>NW_006786303.1:591691-623414 GCF_000442215.2 Lipotes vexillifer | reverse complement strand
TTTTTTTTTTTTTTTTTTTTTTTTTTTTTTTTTAATCGATGTACATACCCTTTGTTGTTCTTCATGAGGCAGCAGTATCCAGGCCATTCACCCTTGACCCCCATCTCCTGCTGTGGACATAGCCAGCCAATGTTTCATTAGAATGTGGCCCTAACAAATACACTCTCCAGTTATAACCTGACCAGCTTCAAGTCAATAAGCAGTAAGAACACGGTCATTGGACCCTTCTCCACGCCAGATGTTGATTCCCAGTGAGATGAGGAAAGGGAGGCTCCTGTGAAGTAACCTGCTCAGGGTCACACAGCCAGTGAGAGGTGAGGGGGGCTCTCCCCCACATTCCACCCAGTCCTATTGTGATATGGCACAGCTACTGCTTCCTGGTACCTCAACACATCCACACGAATCCCAGCTGGGCATTTGTCTCATGCCCTAGTCACAAGCTCTCCCACAGGGCTGGACAGGGCTGGAGCTGCCTTATTTCCCTATCAGTCTTTCCCACCCAAAGCAAGCTCTGAAAGGCAGAGAGGAGCCTCTTCATCTTTGGTTGGTCTCAACTGTTGCTCAGTTAAATCTGTTAAATGAGTGAATGAAAGAACAGCTTTAAATGCTCAGGCTGAGCTTAATGTCAGTGGACATCTCCAGGTCTCCCCACTTTTGAGTTACTGCCAAATGTGGGTGTTGTATCCTGTAAATTATTTCCAGGTAGAGGGGACTTCTGCACTTTAAAAATCTTTTTTATTAATTTCCAACTCTATTGCTTTGTGATCAGAGGCTATTGTTTTTACTACTTTTACTTCTAGGAACCTACTGATGTTTTCTTTGTGCATTTGAGAAAAAGGTGTGTTCTATATTATCAGGGTGTAGTATTTGATATATCTGATTTATCTTACTGATTATGTTGTTTAGGTCTTTTATATCCTTCCTTACTTTTTATTTACTTGCCACTTGATCTGTCTTATATTAAGAGTCACCTATACCCAATAAATTTCTATCTATATTTCTTTTCACGTCCTGTGGTTTAGGCTTTACAAAGTAGTTGCTGTGTTATTTGGGGCATAAATATTCATTACTGTTATATCTTCATTGTTAAATAGTCCTATCTCCATCTTTGCTTTAGTTTTACCTCTACAATTAAACATTTTAAAATGTCCACCATCAGCCCTTTTATCAAAGTGTCCCCAGCCATCTCTCAGTTAGATGAAGAGGATCCTATCATACAGGAGTTGGCAAACTATGGCCTGAGGGCTCAATCCCTTCTGACGCTTGTTTTTGTAAATGAAGTTTTATTGGAACTGCCCTGCCCATTTGTTTATCTATTGTCTATGGCTGCTTTTGTGCTACCATGATAGAGTTGAGTAGTTATGACAGACAACACATGGCTTACAGAGCTAAAATATTCAATATCTTCACTTTAAAGAAAAAGTTGCTGAGTCCTGGTCTGGCAGCTTCCTCAAGAAGGGCTCATGGGCTCAGTATCCTAAGTTTCTGCATATTTAAAACTGTTTTTCTAAAGCCTTGATACTTGAAGGACAGTTTTGCTAGCTATAAAAAATTCAGTGCACATTCTTCGTCCCTGTCTTCTGTCCTGTATCAACACACCCTTACGATCACTGAGAACTGGGAGTCTGTGTGCCCCCCGCTGGAACCACAAGGAGTGGGTGGGGGATGGAAGGGAGGGAGAGCAGAGTGGGTGCCGGGTTCCGGGAGGAGTCCTACGACTGAACAGCCACAGGTTTCTGTGGAGCTTCCTGATCGCATGGCAGCCCCCACCATGGAGACCTGACCAGAAGAGTCACATGACAGGAGGCTGACAACTCCACAGGCAGCACTGCAGACAGACCCACCAGGGGCCACCCTAGACACAGATCGAGGAGATCTGGTGGCAGCCCCATGGTGACAGGCCATCAGCCCGCCTGTTTTCCTGCTTCATCCACAGAGATATCAGGGAGATCTGCTAAGTGTTCCACCAACCTGATCCATGCCCCAATAACACTGTCTGACAGGCACTGAGTGTTCTCATTAACGCCTTCTTTTCTAAAGTGCACACAAACCATCCGTCTAAATTGTTGATTTGTCCTCCAGTTGTGCCAGGGATTGACAGCGGGCTGATGCTGCATTCCTCGGACTTGCCCATTTATCCAGCTGGGAAATTGAAACCCACCCTCAGATTTCTGGCTCTTCTTTCATCAGCCATAATTTCATAGAAACAATCGGCAGAGCCTTGGAGGTAACATCTGTAGAGTTCTGTAGCATCTTGGATTGAATTTCTTCCTGGAATGGGGTTTTGGACACTTCTGAAAAATCGTGATGATGACAGTGATCATAAAAAAGTCATATTTAGCACTTACTGTGTGCCAAGAGCTCTCCTAAGCAATTTATTTCTATTAACTCATATAATTCTCATGACAGCCTTATGAGGTGGGTGCTATCTATGTCCCGTTTTACAAAGGCTGATTGAGGTCCCCCAGTGGCAACTGTGAAGCTGGGATGGGAATCCAGCAGCTGAGCCCTCATTCTTGAACTTGGATACAAACTGTTTCCTGGGGCTCAGGCTCCACCTTCTCTGTACTGCTCCTGGCTGCCATGCTCTGGTACTTTCTTTTACCTGTCCCAGTTTTAATTCCATTCTCTTATGTTGAAAAGCAGCAGTGGGTTGGAGCAGGATTTTGGCCTTACTTGGCTTATCTTCAAGCATTTCTTACTGTGAAGGTTAATTTAATAAAAAACAAAAAGCTATCTTTGTAGACACTTTGTAAGTAGTGCTCAGCTTGCAGGCCTCTGCTTGTCTGGCCTGAGCTGAGCTATCTGCTGAGGTTCCAAACTGTTTTCTACCTGCCCTTGCCCTCTGCCCCTTTCTCTGGTGTTCTTGGGCCTTTACATCTGACTAATCCAGGGCTGCCAGGTAGCCCCCTGGCTCTGCGTCTGTCTCCCCCTTTATGTGTTATTGGGTCTGTCCATGATTATGGAAACTGAATTGAATCTTCCAGAATTTCCCCTACCTGCTGAGCTGTGCTGACTTTCTTTAGCTACGGAATCAGAACTAGCAAACTGCTTTGACCTTTATTTATTCTCTTTTCTAAAAGCAGAGGGGTCTGTGCTGAATCTTGCTCTGCTTTGACATTTATTTATTCTCTTTTCTAAAAGAACTAGCTCTGCTTTGACCTTTATTTATTCTCTTTTCTAAAAGCAGAGGGGTCTGTGCTGAATCTTGCTCAGAGTTCCCTTTCCTTGCTGTGGCAAACTGCAGAATGATACAATCAGTCATAGCTTCCCCGGTTTTGGTCACTGTCCTACCAATGACTCCTCCTTCCTGGTTTGTAAGAATTAAAGTCAGAGTGATGAACATTTTCACAGAATCCTTTATCTTCTGAGAGAAGAGCAAATGGGGAGTGCTTTGTCTATAAACTTGGGCGACCAGCTGCCTGACCCCCCATCTCCATATCCAGTCATGGGAGCCTCTGCTGTGTAAGTTCTGGGGCCTCCTTGATAATCTCGCCTGTATTTCACTTTGGTAGGGTCTCTGGCTCCAGCTGCTCTCTCCCCTCAATGGTCTGGGCTCTGGACCTTCTAGTCCTCCAGCCCCCAGAAGATAACTGATTACCTTTCCTTCCCAGATTAGCCACACACTTGTTCTACTGGAGGATTTTTGCATCTGCTGTCAAGTTCCAGTTCCAGGATCCAATTCACCAATCTTGATTGTTCTCATCATACTTCTTGAGTTAAAATTTCAAGTAACCTTTGTTACCATATGCCAGTGGCTCTCGGTATGGTACCTGAACCAGCATCATCGGAAGGCTTGTTAGAAATGCAGAGTCTTAGATCCCTCCCTAGATCTGCTGAATCAGACACTCTGGGGGTGGGCCAGGCACTCTGTGGGTCAACAAGACCCCAGGGGGTTCTGGTGCAGGAGAACTACTGTGTGTGCTATTAGGATCATCACCTGAAGCCCACGCTTGTTTCTGACTAGCTCTTGGAGCATGGTTGTCCCTTAGGTCAACATTTGTCCTCCTTGACAACTCAGTGAGCAGGTGCAGCTGAAAGTTTTTCCCTCCCTGCTCTCAAGATTTAGTGTCAAGCTCTCTCCAAGTGGCCAGGGAATGCTCCCTTCCAAGGAAGCAGATTAGGAGTCACAGAAAGGAAACACGCCTGAGCCATGTGCTTGGTGTGGGTCAGAGCACATTCATTACCTCTGTGGTGTTAATTTCTGCTCTGAACGCCATAAGGAGTTCCTCTTGGAAATTATGTACTTATATTTCACCAGGCTCCTTCCTTCAGTGGTATTTAAATTCAAATATAGGTTAGCAGGCAGAGGTGCTGGCAGAGGCCAGCATTTCACATCCATCCACATCAAGTAGAACCTCATCACTCTCACTCCCACTGCCTCTCCAGCCCGCTTTGTACTGAGCCACTGAGGGGGACACATCTGTGAAGCTTCCAGTCACTCACTAAGCCATAACCCAACTTTGGGGTTTGAAGGATGCTTATACCTTTCATAATCCCTTTTCCTCCCCAAGTCCTACCCTCATCCTGCTGACAATATTATCTGAAGTCCACAAATACAGAGCTCAGAAATATTCATAAGGTTAGAAATGAACCACTCAAGATGGTTCTGTTTTATTTACCCTAAAATACATGTAAATTATGTAAACTTGTTCTGACAAGGGAATGTTAGCATAAACTAGGACCTTCCCCCAGACCTTCATTACCTGGAAAACACCACCATGGGTTATTTAAATTGTGTAGTTATACACTTTATTAAAAGTGTGTGTGTGTGTGTGTGTGTGTGTGTGTGTGTGTGTGTGTGTGTATGTGGTGCCTTAAGAAATGATGGATAACACATAAATGCTGGGATCCAACAGCTGGCTGATGTTTATCATTAATAGAGTTTTGTAGCTTAGCAGGGATGATGGTTTTGGCTAGCATTCATCGAGTACTTACTCAGGATGGAGGAATTTATAGGCATTACTTCACCTAATCGTCTCAAGATTTCTAAGAGAGAGGTTCTAATTTCCCAATTTATAGGTGGTAAGATCAGGTAACCTGCCCATGAATTTGCCTGTAGCTAGTGGTGGCTCTGGAACCTGAACCCATGCTTGCCTCGACCGAGTCCATGACCTCAGTAACCCCCCATGTGAGGCCACCCCTGGGTAATATGGAGAGAGCATTTCACTCTTTTTCTGATTAGCTACTGAGCCTAACAAATTGTGTGCCTTGGTTCCTCCACATAATAAGGATATAATGCTCTTTTGTTCCCAACTTTGAAACAAATCTATTTAAATAAAGGCCATAGTAAAGCATGATGGGTGAAGGAAAGATTTAAGAGATTTCTGCAGGAACTGATGCTAAGAGAATGGAATGGGTAGGGCTACTGGGAGGGTTCAGGGTCGAGTCAAAGTCAGAGTCAGATCAAGATCAAGTCAACGTGGGCGGGGGCAGGACACAGCATGGATAAATCCACCATGACTGTGCTGAGGCAAGGTGAATGATTTTACCAGGGGGTCCCAAGCCAGCCTCTGACTTCCACCCTCTGTCAATGGAGCATCTGTCCCCCCAGTGTGTAAACGCTCATGGCCCTGGAATGAAACCTCCGTTTCAACACAATGCCACTGACCATGGATGTGAGCAATTCTGAGATGGCTGAGGCCCTTTCCCTCCACCGGTGCTAAACAATCCGTCCATCTGTTCAAATGACTCACCAGCCCTCCTAAACCCTGGATGCTACTGGGCACTGGAGAGACAGCAGCACACCCAAGTTTCCAGTGCCCACCTGGCACACGGCAGGTGCTCTACAAATGTTTGCTGAGTGAATGGGACACTGACAAGGTCCTTGCCCTTGTGAGGAAGAAAAAGAAGGCAAACAATAAACAAAGGGGTGACACAGGTGTCCTGCCTGTACATGGTGCCCAGCCCAGGCGAATTCATTGTTCAGCCACAGTGGGCACGTCGGAGGTGTCAGAGGCTATGGGTTTGAACCCTGAATAGGCAGGTTTAGTTTCTTACCCAGAAAATCTTGGACTTGTGCCATAGACGACCTCTCACCTGTCCCGTCCCTTTAACTTGTGCCACTGCTCCCTCGGGTCTGAGGGTCCTTCCTAGCCTCTCTGAGCCCAACATCACCTGGCTGGGGGTCAAGAGGGAGTCATCATGGTATTCACAGGATGGCACCCCTGCAAGCACAGCTCCCTGCACCCCAACACTCCACACACACACACACACACACAGGCCTCCTGGGAAGCCACCTTCACATTGAAACCCCTCATCTTACACAGCAGAACTCCTGAATTTTAATTTCTTTTCCAGCATGGGTCCAGATAACACTGAGAATAAGCCAGAAAACTGAGCAGCTACAGCATTTAGCAAAATTGCTCTAATGTTTAATTTTAAAACCATGTGTTTCACTTCCAGATAAGGCAGTCACCATGGCTTCCCCTCAACCCCCCTCTGAGCCGAAGGCCACTACAATGCCATCTGCTGACTTCTCCAGTCCCATTTTTAAACATCTATTTACAGGTGCCCTGGTCAAAAAGGGTTCTTTTTTATGCCATGGTAGAAGCAGGTTGTACTACTTTTAAAATGAGAATGGTGTAGCAGAAAGTACATAAGACTTAAAGTAGGAAAACCTTGGTTTGAGTTCTACTTGCTATGGGTATGACCTTGAGTAAGTTACTTAACAACCAACTGTCTCGACGTCTTCATCTGTAAGATAGGGTGATGACTCCAACTTCCAGCCCCTCTCCCTTCTCTCCTTACTGCTGACAGGCAGGAATGGACTGGCTCATTCCCACCCTGCCCTGGATTTCTGCCACCTCCATAATTTACATCTTAGCAAGAAGCACACAGGTCCTCAGTTTTAAGATTCTCTGTTTCTACAATAAATTCATTTTCAAATATTCTTTTGAGAGGAAAAAACGTTTCTCTGGGATTTATAGGAACAAACTGAATTTGCAGTAGGGAAGCAGAAGGACAGTGAATAGAGCTTAACCAGCAGCTGATGAGATCACAACCTGGCGGCATTTCTTTTCAGCCATCACACCTGATCAGGTTACACTCCAGGAGCTGGCACTTTTGTTGGTACAATTTTGGGATTAAAATAACGAGGAGAAGCCTGGGTTTGGTAACAGGTTGTACCACACCCAGGAACTGAGAGTTTGGAAAAAAACTCTCATGCTTTGAGAATCATATGGCTGCTGATGTTGAAAGTTCACATCCAAGAGTAACATTCCCGTCAGGCTGCCTTTCTCACCAGGACACAGGAATTTTCCAGTACAGTAGCCCTCCTGCTAATAGACTTGCCGGCACTGGTCCTAGCTGGACAGCGTCCGCTGGATGGTCTTTCCTAGTCTTTGTTTGATCATGACGTCAGCATGTCTCTATGTGTTCAGGGTGGAGGACACGTCTGCTGGTTTTGCCTGCCCAGTGTCATCTTCTTTTTTCTGGTAACAACACCTCAGTTTTCCTTTGGGTGTCTACACCATGCTGCTGGAGAGCATAGGAGCCAAGCCAGGCCCATCAGACCTTCTCCATGTGGACTCTCAGTGGAGAAGCTCCTGGAGGGGAGGCAGTGTCTTGTCCACTGGAGGTGCCTCCGAGATCCCCTCCCCAATATGCTTTTCAGCATCTCTTCAATTTTGGGAGCTACTCCATATCTTTTCTATATACTCTTTTATCTTTTTGGTACATTTTTAGATTCAGTTCCTGTTGCCTGGGATCAAAGAACCTCAGATGTTCTTGAGTCTAGCATTCGCTTTACCAAAGACAAAGCCCAGTGAGCTTTAGAAGTTGGTGGTCCCAGGGCACCTCTTTCACATTTCCATCCCACAGCCAATGCTTCAGAGCAGGTGGGAGGCTGGTGGAGCAGGAGTTCTGTTTGCAGCCATGTCCTTAATGAATCAGGTGGTCTCCTGCCTCCCACCACACTTGATCATCTTCAATGGGAGGAAGAGGTTGGTGGAATGTACTTTTCTGGTGCAGGTGTAGGGGCACCCTGAGCAGTTCACCTTGCAGGGTAGGGGCACCTTGAGCCTCCTGCTGGGAGCACCTGTCTCTAGAAGCTCTAGGAAGGGTGGTTTCTAAGATCAAAATTCTACTGGGGAAAAAGCACAATTCTCATAGTGATTCACAGGACATGGTGGCACATCAAAAGTGAATTGGTGAGAGACCATGCAGTCATAAGCCCCACACGGAACCAGCACTTCCCTTTCTGACATGACCATGGAGAACCCCCTCCCTCTAAGCTTGCTGTGGGCCCTACTGTGGCAAGAACAGATATTGCACCTTATTCTTGATCTTAGGGTAAAGCATTCAGCCTTTCACCGTTAAGTATGATGCTAGCTATGGGTTTTTTGTAGATACCCCTTACCAGGTTTAGGAAGTTCTCTTCCAATCCTGGCTTGTTGAGTGTTTTTATCATGAAAGGGTCATGTATTTTGTCAAAGTCTCTTTCTGCATCTACTGAAATGATCATTTTGTTTAAAAAAATATTTTATTGATAAAGTGTATTACTTAATTGATTGTTCAGATGATACACCAACCTTGCATTCCTGGGATAAGTCTTAATTGGTCATGGTGCATAATCCTTTCAATATGATGCTGGATTCAGTTTGCTTGAATTTTGTTGAAGACTTTTGCATCGATATCCATAAGAGATATTGGTTTGTAATATTCTTTTTTGTGATGTCTGTGTGTGGTTTCAGTATCAGGGTAGTACTGGTTTCACAGAATGTGTTGGAGAGTGTTCCCTCCTATTTCACCTTTTGGGAAGAGTTTGTGAAGGACTGGTGTTAACTCTGCTTTAAATATTTGGTAGAGAGGGCAGAAAGCAGAAGGAAGAAGAAATACAGTCCTGCAGCCTGTGGAACAAAAACCACATTCACAGAAAGACAGACAAGATGAAAAGGCAGAGGGCTATGTAACAGATGAAGAAACAAGATAAAACCCCAGAAAAACAACTAAATGAAACGGAGATAGGCAATCTTTCAGAAAAAGAATTCACAATAATGATAGTGAAGATGATCCAGGACCTCAGAAAAAGAGATCAAGAAGATGCAAGAAATGTTTAAAAAAGATCTAGAAGAATTACAGAACAAAAAAACAGAGATGAATGATACAATAACTGAAATGAAAAATACACTGGAAGGAATCAATAGCAGAATAACTGAGGCAGAAGATAGGATCAGTGACCTGGAAGACAGAATGGTGGAATTCACTGCTGTGGAACAGAATAAAGAGAAAAGAATGAAAAGAAATGAAGACAGCCTAAGAGACATCTGGGACAACATTGCAACAACATTCACATTATAAGGGGTCCCAGAAGGAGAAGAGAGAGAGAAAGGACCCGAGAAAATATTTTAAGAGATTATAGTCGAAAACTTTCCTAACATGGGAAAGGAATTATCCACCCAATTCCAGGAAGCACAGACAGTCCCATACAGGATAAACCAAGGAGAAACATGCCGAGACACATAGTAATCAAACTGGCAAAAATTAAAGACAAAGAAAAATTATTGAAAGCAGCAAGGGAAAAACGACCAATAACACACAAGGGAACCACCATAAGGCTAACAGCTGATTTCTCAGCAGAAACTCTACAAGCCAGAAGAGAGTGGCATGATATACTTAAAGTGACGAAAGGGAAGAACCTACAACCAAGATTACTCTACTCGGCAAGGATCTCATTCAGATTCGATGGAGAAATCAAAAGCTTTACAGACAAGCAAAAGCTAAGAGAATTCAGCACCACCAAACCAGCTCTACAACAAATGGTAAAGGAAATTCTCTAAGTGGGAAACACAAGAGAAGAAAAGGACCTACGAAAACAAACCCAAAACAATTAAGAAAATGGTAATAGGAACAGACACATCGATAATTACCTTAAACATGAATGGATTAAATGCTCCAATCAAAAGACAGAGGCTTGCTGAATGGATACAAAACACAAGACCCATGTATATGCTGTCTACAAGAGACCCACTTCAGACTTTGGGACACATACAGACTGAAAGTGAGGGGATGGAAAAAGATATTCCATGCAAATGGAAATCAAAAGAAAGCTGGAGTAGCAACACTCATATCAGATAAAATAGACTTTAAAATAAAGAATGTTACAAGAGACAAGGAAGGATACTATGTAATGATCAAGTGATCAATCCAAGAAGAAGATATAACAATTATAAATATATATGCACCCAACATAGGAGCACCTCAATACATAAGGCAACTGCTAAGAGCTATAAAAGAGGAAATCGACAGTAACACAATAATAGTGGGGGACTTTAACACCACTTACACCAATGAACAAATAATCCACACAGAAAATTAATAAGGAAACAAAAGGTTTAAATGACACAATAGACCAGACAGATTTAATTGATATTTATAAGACATTCCATCCAAAAACAGCAGATTACACTTTCTTCTCAAGTGCTCATGGAACATTCTCCAGGATAGATCACAACCTGGGTCACAAATTAACCCTCAGTAAATTTAAGAAAATTGAAATCATATCAAGCATCTTTTCTGACCACAATGCTATGAGATTAGATATCAATTACAGGGAAGAAAACGTAAAAAAGACAAACACATGGAGGTTCAACAATACGTTACTAAAAACCAAGAGATCACTGAAGAAATCAAAGAGGAAATCAAAAAAGACCTAGAGACAAATGACAATGAAAACACGACGATCCAAAACCTATGGGATGCAGCAAAAGAGTTCTAAGAGGGAATTTTATAGCTATACAAGCCTACCTCAAGAAACAAGAAAAATCTCAAATAAACAATCTAACCTTACACCTAAAGGAACTAGAGAAAGAAGAACAAACAAAACCGAAAGTTAGCAGAAGGAAAGAAATCATCAAGATCAGAGCAGAAATAAATGAAATAGAAACAGAGAAAACAATAGCAAAGATCAATAAAACTAAAAGCTGGTTCTTTGAGAAGATAAACAAGATTGATAAACCATTAGCCAGACTCATCAAGATAAAGAGGGAGAGGACTCAAACCAATAAAATTATAAATGAAAAAGGAGAAGTTACAACAGACACCGCAGAAATACAACGCATCCTAGGGAGACAAAAGACCTGTATACAGAAAACTATAAGATACTGATGAAAGAAATTAAAGATGATACCAACAGATGGAGAGATATAGCCATGTTCTTGGATTGGAAGAATCAATATTAGGAAAATGACTATACGACCCAAAGCAATCGACAGATTCAATGCAATCCCTATCAAATTACCAATGGCATTTTTTACAGAACTAGAACAAAAAATCTTAAAATTTGTATGGAGACACAAAAGACCCCAAATAGCCAAAGCAGTCTGGAGGGAAAAAAATGGAGCTGGAGGAATCAGACTCCCTGACTTCAGACTACACTACAAAGCTACAGTAATCAAGACAATGTGGTACTGGCACAAAAACAAAAATATAGATCAATGGAATAGGATAGAAAGCCCAGAGATAAACCCACGCACCTATGGTCAACTAATCTATGACAAAGGAGGCAAGGATATAAAATGGAGAAAAGACAGTCCTTTCAGTAAGTGGTGCTGGGAAAACTGGACAGCTTCATGTAAAAGAATGAAATTAGAACACTCCCTAATGCCATACACAAAAATAAACTCAAATTGGATTAGAACTAAATCTAAGACTGGACACTATAAAACTCTTAGAGGAAAACATAGGAAGAACACTCTTTGACATAAATCACAGCAAGATCTTTTTTGACCCACCTCCTAGAGTAATGGAAATAAAAACAAAAATAAACAAATGGGACCTAATGAAACATAAAAGCATTTGCACAGCAAAAGAAACCATAAACAAGATGAAAAGACAACCCTCAGAATGGGAGAAAATATTTGCAAATGAATCATCAGACAAAGGATTAATCTCCAAAATATATAAACAGCTCATGCAGCTCAATATTAAAAAAGCAAACAACCCAATCCAAAAATGGGGGAAAGACCTACATAGACATATCTCCAGAGAAGACATACAGATAGCCAAGAGGCACATGAGAAGCTGCTCAACATCACTAATTATTAGAGAAATGCAAATCAAAACTACAATGAGGCATCACCTCACACCGGTTAGAATGGGCACCATCAGAAAATCTAAAAACAACAAATGCTGGAGAGGGTGTGGAGAAAAGGGAACTCTCTTGCACTGTTGGTGGGAATGTAAATTGATGCAGCCACTATGGAGAACAGTATGGAGGTTCCTTAAAGAACTAAAAATAGAATTACCATATGAACCAGCAATAACACTACTGGGCATATACCCAGAGAAAACCATAATTCAAAAAGACACATGCACCCCAATGTTCAATGCAGCACTATTTACAGTAGCCAGGTCATGGAAGCAACCTAAATGCCCATCGACAGATGAATGGATAAAGAAGATGTGGTACATACATACAATGGAATATTACTCAGCAGTACAAAGAACAAAATTGGGTCATTTGTAGAGACATGGATGCATCTAGAGACTATCATACAGAGTGAAGTAAGTCAGAAAGAGAAAAACAAATATCGTATATTAACGCATATATGTGGAACCTAGAAAATGGTACAGATGAACCAGTTTGCAGAGCAGAAATTGAGACACAGATGTAGAGAACAAATATATGGACACCAAGAGGGGAAAGTGGTGGGGGGTGGGGGTTGTGTTGTGATGAATTGGGAGATTGGGATTGACATGTATACACTGATGTGTATAAAACTGATGACTAATACGAAAATAAATAAATAAATATTTTTTAAAAATAAATAAATAAATATTTGGTAGAATTCATAAGTGAAGACTTCTAGTCCTGGGCTCTTCCTTGTGGAAAATTTTTGATTAGTAATTTAATCTCTTTGCTTGTTATAGGTCTATTCTTTCTATTCTTTATTTAATTTTGGCAGTTTGCATCTCTCTAGGAGTTTGTCCATTTCACGTTCATTATCTAATTTACTGATGTACAGTTCATTGGCATACAACTGTTCATAGTATTCCTTTACAATCTATTTTATTTCTGCAAGGTCTGTAGCAATGTCCCCTCTTTCATTTCTGATTTTAGTAATTTAAGTGTTCTCTCATTTTTTTCTTGTCAATTAAGCTAAATGTTTGTCAATTTTTTGTTCCCTTCATGTAATCAACTTTTGATTTCACTGATCTTTCTCTATTATTTTTCTATTCTCTATGTCAATAATTTCTGCTTTAATCTTTATTATTTCTTTCCTTCTGCTTGTTTTAGGTTTAATTGCTGTTCTTTTCCAGTGTCTTAATGTGGAAGGTTAGTTATTGACTTGAAATTTTTATTTAATTTAATTTTATCTTATCTTATCGGCCACGCCATGTAGCATGCGGGATCTTAGTTCCCGGACCAGGGATCAAACCCGTGCCCCCTGCAGCAGAAGCGCGGAGTCCTAACCAGTGGACCACCAGGGATTCCTCATCTTTTTTAATACAGATGTTTACAGCTGTACATTTCTCCCGAAAGATTGCTTTAGCTGCATTCCCTAAACTTTGGCATGTTGTGACTTCATTTTCATTCATCTCAAAGTACTTTCTGAATTTTCTATGGTTTCTCTTTCACCCACTGGCCCTTTAGGAAGTGTTTTGCTTAATTTTCATGAATTTGTGACTTTCCAAAATTTCTTTCTCTTCTGGAATTCTAATTGTATTTTTTCCTTTTCTGTAACTGTGACATAAAAATCAAATGCAAATATCGAGTGCTTAATAACTCGGAAAAGAGAAGGACCTCTTAATGGGCCCCAGGGTCCACAAGCAAAGCATTACTGAATGGGAGAATTTGGTTACCTGTGAAACTGGTATCTGGGAATTCTCTTGTCCTCTGTAATGATCAAAGGGAGGGATGTTCAAATGATCAAAGGGTTTAGGTATGGAGGAAAAGAAGAAAACAGAAGTTTTAAATTCAAGACAAGACTGTGAAATGCTTTCTTTCTCCATTTGGAATGTTTCCTACTTTAGACAAATAAGTAAAGGCTTCAAAACTTTACTATTTAATTTAAATACAAGTGAGGTTCTAGAATTTGGGTAGTATCAGAAAGAAGTTCTGGAATTCTTTCAAATAAATTTTTCCTCACCATTCACGTACTACCTATTAGCCATATAATAGATCACTAATGCTATTCATTTTCCCCCTCAGGCACTTTTTCTTTATTTCACATGGACTGTGGGGCACCCCTTATCCCAAACCTCTGGCCACATGTCCAAGTATCTGGAGAGTGGGCCGAGCCTGAGAGATGGGAGCCCCACTCTAGAGATTCCTAGGCTCTTACTGCTGACCTGTGGGGACATACAACCTTAGGCCTTGCTCTCCCTACTGGTGAGCAGTCCTGAGTTGCAGGCTCCTGTTCTGAAGCATGGGGCAGGCAGTGCCACCAGCGGCCTCCTCCAGACTCCCACATTCAAGGCATGGTGAAGAGAGGAGTGACAATTAGATTTACCTATTTTATTTTAGAGGAAAGCAGGAAAGAAAAGCTTTAAGTTTCATACCAGCTAGAAATGGATTAAACAATGGTATCTTTTCAGATTTTGGCAGTCCCTTACGAGCCACGTGCTACAGGCTTCATTCTTAAGTCAGGAGCACATACACACACAGACCATGCTTTCATAAAAACATGAGGGATTCCATTTGGTTTTAACCTAAAATAAGGCAAACTGAGCAAAATTGAGCAAAGAGGACAAACTTAAAACCCAAATACACTTCCTTGCAGACAACTATTCAATTCAATTGCCAGTAAGATATTGAATATTCTTTTTTGAATCACCCTAATTCGATGTACAGTGTACCGTATATACTGCCTAGGAAGAAGTTCAAATCATAAATATGATAGAGAGGGAAATATCTAATAGCTCAGAATGGCCTTTTCAAGTAGCCAATAAGCTCTAAAAGACTGCAAAATATTAAATCTGGTGAAGCATGAGCTATATGCTCCAGAATGAGCCCATCTCCCTGTCATAGTCCCCCTCCTTGCTCCAGGACAACCTGGAACTGGGTCTTAAGGAGCTAGCACACAGGGCTACTCTCTGGATGCCAGATGATGGCAGAGCCACTTCCCTGCAGACAGTAGTCAGCAAGGTGAAGGCTGCTGGCCATAGTCATGACAGCTGAGCTGATCTGTGATTTCTTCCTCTCCTGCCAATGTCAGGTCCAGGTTTGTCGATATGTTTGCGTTGATGTACAAGATACTGGAGAGAGGCCATCTGCCCTGTGCGTCAGATTCCAGACTCCACATGGTTATGGCAGGGTTTGAGAGAAGTATCCACAGAGTGAGGGGCAGGTTAGAATAAAGAGGTGTTAATGGTGTGAATTGGGAAGGTAAAGGAAACTGTCGGGAACTCAGTGGAAAAAGAGGGTTGAAGAAAATTAAAGGGGGAATCAGGGGAAATACAGAAAAACAAGGGAAAAAGACAACCATCTCTGTTTGCTTAAAGGTCAAAGAGTAAAAATAATATAGAAAGGCTCTTTCACCTTGCCAGGTTCAACAGCGTGCTGCATTTTGGCTTTTTTATTTAAAACTTTATTTAAGTTTACACCATTGGGTTCTGGGCTCTTCTTCCAGCTGACAGGCTCTGTCTTCCAATCATGTCCACCCCCAGCCCCTGGAAGCACCCATTTTTTTCTCCAGACCCCACACTTCTCCAAACCCCACCCCCTGACCCAAGTTCAGTTTCCACTTATGGATTACATCTCTCTCTTGATTGTCTAGCACTCATTTTCTAAGATCAATCTCTTTACTCTTTTTCACTTACTAGCCTAAATCCATATTACTCTACAGTTTTAAGAAAGACTCATGACAACTAGATCATGCTATTCAGTAACTCAAGTTTTACTGTCCAAATGTTTGTGTGTGTATAGATATATAATATCTGTACATAATATATATATATATACACACATATATGTATATTGTGTATGTATGCGTGTGTATATAAATAAATAAAACTGGCATTTGCAAGACCTTTAGAATCTATCAGATTGCACGTTTCTTTAGCCAAACAATAAATACTCTTTGATGAGTCATGACACTTCACTTCCATGTGTCCACTTTAAGAAACAGTTACAAAGTCAGATGGTTCAAAATAAACAAATAAACAAGCCAACAAATAAAACCAGACTAGAGTAGGCATGCAGGCATTTCTTTTCTAGGCTTTGAGGCAAATTCCAGGCGCTGTCTTCTCTTTTATCAATTTTATTTTCTCCTCTGCTTTTGGAAATTCCATTCATTCTTTAAGTCTGATCCACATGATTTTACAGAGTTGGGAAGGGGATGAAAGTGGGTGGGACAGAAAGGAGAGTGGTGGGAGGGAGAAACCTAGTATTTATCAAGTTACCTGAGAGTAAAGACCTTGCCTGTCTTTCTCACCTCTAAATACCTTGGTACCCAGAACAAGGTCTAGTGAGTGAGAAGATGCTCAATAAACACATTTTGAATAAATGAAATTACTGACTCTTTACTGTGTGCTGAGGGCCATGCTGGATGGTTTTAAAAACAGTACTGAATAATTGGTGAATAAAAAGTAACTCAGTATAACAATGTGCCCTCCTTTGTGTAATAAGAGAATGCATTCCCTGAGGTGGTACCTTCAGAGCTTGGGCTCATGCTGAGGCTGTGATCCCAACATCTCAGTGGGTGAAACCATGGTAGATAATAACCTAAGGCAGTGCCAGCAAACTATCACTCATGCACCAAGTCTGGTCTGCAGATTGTACAGCCCAGGAGCTAAGAATGGTTTTTACATGTTTAAAAGGATTATAAAACAAAACGAAAAATAGACAGTAGAGATCGAATATGGCCTACAAAGCAAAAATATTTACTATCTAGCCCTTTACAGTAAACGTTTGCTGACCCTTGTTCTAAGGAGACACTAAGAATGTGCTTCTGAAGTTAGTTTTAATCTAAAGTGTGTTTGGCTTGAACTTGTGTTCAAACATGGCGAGACTGCAGGCCTGGGCTCTGTGAGCACTCTGGAGTCACACACACAAGCTCGACGTTCTTTGTCCAAGCTTAGAGCAGCTCCATGGCACCAATATGTAGAGTCTGCACCTTTGTTAACTCTTGCTTGTTCATGTGACTCTTCTGTAGGTGTTTTTCTACATGATTTTCTGGTTAGTTTTGCAGTGCAACAAAGTCTTCTCCTAGAAAATCTATGGGTGGCAAAATCATAAAGGTGTTTCATCAACCCACTTAGTGTAATGATTAGAGAGCTTTGTTATGGAGCTTTGAATTCATCTGGCTCTAGCTGAAGTACTCAAGATGTGACCTCTCTTCCGTCTTTTATTAACTCTGTGTAATTTTTGGTTGTTTTTAATTCATTGATGATTTTCTGGTCCATTCTTCCTCTCCTCTTCTTCTGTGATTCCAATTATACTTATTTAAAATGGTTGATATTTTCCCACAGGTAAATTATCAACAAACTTTTCTTTCCATTTTCCAGATTGGATAATTTCTATTGTTAGACCCATCAAGTGATTTTTAAAAAATTTCAGATACTGTATTTTCTAGTCCTAAAATTTGGTTTTTAGTGTCTCCTTTTTGCTGCTAAGATTTCATATGTGTTCATTGATTATGATCATATTTTTCCTTATGTCTTTGAGCATAGTTACAATAGCTGCTTTGAAATTCTTGTCTGCTAATACCAATATATATGTCATTTTGGAGTCAGTTTCCATTAATTGCCTTCTCTCATGACTATGGGTCACATTTTTCTGTTTCTTTGTATGCCTAGTAATTTTGAATTGTATCCTGAACATTGTACATGTTATGTTAATCTATAGCAGTGCTGTTCAATAGAAATAAAACATGAGTCACATATGTAATTTTAATTTTCTACTATCCATATTTAAAAAGTAAAAGAAACAGGTGACTTTAACATATTAATAAATTTTAATAATATATTGTATTTGACCCAATGTATTCAAAATATAATTATTTCAACATGTAATCAATATTAAAAATTATTAAGATATTTTACAATATCTTTCTATACTAAATCTTTGAAGTCTGGTATGTATTTTACATTTATAACACATCTTGATTTGGACTAGCTAGTGGCTACCATATTGATCAGCACAGCTCTAGAGTATCATTCTAGGAGAATACTGAGGTTTGGTCCAATACGAGCTACTCCATCATTATGGGAAACAGAATCATTGACTGCCAGTTTTTAAACTTTATTCCTTGGTGTTTCACAGAGGTCCTGTGGGCCTACTGTGAAATGAGGGGAAGGCCGAGTACACTGGGCTACTCTTCCCCATTATATATACATCTCAATTCAATCAGAGCAACTCTGATTTCATATATTTCATTTCTGTGCATAACTTAAAAATATTTTGATACTAAAACAATATGAAAACATAAATGACTGTAAAATATGATTCTTGAATGGGTCCCTAGGATCTTTCTTGCTCAATCATGCCCTTGAACTCATGCTGACCTCTCCTCTTCTAGAGTCACTTATTCTCCTTTCTAATCATATCACAAGAGCCAGATGTCTCTGCTTTCAGGAAAAGCGACTGTGGTTTGTCTGATATTTAAGTCTTCACACTTGCAAGTCCTTCCTTCTTTGGCCCCACATGTGTGTGAATGATTGATTGATGGATAGATTGATCAATCAACTGATAGGTTTGCTGGATGGCTGTTTATACCCAGCATGCTCAGGACTTGCAGAAGTGAGCTGTTCCTCATGGCCATCAGCATTAGGGTAGGATTTCATTCTTAATTTCAAAAGGACCACATAAAACCAATGAAACAAGTCTCACCTCACTTTCCTTCCTGTCTTCCCGCTTTCGTTCATACACATTTTACCAGTTTGACAAAGAAAAGAGGGTCAGCACGAAAACTAAATGCTTTGTGAAACCTTTTCACCAGGCAAGTGGTATGGATCAAGCTTAAGAAACCCAAAAAACTGCCAGGTTAAAAGTCCAGCCTCCTTACAAAAGCTAAACGTGCCTAACCTGATGCACAGAACCACAAAACAAAATCCATGCACCTCAACCCAGGGCAGAATGGGAGGCCTGTGGTGATGTTACATAATATAACAGAGTCAGATGCAAAGACCCACTAAAGTGGAAATAAGGAGGCTTAACTGATGAACACATTTCACACAATTCTTCTCAGCTGACAACCCAAGAGAATTCACTTCAGAGCACACAAGTACATGGCCATGAAAGCTAGGGTTGGAAACAGAAGTTCTGATGGATCCCAAACAATAAATAACTTACTGACATTAATTTCAGCCACTGAAATAGACCAATCACAAACACTAACTTATGTTCACCTATTCACAGGTGCTCATACTATTGACACTGATTTCCTTTTTCTCCAAGACACGTTAATTTGCAGGAGGAGTTGACATGTACCAGTTGAAAGTGTGCAGGATGGCTACTTCTTTTTTCACGAGATGGTCTTAATGGCCTCCTATGAGATGCCTTCCAGTGAGCACTGTACACTTCTATCAAAGTTCTGGTTTAGTAGCCAGAAATTCAGTATTTTGAGCAAGCAGAAATCACTCAGCAACAACAATGGAACACAGACCAAGACTGTGGTATTAACTGTGCCTCACCATCCCCCATTCATGGGCGTTGCTGTTTTACCCTGGAGGGTCCAAGCTTGAGAACACAGCTCCTTACCGTGACTGGCATGGGTGCAAGTTGCATCTTCGGATCTGGGGCTCCGGACGGCTGGCTTGAGGGCAGTCACTGTCGTTCACCAGAGTCGTGGTCTTGTTAACAATCCGTGTGCAGGACACGATGGTTCTGCGTTCCCCTGGAAACCAAACCACACAGAACTGAGAGGTCGTGGTACACACACCTGGTAAGGTCATTCATTCACCTTATGGAGGAGTGTTCAGGTGCATCTTTTGATCAGTTTGTCATTTAAAGTGACTATTGTAATGTCTTGTTGTTTGTCAGAGAGGGAGAACCATAATCTTTGGGATGAGGGTGTGTAAGACATGGCAGGGGCAGCATGGGGCAGGAGAAAGATTCTAGAACAGGATCAGAAAGAAGCAACACTTCAGATCAGCCATGTCCTTGGAAAGCTTAGGGTTCATTGAGGTCAAAGTTGTGATTTGGGTCTTTAATTTCCAACAGAGATTGCCAATCTCTGTATCTGTTCATTTGATGTTTAAAGTCTATGGAGATCTGGTCTTGATTAAACAACTGTATATCAGCCCTCACCAGAGATGATGGCTACTTATTACAGAACTCCTACTTGCTGGAGAGAAGTGAGAAACAGGAAGGCTAGTCTGAAAGACACAGACCCAACCTGAGAATTTGTCTCTCCATCAACTGCCGCTCGTGCCTAAGCCTCACGTGCTCTTGGGAAGCTTCACTAACCGGTCACCCCAGCTGGATGTAGTCATTCTTTTGGGTGTTCCCAAAGCACCCTGCACACTAGCTGGCCAGCACTTTGTTAGGACTGGGGGTGAATGATTGGGAGCTAGAAGGGCAGCCTTTGGAGCCAGGCTGTCTGGGTTCAGACTTGGCTTACTCACTAGCACAGTGAGCATAGGATTCCTACTTAGCCCTCACATTTCTGTGCCTTGGTTTCCTCCACTGGATTCCTTTACTGGACTCACTTAACTTCCCTATGCCTTAGGGTGCTTTAGGGATGGTTAAAATGAATTGATATATATAAAATGCTTAGAACAGAACCTGGCAGGGGTTAACACTTCATGTTAGCTATATTCCTATTGTTATTATTTGGGAAGTGTCATAATAAAAGATTAACAGGAAGTCAAGCACAACTATATGGATCCCACACTCCTAAATCAATCTGTCTCCTGGGGAATTTGTCATGGAGAAATGACTCAAAATTATGGAGCCCTCAACTCCGTGCATAGAAAGCACGGAGCTGCCTCAAGCCAGATTTCTGTTTGGACTGCAGGCAGGTCAGGGAGCTGGAAGTCAGGGAGCCATAAAAGGATGCCAGTAGCGACAGCAGCAGAACAGTACCCCCTTGCCCCCCAGCCAACGGAGCCTGCTAACTCTTCCATTTGGGCCACGCTTACTTTGTAGCAAGCTGCCCCAGTGGAAAAGTTCGGTGCCATCAGCTCTGCAGGACTGAGTGTCGGTGAGCCCATGCCCAGGTCCCACCTGCCAGCCCACCCTCTGGGTTGGCATTCCAGAATCCAGGTCAACCTTCTGTTCTAACTCTGTGTCCATCAAAATTCACCCATCCTGCATCCATCCCCCATCACCCCGCTGTGTGTCCCATCAGGGTGATAGAGTATGCTGTACTAAGGGGGCTGCTGGCTAAGAGTTCAGAATGCTTCCAACAGCTCCTCCTAAACAACACAGTAATGAATACGATGCCTTTTGTTCAGATTGATTTTTGCAGTATTTGAGTCTCCTCCCTGCAGTGGGCATGAGGGCTGATCAGTATAGAGAGAGTAAATCATCTGCTAATATATGGAGGCAAATCATGAAGCCAGGATCCAGGCTCTGAATGTTTCACTGGAGTTGGAGGAATTTTTCTTTCCATTGTATTACTGTTGGTTCCATCGATTTCCCTGTATTTCCATTGGTCACTGGGGCAAAAAGGAAAGGGTATTTGAGGGTCAGAAACATCTTCCAGTGCCCCTCTACCAAACAGCAACAGATGGAAGTTTGCTCTGTTCATTTACAGGGTCACCTGTCACACTTGTGACACAACCATTCATCAGCCAAACCTCCACTCGGATCAGCATCCAAGGGCCCCATGCCATAGGCAAAGCTGGGCACAACTCCAGCATGGAGGAGTTTGGAAGACTCTGCCCAAGTGTTTTGCAGAGAGATTTGCAGTGGGATGTGGTTACATTCCATGGAAATACAGGTTATGTGGCCAGCCTTTCCAAGGCTCTCTGCACCCGCCACGGAGCGCCCTGAATTCACTTCTGTGTGACAAAAACCCACACCCCATGAGCCCGTGACCCTACTGCTCACCTCCTCCGCACTGCACACTGCAACCTTCCCAGCTGCTGTGGGTCCAGATGAACAAGGAGTCCTGCGGTTTTTCTGGTTCACTCTGATTTTCAGCAGTGTAGTTTACGGGAATGGTGTATTCGTAATGAATTCCATAATTTTGGTCATGAAATAACAACACCTGGATCAGCAGCAAAATAAAAGACCATTTTGAAATAAAGCGAAAGCTCCCAGGATTGCTGAACTTGCAAGCCAAGCCGTGCTGTGGCTGTCTCCCTACCAGGGGTAACCTGTTCTTTTCAGGGTTTCAAAACAGGTTCATTCCAGGTGCACACCTTTATTTCAGTCTTGGGTTCCCTAGATACTCAAATTCAGGGCAGGAGCCTATGCAAACCATCGGCAGGGAGTTCTACTCTTTTCCACTGGAGAGAGGACTGGTTTAGAAGAGGAATTTGGGGATTAGCAAATCTGTGGGCTCTAACTGCACTTTACATGGAGAGCTGCTCCAGGCAGAGCAAAGTACCCGTTCCCACAGTCACCCACGAAGCTGCCCTTACAGGGAGAAAGACACAAATATACTGCTTTTCCTAAATACGCATCTGAACAAGTAGGGTTACTCTACTTTGAAAATGAACACCACTCTTCACACCCTGAGCACCAGTCACTGCTATGTGTAAGGCAGGCTCAAGGGTAGACACAGCCCCCTCCAGGGGAATCTTGGGGATGCCTGTCAAGGATGTGGGAGCCTTCCTGCTGCCATGGGAGCTAGGATGACGATGCCCACGGGGTGGCACAGCCTGGCACAGGGCTTAAAGCTGGGAGTGAGGGGAGGGGAGCCATCATCGTGCAGCTTGGGGACCCCTGGTTCTGAAATCCTGGTAAGTGGGAACTGGAAGGGCCTGCTCTTTGTTTGGTAATGCATGTTTCTAGCCCTGTAGAAAGAGAGGTGCTCTACTGGCTTTATTTCTCTACGTGTACATAATGGTGCAAAAGAAGCACTCTTGTGGGATCTTCAAGTGGCCTGGCTGTGGGTGGTACGTCCTCAGGATACGCTTGGAACCAGGGGGCAGTCCTGGGTCTAAGCAGCTAGCAACTTCACTTCCAGCCCGGGGTCTGGGAGAGCCAGCCCACAGGAACTGGAGGCAGAGGGTGCTCCACCTGACCTGGGGAGGCCAGGTGGACGGTGTGCTGGACAACAGGAGCCGTCCTCCCTCCCAAGCATCTCCCAGCCCTCCAAGGGCTGCAGTTGCAGGCAGGGTGGGGTGGGGTGCTAAAAGCAGCCCAAACTGAATAAACATCCACTTCTCCAAGAAAGAGACTTACAGTAATGCATTTGGAAAAATGCCTCCAGTTTAAAAAAAAAAAAAAAAAGGCTTTAAAAGAGATCTTTATTATCTCAGTATGGGAATAAGACTGGTGAATTGAGAATGCATATGAAACCAATTTCATGCAATTTTGTAGCCACGTATAATTTGTATGCGTGTGCATAATTGCTTTCAAATGCAGGTCCCCGTGGCTCTAAGGGCGCTCCTGAACCTGCAAGCAATGCACACACCTCAGTTTGGGGACAATGGATTTTCCTTCAGAGGCAGATGGGCTCCTCTCATTTCTAGGTTTAAAAACTGGTAGTAACAATTATATTTCAAGAGAGAAAAGTGATTAATGTTCAAGAGGGCAGGAACTTCAGCTGTGGTAGTTATTGCTTTCCCAGAGTTTTGTTTATTATGGTCTGAATGAATCCAGGCTGTGCATTTGCTTTAATGGGCTGACGATTCACTCACAGTTTATGAAAGCTTTTGGGAAAGAAAGGAAATAGGCCTATTTTGTTGTTTGCTAGAAAAGCAAATTCACATGCTAAAGGTGATGCTGCTATCTTGGGTTTTATCTTATCTTTTACTTCCTCTTTTAGTCCCTCTGAATGACTGCTTTTAACTCAGGACAGGAGGATTTGTTCCAATGACTTAGATTAGGAAACAATCTAATCACAGAGAAATAACTTAGGTACCGGTTCTTAGGTCCCAGAAATCAACTTGCAAGTATATACCTGTAGTAGATTTAGTGTGTGGAGTGTTGCACTGATAGATTTCTGGACAGTTTATGTCATCTGTGGAAACTGGCTCCCCTTACTCTTATCAGAAATTGTAACAGGGTTAGGGCCATTGTGGGTGACATCTCTGCTCACATGTAGAGCTGGTCTCCTCAGGAGAGTCCCTGGGAAGTGGCCTGGGAATCTCTTGGGTGTCGCCTAATCTTGAACAGCTGCAGGTTGCCAGTGACCACAAATTAATGGGGAGATAAGAACTTCCAAGTAGAGACTTTGGCAGGCATAGAGGACAAAATGTGCTTTGATTGCAGACACACAAGCTGTCACAACTCCCATTCTTTGGAAGGAGACATGGATTCAATAATTACAAGCTATCAAAAGTTAGTCACGAGAAGTCCTGAACCCTGAGAAGGCAACGGTGGCATTTCTGTCCCTGGAGATCTTTCATATTCTTAAAAGGCAGCATAACCGGATGTTTCAGTGGTTTGCGTGGGGTCCTCCCTGAGACAACACACAAGACCAGAGTGCCCTGATCTGGCTTGATTGCACGATTTCTCGAGACCACCTGGGGAGTCAATAGGCCAGTAGAATCTGGTTCTCCCTCGATTCCTGAATCCTTGTTGCAAGCAGAGTCTGGAAAACCTGAGTGGTATTGGTTTGGAAACAGTGTCAACAGTTCATTTCCAAAAGGTAGTTTCCGATGTGGATATACAAACTGTGGGGCAAATCTAAGCCATCTGATATTAAAACATAGACTGTGGGGCTTCCCTGGTGGTGCAGTGGTTGGGGGCCGCCTGCTGGGGCACGGGTTCATGCCCCGGTCCAGGAGGATCCCACGTGCCACGGAGTGGCTGGGCCCATGGGCCATGGCCGCTGGGCCTGTGCATCTGGAGCCTGTGCTCCGCAACGGGAGAGGCCACAGTGGTGAGAGGCCCGCGTACTGCCAAAAAAAAAAAAAAAAAAAAAAGACATAGACTGTGAGTGGGGCTGTCTGCTTAATAATGTCAAGTCTCCCTGGCAGCCACATGGCTAAGCACTTCCTTCCTGGAGGTGGTTCCTTTTGGAAAAGATGGGAGTTCTGCCAGTAAAGAGCTAGGGCAAAATTTTGAGAGGGCAGAATTTTGAAGCATGTGGCAAAGGGATTAGATAAGAAAAGACCAAGAGAGAGACTTGAGCAGCAGGTGGCCAGGTAAACCACCAGGAACCAGGTGTACCTCCTGCCCACAGGGGCTCAGGGAACAAGTCAACTGGTAGACCTCTTGGAGCCGGCAGTCTCAAGACGAATGCAAAAGCACGGCAAATTACCATCAAATGCAGAGGCATTTTGGTTGGTCCCTTGGCGGAAATTTTCTCCCACAGGCCCCTTCTAACATAGCGGACGGTCGTGCCTGCAATCTGGAACTCTCCGGGGAGCTCTATCTTCCAGTCACTGTTGATGGATCTCTTGCTGGAGTCTTTGAGAGCTAGAAAGAAGATGGAACACCATGGAATCGGGGGAGTCAGTCTGTCTTTGAAGGGAGTCAGGGTGTCCTGAGCGGTGGGTTGGAGGTCTCACTCTCTACCTCCACAGGGGAGAAGAGGGAGGCCTGCAGTGAGAGAAAGGGAGCTTTTCTTTGAGAACAGAAGCCTGACTCACAGGGAGAGAAGAGCTCCTGACCCCAGGACCCTCCGAGAGAGAGCTGTCGTGACTCCTGCACCTCTGAGCATGGGCCGCTGTCTCAGAATCAGCTCACTTGGTGGGGGGTGCGGGAAGGAGCGCCAGAGAATGGAGACAGCCACAGCCCAATCACATTTCACGAGATTTACAGAGTAGGGGGTTTTCCGCCGGATGAACAGATCCTATTTTATCGTGTCCAAGGCTACAAAACAGGATTTGTAGCTTTAGCAAAATTCATCCTTCATTTTACTCTTACCCACCTGGGGCTTTTTAGAGGGCAGCCTAACTCCAATGCCCCTCAAGGATATGATAGCCCTAGATTAGTAAAGCAGATGCTCCTTCAAGAAACAAGTGTCATTCTACCAAACACGAGAGTCTGGAAGCCTGAGCTGCCTACAGGCGTGGCAGTAACAGTGAGCTGATGTCTTGTGGGTGGTGGGAGCCCTCCCACCCTCAGCTTTGTGGCCTTTGCTAGGTTCACATGTTGCTCTCTCACACTCCGTACAAAGTGTGTTGGAATCGACATCTTGCTGATTGGCCATAGCAAAGATTTGGTTTTCCACACAAGCTATTATTATCTGAGTGCTCACCAGTGACTTTCTTTGTTGTTTCCTCACTTAGGTTTTAAAGTCATGTGGTTCTCATGAGGGAGCATTCTGCAGTGAAATTCTGTTTTTTTTGGTGCTGTTTTGTTATTTAGGAAAGAAAGAAATAACTAGAACCTACTCTGGCATTTTGGAGGAGGTGGCAAATGAAAATGGGTGACAGTAAGTCTTTATGTCACTCAAAAAATAAAACTTTCCGTGCACCCCAAGTCCAATGCCATGCTCTCTGCCAGTGCAGCTAGAGTCCCCTGAGAACCAGATGCTCTCAATCACCTTGGGACCCTGCTCAACCCACAATCAGCAAAATCAGATTCTATCCCATTCCCTACTCTCTGCTTATGAGGCCAGAAATATTAATAAAATGCCCACATTTAATACCAATTTTGGATAATGAGACTTGAAACCCAAAAGTGGTTTCGGTTAACCCTGAGTCCACGAGCCCCTGGCTGGGTTAGGACCTGGTGAGTCCAGTCCTGGTCAGGCCACAAGCAGCTGGGGGATGCCGGCCTCCGCTTCCTCGTCTGCAGGACACAATGGTCCCAGCAGGCTCTCCTGGCCAGTAAGGGGGAGGTGCATGCTCAGAACTCTGTGCTTACAGGAACCGCCAAGAGAAACCGAGGGACCTGGGAAGGGCTGCTTTCCAGCAGGATGGCTTCCAGGAGGGGGTTCATACTCAGGGTGGCTGCCTAGTGAGTGGCTGGGGATTACAGGACTCCAGGGAAGGCTTCGAAAAGAGAAAGCTCTACCACTTAGAATCGAATGCTTCCCTTCAAGAAATTCTACCTACTATCGAGATTTCCTGGCTACTGGAAGGAAGCGAGACTGTTGGGATACTCACAATTTCTGCGCCTTTTTCTCTTCCTCAGCCACTGCCTGCAAGTCCCCATTTAAGGGGCACATTCTCTGGTTTAGCTCCTCCATATGCTTTTACCCATTTAACCTTCCCAACAACTCTCTAAGGTAAAGGATTATTTTCCTCTTTTCACAGATGTGGAAATGGGGGCACAGAGAGGTTAAGTAACCTGCCTAAAGTCACACAGCTATTACGTTGTCATATGGAGACCTGAACCTAAACACACCAAGTCCCACATCTTTAGGTTATAGCATCAGTCTAGAGTTTTATGACAGACACTGAAATGTGCAAATGTCATATTCTCAAAGAGAACAAATTCCAAGCTCAAATTGCTGTGGGGGGGGTCTCACGTTCTACATACCTTCATAAAAATAACTAAACTTACAGTTTTCCACAGCTTCCAGTGAACTAATAACCTAAAAATACGTTTGGTCATGTTAGCTACTCGGGTATCTAGGCTAAGGCTGTATGGGTGTTCATTGTTCTTTCAGTTTCTCTGAAGGTTTGGAAAATTGTTTCTTGCACATGCATATGTAAATCTGTTTTTCAGAATCAGTACAGGCTGGTGGGAAGTAGCAGACAGACAAATGAGGGAACAGACACCTTTAAGAAAAGCCTCAGTAGGGGCTTCCCTGGCGGCGCAGTGGTTAAGAATCCGCCTGCCAATGCAGGGGACACGGGTTCAAGCCCTGGTCCGGGAAGATCCCACATGCCATGGAGCAACTAAGCCCGTGCGCCACAACTACTAAGCCTGCGCTTTAGAGCCTGCGAGCCACAACTACTGAAGCCCGTGCACCTAGAGCCCATGCTCTGCAACAAGAGAAGCCACGACAACAAGAAGCCCGCACACCACAACGAAGAGTAGCCCCTGCTCACCGCAACTAGAGAAAGCCTGCGTGCAGCAACCAAGACCCAACACAGCCAAAAATAACTAAATTAAATAAAAAAAAGAAAAGCCTCAGTAAAAACAAGTCAGGGAAACACAGGGAGCAGACACATCCCTACACCAACCCCTCACCTTTATCTGAGGGCCTTGTAGCTGGTGATGGAGGCACAACTCCTGCCCTTGGGAGCTCAATGTTTGAAAGGGAGACTGGTGAGAAGACAGATAAACACGATACATGTCCAGAAGCTCAGTGACAGAGGCCAGTCTGGGGCCCGTGCACAGTCATGTGGGCAGAGATTGGGGCAGGTGGGGAAGGCCTTCTGAAAGAGGAGCCCTGAGCTGAGACTGAAAGAAAAGCAGGGAGAAGAGGTGGCCTGGAGTGTGTGGGCAGCTTGGGCTGTTGCTCCTTGCCTCCTTGTTAAGCTCAGTTTCTGTGCAGGGTGGTGGAGGGAGAAAGGTGCCCTGCCCCGTGTGGAGAAGCAAGTGGAAGGTGAAGGAATACTGGAAGTCTGATTGGGAAGAGGAGGTGACAGAGAGGGGCTATGGCGGTGGAGAAGGCAAGAGAAGGCTCACTGTCGTTGTCATTGGGGTGGGGACACGAGCATGTTGAGAACCCTTGAAACTGAGAATCAGAGAGATGAGCAGAATGAGTTTCTGTAAAGCTGTCTGCTGACCCCCGTCATACTGGGGTCACCCCACAGAACCCATTTCCCACACTGAGACCAGGGGCACATTGGGGTGGCCCTCTCCTCCTGTCTCAGCCCACGCGTGTGCCCCAGTCGACTCCTGCGTTCAGTGCCCTAGGCTGGGCCCTGGCCTTGTTCTGTCTTAGGGCTTCTGTGAGCATCTAGTGTGTTGCTGCCTGCCATCTCTCTCTCCTTCTGCAAGTAACAACGCCCAGAGAGCTTTTGGGGATGTGTTCTTCCCCCAGTCACGTGGGGCTGACCCCAAACTCCACCCCAGCTCCAGGAGTGCGTCCGTCACTCAACCCTGGAAGGTAAGAGTCAATTCTAAGACTTTCATTCACCTTGGGAAGAAGCTTTCTTTCCACACCTTGCCCAGAGACTTGATGTAAGTCTTGCCAGTAGGTGGCAAGAGGTCCCTAGATTAAAGTCAACTGAGAAAGGACAGCAGTGCCAGGACAGAGACTCTATTTCCCATGATATCATTTTAAGCCCCTGGATCCAGCAGTGTCTGAAGCCAATAACACAGAAACTGAGAACTGGGTTTAGCTTTCACACGTCACATTTGGAGGTTGGTTTTTAAAAAATACTAACCATGATGGGGCCAGGGCAGGCTGAGGAAGAAAATTACTAGTATGGATTCCTAGAAATCACGCTAGGATCCTCACTAATGTCAGCTTAGTACTCCCCGAGATACAGAAGGCCTGGTATACTCCATCCAGGCTCTCCTGGGCCCTGCTCCTGTCCGGCGCTTTGTTCAGGATGCACGGCTCTTTCTCACCTAGCCTTGTTTCTAAGGTGCTCTAAAAGGACTTTATTGGATTATAAACGGAAAACCACCCCGCCTCCGTGCCAAAGTCAAACACCTGTGAGGTCAAGAGTGGGAAGGACTGGAAAAAGTGCAGGAGGGCACACCTGGAGCCGATTATAAACCCATCCACAGAAATGCCACGCAGAGGTGTGGGGGCCGCCTGGGGAAGCCCCACTTCTGCCGGCAGAGGCACTCACCATGGGTGACACAGGGGACAGACGAAGACCCCGCTGGGCCTGGTGGTGTGCCACCCTCTCACCACCAGGGGAGTGTCCTGCTTGGCAGTAGGGGTTGGGGGAGGTGACATTTCAGGAGGCGGCCCGCAGGGTGGGTCGGGGAGGCCGTGGAGGAGTGAGTATGGTCAGAAAAGCGGGGAGGGCAAATGAGAGAGGCAGGCAGTGGCTCACTGGCTCTTCCAGAAAAGGCCAGCAGCAGGATGGGGAGGAACACGCCAGACAGTGCAGTGCTGGTGGCAGGCTCTCTGGGGAAAGCAGCCTAGATTTATAGTGCTTGTCACTATGCAAGGTGTAAATGTGCCCACATGACAGGTTTCAAGTTATCCACGTAAGCTCTGTGAAGGCAGAGATGGGAAGAGATGCGAACTGTGACCTCTCCCATCCACATACCGCTGCTGGGCACTCCCAGGACTTCTGAAGTCACCTGTCTTTGCAGTCACCTGACCCCCAGGTCTTGGCCTGGGGCTGCTGAATTGGCAAAATCTCATACTGTCACAGCCTCTGGGTATGTGTCTGGCCAGGGTCGGGGCTCTCATGGTTCCAGAAAGCATCTACTTTGCTTGTCCAAGCTCTGCGGCCGCCATCTGCACGGCGGCTGCAAACTTCCAGGCACCCCAGTCTCAGCTTTACAACTGCCACTTGACCCTGCGTCTGAAAGCCGGAGCCCCTCCTTCAGGACAGTGTGATCGTGATGACGCCCCTTCATGCATTTTGCAGTGGGATGAAAACTCAGAGGCAGAATTATAAGTAGCAGGCCAGCAGTTCCAAGAATCATGGGGATCGCTGCAAGCCTGTTGACTCTGGGGTGAGTCATTTAGTCAGCAGGATTCAAAATTTGCAGGTTGCCGTGGTCCATGCTGAGAAATCAGAACTTCCTGCTAAAATTGGAGTTTAGCACCTGACATCCCTTCAAAAGGGTAAGACTGCAGCCTCAGAAGGTCTGTTGGAACATCAAGATCTGAACATCACTGACAATGAATTGATAGGTTCAATGCGGAGTGTGATGAGAAAACCACCTTGTGGGGCCATGTCAGCCCCAAAGAGAGAGTGTGAAGGTCACTCCTGGCCCATCTGTAGCAGCCTCCACCCCGGAGCAAGCTTCACAGAGCAGGGTCTGTGAGATCCAGGGAGGCCGAAGCTCCGGGGGCCCTCTCGTGCACCAGTCCTTTCCAAGGCCCCAAGAATACGTAGTGTATTCTTTCCCGTAAAGAAGGCCTCCCGGGCTTCCCTGGTGGCGCAGTGGTTGAGAGTCTGCCTGCCGATGCAGGGGACACGGGTTCGTGCCCTGGTCCAGGAAGATCCCACATGCCGCAGAGCAGCTGGGCCCATGAGCCACGGCCGCTGGGCCTGCGCATCCGGAGCCTGTGCTCCGCAACGGGAGAGGCCACAACAGTGAGAGACCCGTGTACCGCAAAAAAAAAAAAAATAGGCCTCCCAAATTAAATAAGTTTTGGGCCCCAGAAATTCCCGTTCCTCTCCATCCTTTGGCATCAATGGTATGTGCAAGCCCCCTTCGTCTGTAAGTATTTTGAGATTAGTTTATATTTGAAATTAGAATTTTTAGGCCTAGAAACTCAACAGGGGCCATTAAGATGATTACAAATGTTCTGCTTTGATAGGGAAATATAAAGTTAAGAACAAAGGGAATTCCTGAGCGACTTGATTCTATCTGTAATGTCTGTAGTTCTGATTTGCTGGGGAGGATATTTTCACTTGCTGATCCTGCCTCAGTCAGAGGTTGGATGTTTTAAACCCTGTCACAAATATAGCAGCACTTGCTTTTGTGTGTGTTGCTTAGGAGCCCTCAGAAGCCTCTCAACAGCTGGAGAGACTTCTGCAGGGATGAAGATGGCACACGCTCTCCCTTGCTACCACAGCAGAACCAAACCTCCTCAATGTCCTGGAATGTGAGGTCATATGGTGACCGTCTGTTTCCCTCAGGGCCCTTCTATCTCTCTGTGGACATTTATACAATGTCCCTGTAGTTCCCGGCACTGTGAGAGATCCTGAGCCTTTCCAGGGAGCAGGGAGG
>NW_006786303.1:590199-591583 GCF_000442215.2 Lipotes vexillifer | reverse complement strand
TGCTGGGATGGCTCGGCTCCTCTCTGGAGCTGCCTGGGGGCAGGCACAAGAGCTCGGATCCTGTCTGCATGCCCACTCCCTGCATGGTGCTGTGAAGAAGCCAGGCTCCTTTCTGTCTCTCTCCCTCCTGGATTCCTCTGGAAGACTTGACCCACGTTCAACCTACTTCTAATCCTGGCGTTGAGTCAGCTCCTTTTATTTCCACTCGGAGTTCTGCCAGCTCTGCTCTCAGCTATGGATGCAAACTGCAGAGGCATTTCCTGTTCCAGGTGGTTTTGAGCGGAAAGCCAGGCAGCATGGGTTGAAGGTAGGTGGGGTGAATTTTTTAGGAACTGCTCCCGCAATGTGAGAGTAATTCAAAGCTACACAGGGTTGACTTCCAAAGCACCCAGCCCCGAGTGGAAACAAGGCTTGTTGAGCTAACTTTAGAAACGTAACAAGCATGGACCACCTTCAGATTTCCCTTGTGCACACACCAGACCCTGCGATTTCCAGATAAGAGGACAGAGGCTGGCTCCAACCTCCCAGGGAGGTCCAGTGCTTCTGGGGAGCTGAGAATTCATCCTGAGACATTCAACCAATCTCTTCGGGATGGACATCTGCTTCTCTGAAATCCACACACCGAAGCAGTAGCAATGGGCAGGTTTAACATATGTTCTCCAGTGAAAAATCATCCCCACTTGATCTCTGGCCGTGACTGACACCTCAGAGCAATTCTGGGAGGCTCCATGAGTTGCAGCAGACCCAGCTGCAGTGAGGAGCTTGGACAAGCTGCTGAACTCCTAGAGCCTCATTTTCCTCCTCTGTGAAATAGGCACGTCAATTCTCTGCAGTACATTGGGGGGTTAGGGGTCAGGTCTGCAAAGCAGAGCAGGGCTCAGTGACTGGGAGTCACAACGTCGATGTCACTGTTATTATTTGAATGTGTGGCCCTCAGGCTTCAGGAGCGGAAAGGGACCACCGTGAGAGCTGGCTCCCCGGGCACCATCCACTAGTTGTTATTTGTTGGCCCTAAGATGGGTTCCAGTAAAAAGTCATTTTTACTACAGGAATTAGGTGTTGAGTGATCTAAGAGATTCTGACATCCCTCTGTCATTCTTATATCATGCAGAAACGTAGAAGTAAAAATAATGTTCCCATTTTCACCAGATACCTTGGGCTGGAGGAACAGTGCTGGGAAGTCTCGGAGGGCAGGACTGGAAGCTGAGGAACTTATTTGCAGGGCACCTACTGGTGCTTTATGGAAGGGCCAGTAAGCCGACCTTGGAATTGCCCCAGCACCTGAGATACTGGGATCATGATTTTTTAATATGATAAGGGTCAAAGGTGATGTCAGACTCCCACAGAGGCCCAGTGCTTCTGGGGAGCAGGAATGTCATCTCCC
>NW_006786303.1:565962-590189 GCF_000442215.2 Lipotes vexillifer | reverse complement strand
TCATCTCCAGGTCTGGGAGGGCCAGTGTACCAGTTGGCAAGGCTAACTTTGGGGGTGACACTGGGTGATGGGGCTCTGAAGCAAATGCTGGTAAACTTGACCAAATTTCCTGAGGTGGGCAGAAAGGAGGGGGATTCTTTGAGAATTTAGTAAAAAGGCCATCACTTTAAAGAAGGTGCCGAGAGCAGCACAAGGCCCCGTTTCGGAAAGCATTTACGAGCATTGTTCTGTTTGTAGAACAACAGCTGGGACAGTTTCAGAGAACAGTGCCAGGCGGGACTGGGTCAGCATCCATGCCGGGGAGGTGGGAAAAACCACGGACAGGGCTGATGAAAACTGACATGGATGTCAACCTGAAGGACAGCAAGGTCCTAGGCTGGCAGCAGGAACAGCAGCGGCCATTATGGCCTCCATGACACAGGTGGATGGGAGGCAGGTAAGAGAGTTGGGAGGAGGGGGCAGGGCTACCTGACCTCTCCTGGGGTTACTTTGGGGGACTTAGGCTATCCCAATTCCTCACAACTTCTTTCACTCACTCTTCTGTCACCCGCTTTCCTGTCCGAAGCTGGTGGTTCCTACTCACCCCTTCCCCTCGCCCCTCATCTACTTTGGGGATGGCTGCACTTAAGCCAAATACGACAGCACTGTTTGGTCCATGCTGATTACTTATAGCATTACACCTAAAATATGGGTATAAAACCAATGGCTTGAGAGCACCCCTTCAGCATTTTGCTGAACCAAATTAGCAACCTGATTGTCCAAATCAATGCTCAGAACATAAACTATGAGTCAAACCATTTTTTGTTTTACCCAGAAAACTGTGAGCAGGTTTATCTTCTACCACGCGAATCCTTCGAGCTCCAGCTGGAATGATAGCAGCTTCAATATAACCTGTAGTGACAGATAACACACAGGTGAGCCGACCAGACCTCTACCCTCCATCAGAGGCCCCGCAGCACCCCCCACCGAAACCCACACTGCTGCACCCCCATGGTGATTTCAGAGCCCGCAGGCTTGCAGAGCTCTGAGAAATCAAGACAGTCAAGAAGTGTGCTAGGGCCAGAATCTCCTGGCTGCCCAAATTCCAGAGAGCACCACTTGCATGTATTATGAGTTGAACTGTGTCCTCCCACCCCCAAATCCATATGATGAAGTCCTAACCCCCAGGACCTCAGAATGTGACCTTACTTGGAAATTGGGCTGCTACAGATGTAATTAGTTAAGATGAGGTAATACTGGCGTAGGGTGGGCCCCTAATCCAATATGACTGGTGTACTTATAAAAAGAGGAAATCTGGACACAGACATGTACACACGGAGAACGCCATGTAAACATGAAGCAGAGATCGAGATGATGCATCTTACAAGCCAGAGACTGCCAGAAAACCACCAGAAGCTAGAAGAGAGGCACGGGACAGATTCTTCCTCACCTTCACGAGGCGCCAACCCTGCCGACAACTTGATCTCAGACTACTAGACCCCAAAACTGTGAGACAATAGGTGCCTCCTGTTTATGCTACCCAGTTTGTGGTACTTGGTTACAGCAGCCCTAGCAAACTAAGAGCCTGGAGTTCTTTGTGAAGAGCAAAGTGCTCCCTAGAGCACAGGGTTAGAGTGCCCCTGGCTGTGTCATATATTGGATTCCTTCGCTCTTTGCTGTACTTTGAACTTTTTCCTGATTCCATGGGATGACAGCAGAAGCTAGGCTACTTGCCCTATGACAAAACCACTGCCTCAATACTGTGTACCATTTCCTGCTTTCAGTGCCGTTTGGGTGTTTCTGCCAACTGTTGCAGTATGTATTTTTGTCCATTTTGAGTATTTCCAAGTATAATGGGGTCCCTCAGAGGCCATGCTCTGACCCCACATGTGCCCAGAATGGCAGGTGGTTAGCAAAGATTCAGAAGGAAATGATTGAGGCTGCCAGGGAGGAGGTCAGGGGCTGGCTGATGCCTGGTTAACTGGGCAACTGTGTCAATTAATGAGTCCAACATAATGGTGAGATTCTGAAATGCAGGCTGGTAATCATTTTGTTTTGGCTTACATTTGGGTTTTAGACAAAGGTAATGTGCATTTGCTTCAGTGATTTAGATGATGATACCAAATTAGATGATAAATCCTACCACTGTGGTTCCCAAATGTGATCATCAAAATCAGCAGGGGAGTTTTAAAAATGAGAGATTTCTGGGCCCAGGTATGTAGAGATTATGGAAATATCTATTTTGAGGAGTTTATTTCCTCATTTTCTCATAGTAAAAATGGCTTTATTTTCATTACAAATATAGTACATGATAATTCAAACCACAAAAGGGGAAAAACTAAAACCAACCTATACAACATTGCACCAAGAAAATTACCCATATTTTTGATGACCAGCCTTTTCAGCATCTCTTAATGCATATAAATATACACACATCACTTTATGCCAATAGGATACTATATATGGTTTTAAAAGATCAGGGATAACTTTAAAATAATTAAAGAGTTTTGCTAGGCAATGTGTGCCCAAGGTGTAAAATTCAAAAGTTATAAAAGGATATAGTAGAAAGTAGATTGATCTAATAAGATACATCCTGTAGCTGGCTGTCTTTCTAACACTCTTATCCTTTACAATAATTTGTTATTTTTTGGCTAGGTTTCTATGTTAACTAACTGAAATGTGCCCGTATGACAGTTTTGTTTCTTCCTTTCTGATCTTTATGCTTTGGATTTCTTCTCCTTTCACCATTCCGGTTGGAACTTACAAAACCACGTCGTATGCCACATGAGATAGTGGCATCCTTGTCTTATTCATGATGTTGGAGAAACGCCTCCAGAGTTTTCCCACTGAAAATGATGTCAGCAGTGAGAATGTGATAGGTATCATTTATCAGGTTAGGGAAGTTTTCTTTTACCCTAGTATGTTATGAGCTTTTGTTATGAAGAGGTATTGAAGTTAATCAAGTGCTTTTTTGCATCTACTGAGATCATCATATTGTTTTTCTCCCAAACAATACAAAGACTTCAGGGCAGTTTAACTGTAATCACACTTGTCATGGCTAACATGGTGTGTGGGTCGGTATCTCAGTCTTGTTTTTCCTTCACCAATACATTTTAGTTCATTGTTATTTCTTTTTTATTCTGATGTTTTCCTGTAAACCTTTAATTATATTTATATTTCTATTATGTGACTTAGCTGTAAGTAAAATATTTTAATCTCTGGATATTAAAAGATGAGGAAATCAGCATAAGTATACCGCCCTTCACTCTCTTACACCCCTCTTCAACTTTTACCGAATCATTCCTACATTGTATTAGTTTATGACATTTATCTTTTGGTCTCTAAGATAATTCCTGCAGTTGTTTTAGTTTTAGTTCTAAAAATTAATTTAATGTTCACTACGTGTCTTTTTCCCAGCTTTTCCAATAAATTCCTGCTTTCCTCAAGTTTGTTCTCTTTGAGATGGGCTCAAAGAAAATTAGTTTCTGAATTGTAATATAGTGAAAAAAAAATACTGTTCATTATCCTGATACTTGAATACCAGTTTGGCTGCTATAAGATCCTTGAGTCACACTTTCTTTCTCTGAGGCTATTATTTGAATTGTTCCATTGAATGCTAGTGTGGAAAAGTCTGAGTCCAATCTGATGTTTTCCCTTTATTAGCTTACCTAAAATTTGGATCAGATACTCAAAAGATTCTTAACTCTAAAATCTAATAACTGTTAGGCTATTCATAGTTTTGTGTAACTTCTTCCTGGGACACAAAGCTATATTATTATTATTAGACTTAAATATATATATATATATATATATATATATATATATTTATTTATTTATTTATTTATTTATCAATGTTTGGTGTTTTTTCAGGGATACCAAATTATTTATGTTTGACCCCCTTTTTTTTCCATAGTGCTCATTTAATCTCTTATCCTTCTGATTCTTTGCTTCCATTTTGCTTTGCTCATTTTTCTTAGTCCTGTCCTCCATGCTTCTCCTTGTGTTCTCAGCAGTGAGATTTCCTTTGCTTCCATGCAGACTTGGTTTCTGTGATGGACTCATTTTCTTCTTCTACACTTTTCCTCAGCTGAGTCACATTTCATCTCCCTTTGTTGCTTCACTGCTTATTCCTTGAGATCTCATATCTTATCAATGAGTTCTTCTTTTATTGAGGGTATTATTTAATCAGTTTTTGGAATTTATGGCAATAACGTTTGGTCAAAATTTTCATCTTCTCCTTGGTAACATTTTGCTGGTGAGTTTTTTTTACATCAGTCATTTGTTCTCCTTGTCCCTTTTATCCTTTTCCTATTGCAGTATACGTGTGCTGATCCTGTACTAATTTTCTTTCTAAATTGATTACTAATTTTTAAGTGACACAGGTTCTAATTGTACCAGCTTCCTCTATGTTTGTGTGGGAAGAACAGGACAATGCTGTGGGCTAACAGAACTTTCCCTTAGTTTACAGTAAAATTTGTTAGGACATGGGTTTGTGTGTATCAGTAAGTTAATTTTTATGTTTGTAAACATTTATGTATTTTAAATTTACAGAAATATACATGTGTATTTTCCCATTATCAAAATTTTAATAATACAGGTAAATCTCAAATCCCCTTAATCCCACTCCCCTGACCTGTGGGAACTGCCACTATTAGTTTGGTATATATTCATTCAGATATTTTACTATTTATCCAAATATCTACACAAATATAAATATGAAAATATCACATGGCATATTTTTTATTTGTCTATATTTTATATAACTGTTAGGAATAACATTTATGACTATTGTATTATACATTTTTTTAAAAAAGCATGATGTGTCTTGGAAAGCTCTCCATGTGAGTATGTATAGCTCTCCTTATTTTTCGTTTAAATTGCTATATAGTTTATGTAACTACGCCCCTACTAATTTAGGTTATTTCAAAATTGTCATTTAGAACATTTAGGTTGTTTCAAAATTGTCACTTTTGGAAACAATGCTGTATCATGTATGAATAGGCACACAAAACCCCTCAATAAAATACCAGCAACCTATTCCAACAACATAAAAAAAGATTATACACCATGAATAAATATAATTTATCCCAGGAATTCAAGGTTAGTTTAACATATAAAAACCAATCAATGTAATTTATTCAAAAAAGGACAAGACCCACCTGGTCATTTCAGTGGGTGCAGAGAAAGCATTTGGCAAAATTTAATACACTTCCATGATAAAAATACTCAACAAACTACGAATAAAAGGAAACTTCCTCAGCCTGATAAAGAGCATTTACAAAAAACCCCACAGCTAATATCAAACTTAATGGTAAAATAATGCTTTCCCCCTAAGATCAGGAAGAAGGAAAGGATGTTTACTCTTGCTATCTCTACTCAACATTGTACTGGAAGTTCTCTCTATGTCAATTAGGCAAGAAAAAAGTTTTTAAAAGGCATCCAAATTGGAAAGGAAGAAGTAAAATTATCTTGATCTGCAGATGTCAAGATCTTATATATAGAAAAATACTAGGGAAGCCACTAAAATCTGTTAGAACAGGTTCAGAAAGGTTGCAGGATATAAGATCAATATACAAAAATCAACTGCATTTCTATACATTAGGGGTAAACATTTCCAAATAAAATTTAGAAAACAATTAGACTTAAATAACATCAAAAAGAATAAAACACTTAGGAATAAATTTAACAGAAGATGTGCAAGATTTCTACACCAAAGACTGCAAAAACACTGTTGAAAGATGTTAAAGAAAATCTAAACAAATGGAACAACATTCCATGTTCATGGATCAAAAGACTTAATATTGTTAAGATGGGAATACTTCAAAACTGACTTACAGATTCAAAACAGTCCTTACTAAAATTCCAGCTTGTTTTGCCCAAAATGACAAGGTGATCCTCAAATTCATATTGAAATGCAAGGGACCCAGAATAGCCAAAACAATATTTAAAAAGAACAAAGTTGGAGAAGTGACAATTCTTGCTTTCAAAGTTTTCTAGCCAGCTCCAATCCCCAAGACAATGTGGTACTAGCATAAGGACAGATATTTCTATCAATGAAATATAATTGAGAGTCTAGAAATAAGTCCCTTATTGATTTTTTAAAACAAGGAATATTCAATGGAGAAAGAATAATCTTTTCAACAGTGTTGGGATAACTGTATATCCACATACAAAGGAATGAAGGTGGACTCTTACCTCAAACCATACAAAAAAAACCTAATCTAAAATAGATCATGGACCTAAATCTAAGAGTGAAACTATAAAACTCTTAGAAGAAAACATAGGAGTAAATCTTTGTAACCTTGGATTAGGCAATGGTTTCTTAGACAGCAAAAGCACAAGCAACAGAAGGAAAAAAAATAAAATGGATCATATCAAAATTTTAAACTTTGTGCTTCAAAGGACACCATCAAGAAAGTGAAAAGGCAAACTCATACACTGGGAGAAAATATCTGCAAATCATTCTGATGAAAGAACTGAGTCCAGAGTATATAAAGAAAACTTACAACTCAATAATAAAGTGACAATGCAATTTAAAAATGGGTAATGGATTTTAATAGACATTTCTCCAAAGATATATGAATGGCCAGAAGCACATGAAAAGATGCTCAACATCATTAGCCATTAGGGAAATACAAATCAAAACCATAATGTGATACCACTTCACACCCACTAGGATGCCTATAACAAAAATGATAAATAAGAAGTGCTGGAGAGGATGTGGAGAATTTGGAACCCTCACTTGTTGCTAGTAGGAATGTTAAATGGTGCAGGCATATTGGAGAAGAGTTTGGTAGTTCCTCAAAAATAGAATTACCATATGACCTACCAATTCCACTCCTATGTATACACCCAAGAAGAATGAAAAATATGTCCATGCAAAAACTTATACACAAATGTTATTCATTCTAACCAAAAAAGTAGAAACAACTCCAATGTCCATCAACTACTGAATGTACTTTTAAAATATGATATAACCATACAATGGAATATTGTTCAGCAAAAAAATCAAAAAGGAATGAAACATTGATAGATGTTTCAAGGAAGAACCTTGAAAATACTATGCTAAGTTACAAAAGCCAGTCACAAAGGACCACGTATTATACAATGCGACTTATATGAAGTGTCCAGAATAGATAAATAGATGGACAGAGAAAGTAGTTGCCTAGGGCTGGGGTAGGAGGGAGATGGGGAGTGACTGCTAATGGGTGTGGGGTTTCTTTCTGGGATGATTGTGGTCATGGCTGCAAAACTCTGTGCATGTACTAAATCCCCTTGAATTGCACACTTTAAATGGCTGAATTTTATGATGTGTGAATCATATCTCTACAAAGGTACTAAAAATAATACTGCAATGAACAGCTCTGCACATGTCTTCTTGTGCATATAAACAATGTCATACCAGGCCAGCTGTGAGAATTGCTGGGTCAAACACACATGTAGTTTAAATGTTAAATGTACATCTAAATCGCCCTCCATAATGGCTTAACTAATATAGAAGTCAGCCAATACTACAGGAGAATACATGTTTATTCACAGGCTTCTTAATACTTGATATTATCAATCCTCTGGATATTTGCTAGCTCAAGATGTGAAAAATTGTTACGTCATAAATATAATTTGTCTTTCCCTCATTATCAATGTGGCCGTGCATCTTAGCACATATTTATTGGTCGTTTGCATTCACTCTTCAGTTAACTGTCTTGCTCATAAGTGTTGCCCATTTTTCTACTGGCTTTTTGTTTTGATTTAATTGATAAGCAGGAGTCTTGGAAATATATTTTAATATCTATTAATATGTAATACATTTTAGACTCAAACTCTTTACTCACTAGACTTGTTGCACACATTTTTTTCTGTCTGTCATTTGTCATTTGTTTATGGTGCCTTTTATTACAAAGTTTTAATATAATAGTCATAGTTTTAATATTTGAGATCTCCTTTTTGTTTTCTGATTGCTTCTTCTCATGACATTCTGTATTGGTTTTATGCATAAACTCACTTCTCAAATCTAAGAATAGTTATTAGAGATTTTGAACTTCTATTATTTGAGTTATCTTGCTTTTCCCACGGGTCATCTTTTCAGTTATCTTGGTCTTTCCTATTTGTGTTGCAGACTCTTTCAAGAAGGATGCCACAGATGGGTTTTCTCTATATACAGTAGCCCCCTTATCTTCAGTTTAGCTTTCTGTGGATTTAGTTACCTGTAGTTAACTACAGTCCAAAAATATTAAATGGAAAATTCCAGAAATAACAATTCATAAGTTTAAAATTGCATGCCATTTTACTAATGTGATGAAATCTCACACAGTCCCACTCCGTCCTGCCCAGAACATGAATCATCCCTTTGTCAACCATATCCTGCCTGTTAGTCACTTAGCAGCCATCTCAGCTATCAGACTGACTGTTGTGGTATCACAGGGCTTGTGTTCAAGTGACCCTTATTTTATTTAATAACAGCCCCAAAACGCCAGAGGAATGATGCTGGCAACACGGATGTGCCAAAGAGAAGCTGTAAAGTGCTTCTTTAAGTGAAAAGTTGAAAGTTCTAGACTTAATAAAGAAAGGAAAAAAAAGTTATATGCTGAGGTTGCTAAGATCTATGGTAAGAATGAATCTTCCCTTTATAAAATTGTGAAGAAGGAAAAAGAAACTTGTGCTAGTTTTGCTGTTGCACCTCAAACCGCACAAGTTATGGCCATGATGCATGATAAGTGCTTAATTAAGATGGAAAAGGCATTAAATTTGTACCATAAGATATCTTGAGAGAGAGGAAGACCACATTTACATAAATTTTAATTACAGTATATTGTTATAATTGTTCTATTTTATTATTATTGTTAATCTCTTACTGTGCTTAATTTATAAATTAAACTTTATCACAGGTATGTATTTTTAGGAAAAAAAGCATAGTATATATAGGGCTCTGTACTATCTATGCTTTCAGTCATCCACTGGGGATATTGGAAGTTATCCCCCAGGGATAAGGGGGGATTATTGTATATGCGCAGTGTTTGCTGATGGTCAGGACTGGCTTTCAGTTAGGGGGCAGGGAGTGTTTTATGTGTTGGCAACCAAAATACTAGAATGCAGAAAAGTTTGCTATAGGTGATGTGTCATGATGCTGGCCACCAAATATTTCCAGGTCTCTCTCTGGAATCATGGTAGGAATGCATTTCCTTGCCCTCTTAAAATTGTGTGACCATGTAACTTACTTTGACCCTTAAAATGTGGGTGAAAGTGATGTGTACATAGAAGCTTTAAGAGCACAAGCACCTGATTTGCCGTATTCCCTTTTTCCTGCCAAGGTGACTGTGGCAGTGCATGGACAATAAAATCTCTGTCAGCTCAGGTCCACGAGTGGTTACGGTATGCAGAGCCTCCTGCCAACCCATGCTGGACATGCAGCGTGAGCAAGAAATGAACTTTTGTGTTAAGCCACTGATTTGGGGGGTATTTACCTTGTGTTTTGTTTGTTTGCTTGTTTACTACAGCAAAACCAAGTCTATTTATTTTGATTCAAACACATATGAACATCCACTTGAGGTGTCCTTGTTCTCCCTAGATCTTTTAAAAAGTTCCTGTTTCCGGGGGTGGGGGTGGGCAAAATGGGTGAAAGGAGTCAAAAGGTATAAACTTACAGTTATAAAATAAATAACTCATGGGATGTAATGTACATCATGGTAACTGTGGTTAATAATAGTGTTGCATATTTGAAAGTTGCTAAGAGAGTAAATCTTAAAAGTTCTCATGCCAAGCAAAGAATTCTGTAACTATGTATGGTGAAAGATGTTAACTAGACTTACTGGGGTGATTATTTCACAACACATACAAATATAAAATTATTATGTTGTACATATGAAGCCAATATAATGTTGTATGTCAACCATATCTCACTTAAAAATTAAATGGTCTTTGATAATGGAAAAAAAAAAGTTCCTGTTCATTCATTTCAAAGTGATCTTGAGAAGCCAAGGAGATAAACACCTGTGTTCAACCAGCCATTCTGCATGGAAAGTTTAGCGGGGTCCTTTAGTCTTGATAGCAAATGTTTTGGTGTTGTTACTACAGATCCAGCCTCTGACACTTACAAATAAATGTTCTACTTGAAGACTTCACAGGTGGCAACATAGTCTGGTTCGAGTTGTTTACTTCTTGTGCCCTGATCCATCCTGATTCCCAAGCAGGACGACTTCTTGAACCAGGTGGGAGTGTGGTCCTCCAGGGGATCCCTTCCAACCACCTCTGACTTAGAGGAAGCAGCAGCACTAACGTGCCCACACAGCCCCTCCACTGTCCTTATAGTGTGAGGCAAGGTTTTTTGATTAAAAATAGTTTTTACTCCAGGAATGCTTCTCTACTTAAAAAGGGTGGCCACAAAAAAACGTCTTTGAGAATCACAGCAATGGATTTTGTACCATAAATTTCTCTTAGAGAAATCCATTTCTTCTGGGGGAGTTTGAAGAATTATTGGATTCCAGGCATACAGGATTGTGAATTACCAAAAACGAAGACAAAATTGTCTGAGGTCAGTGGTGATTAAAACCTGTTTTGGAGGAATCTCCACTTAAAGCACAAAACTGACCTGGGAACAGGATCTGCTTGGGGAGTTGAATTATTCTCTGAGAGCTACTGCTGTTACAAGGACTTTTCCTATTTTGTGACTAACAAACCTTGGTGTTAGCATCACCAGACTGCAGAATCTAAGGCAACAGACATATTCGCCAGGGTCCAAATTAGTTAATTTTCCACATTCCACAGCAAGGGGCATCTGCAACTAGTGAATGCTCACCATGCCTATTTTTAAGCTTAAATTTGGCACAAGTAGCAACACTGAAAAGGTACCTGTTTCCTCTCCTTTCTCATATACCCTCTGGGGCAGAGGCAGATGAACAGTAAAGAGCTCAGGGTAGACACACAACTCAGGTATGGCACATCCTCAGGTGAACCCTGAACAATGGGTCAGGTCATTGTTGTGCCTGGGCTCTGCTAACCTTTCTTTCTAAGATGAGCCTCTCTGCTCAAGATATGCAGGGAAGTAATGAAAGAGAATATCCCTGAAATGAAATGCGGGGCCTCTGTCCTCAAACCAAAGAAACCATCTGTCACTCACTGTCCTCTTTCTGATGGCCCCTACCCTACCCAGAGCTCAGAGTCCACCCTGAGGTTGTTGTGAAGAGTGACCAGCAAGGAGAATATCCCTATAACCAAGTCCCAAAGCACCCTGTCATCCCTCATACCAGATGTCCCCCTATGCAGATGCCAGACATCACCATGTTGACTGGGCATGAAATATAATTAAAGGGGGGCTTTACTCTAAGAATTCACAAGATAGAGTCATACTTTAGGTAAGATAGCAAGACTATCTTTGGAATGATTTTCCATTCTAGTCTCTGCCATCAAGCAGGAGAAATCCAGTTAGAGGGACACGATTTGGGGTCATGAGGAAGCCAAGGATAAAATTCAATACTGTTGCCATTATTCTAGGAGAACACGTAATTTTTGCCATAAGGACAAGTAGTCAGAAGGAACTTCAAAGTAATATTGACCTTAAACCTGACTCAAATGTTCTGAAAAATTAATATAATCAGGCTATATTTCCCTGCAAAATACTTTTTGTCTGAATTTCACAAGTAGATGATTTAGATCATATTTTTCCCTTGTTTCATGTTCAGCAGCAATAACTTTCCTTGGAAGAAAACCATTGAGCTGGTAAGGTACCATGATGGAACACAGGTAACATCCTGGCTATGAGGACTGGGTCACTTTCAGAAGGTTGTATCAAACACATACAAAAAAAACCCAAAGTTCTTTTTTTTCTGGTAATAATCTTTAAAAATGCTTGTTGGAGGATTTGTATAAGTTTCTAGTTTTCTCTTTTTACGAAAGTTGTTTATGAGAGTATTACTGCCTTTATGTTTATCCCTAAAGGTTGTTCTGGTTCCAGTGGAAAAGGATTTGGGAAGCCCAGGAGTCTAGACTAATATTCTGGTTTGGTTCTCAGAATGTGAGGTCAGCACAGGTGGGCCAAAGCAAGGCCATGGTTTTTATCTCTAGCACGAAGACCAGGAGGGTCTTACCAAGTGCTCTCTGCCCTTTGGGAAGCCCAACCCTGTAATATGGAAACTTCCTTATGGAAGAAAGCATCATCTGTGGCCAAATTCTCTGGCATATCTTAGCATTTTCTGCCGAAGTGCCAGGTGGGGCTGAGGAGAATGAAGATGTATCCCTGGCACACTAACATGTGTTTCTGTATGGCCCCTAATCCCATGACTCTTTATCTTTCACAGCCTTAAAACTGGTTTTATTCTATATTTTTTCCTTTTGGTAATCAGTCTTAAACATCAATTACACATGAGCGATAAATGGCCTCAGTGTTTATCCGTGGCTTCATGCATGACTCACTCGCACTGACTCTACTCAGCAAACATTCAGGCACGTAAGTGAGGTAAAAGCCCCACACCAGGCATGTCACCACTAGTTCTGCACAGAATAGCCAAACATCTTACATGAGAAACACCTGGGAACAGCCTTTGCCATCACACACGTGGACACCTTGGTACAAAGGTTATTCTTGACTGAGAAAAAGAAATACATCGTAATTGGTTTACATGCACATTGCAGGAACTGATACTGTAGTCCGCAGTCAGTGCAGAGAAAAGTCCTGTGTCACCATCAGACAGTGGTAAATTTCCCCATGGAACCTCCACACCCCATACCTAAAGACTGGAGCACAGAACTTGGCACAAGGCAGAGGTTCTAAAGCTAATTATTGAACAAACGTGTGACATGTGGATCTGTCCCTATTCCATAGGGATAGATCATGTCACTCTCCCTTTTAAGAATTGATTGTTTGAGAAGGTTCTCTCTGAGAAAAAAGTGCAAAGGGATTCAGAGCCCATGGGGCATCATGGCCAACGGTTCTCGGTGGGGACTTCTGTCCAGGTATGTTCTGGACTGAGTGTCCATGGACACCAGTCACCTTTCTAGTGTCAAGGAGCAGCATGAAATAATGTGAAAATGACACCTTAATGAAACAAAAGCATCCTATCAAGAACTTTCAAGTTACTAAATTTAAAAAAGTTCGGCTATTTCAACTCAGCCAAAGCCTTGGGCATTTTGAAGCCCATCCATCAGAAAAGTAATATGATAGCCAATTCAAGTTGACTCCTCCTAGAGATGAGTGGCCCAGGACCTCATGTGTTCAAAGTTGGGAGGCAACAGGCCAGAGGGTAATAAACAACCTCACTCAAGATGCTACACTGGGACCTCTCAAGGACACCCTGGGGGCGTGGACACTGTCCCTGTGTGGGTCTGCTCTGGGTCCTCAGCTTAAGTACTTGGGTTAAGGACCCAGAAGAGTTCAGGCAAGGGTCAGGGCACATATATAATTGGGCACAAATCCTGCATTTGATTCCTCTTTATCTTTCTGGTATGGGATTTTCTTTGATATTCACCCTCAGGGTGATAAGGCATTCCTCCTCTTCCCAGTCTTTCAAGCTGGGCAGAGATGAAAGTTACCTTCCTATCTAAACTGACACGATTCTGAATCCATCCGGCTGCACTTGGAATCACCTAGATATTACATGACCCGGGCGCTTTATACCGTTTCTAAGCTGGGTTTTTCCTTCAGCCTGAAATGTCCTTCTCCCACCCCCACTGCCAGTTAATTCCTACTTGTCCTTTAGGGCTTGGGGGCCACTGTCATCTGCCCACAGGGCTGGGTGAGGAGCCCCACCAGAACTTGGGGCCCCACAGCACCCACACTGAGCACCTCCCTTGACTGTGACCAACTCAGTGACAGTTAACTTTTATTTCTGCAACACCTTGCTCTGAAAATACAGCAGTGCTGAATGAATGTGTACTGGGTGAATGGCCACCTGGGTGAGCACGAGCAGTATCTCTCGTACATGCCTTCCAGAATGCCAGACCTGGGTTACAGGCTAGTGTTTGATGAAATTTGTTAGCTAGTGATTCATCCACGTGTGAGCGAGCATTCCATGGACATCTTCAATAAACAGCATCCACAATGACATGAAATTATGCTCACAGACCCCAACCACAAGGATTTGGAGAAAACAGCTTTAGACTTCAAAATGAAGGTGTGACATTTGGCAACTCTTCAGAAGGACAGAACTTTTATAGGTGGGTGAAGCTAACTGAGCTTATCTTTCTCTGAAGGTTTGCTAAGGCTTTTGTGAAAGAACACTAAACCACATGTCAGGGTGGGGACCACTACACCCTGGAGGATTCCAGCATCTACCATTCTATGGGGGACTGGCTGCCACAGCCCCAGAGGCCTGATCTCCCCAGGAGGAAGCCTGCACATTCACGCCCATCTCCCTTCTGTGTATGGTTGGGGCCAGGAATAGGGTGGGATGGAGAAGGGAGAGAGCAGAGGAAAAGGACATTGCTGTGATGGGAGGAATGGATGTGTTCATGCCAAGATCAAAGGCCAACAAATGGATTAGACACTGGGGGAATGCTTTTGCCCTGATCTGGGTTCTCTCAAAGTTGTCTGCTATGTGGCATACAGTGGAAGTTTACAAAGGTGTATGGTGGAACCTTCCTTAATGCTCTACAGAATTGCCCAGGGGGCAGAAGTGGGCACGGCTGTGCTTGACCTGCCTTCCACAGAATGGAGCAATTGTAGTCAGTCCAGTTTATTGGAGCTCAGCACAGCATTCAGTTTACATAAAAGGTTCTAATGCTGCTTTTTAAAAAAAATCAACAGTAAACACTTGCCAGCTGCTGAGGTCTCGTTCCTAATAACCGTCCTTGCTGCACAGTTGCAGCAGGCAAGGTTAGTTGCATGGCAAACTGGAGTTAGGATCCATATACAGAAAGTAGCAACAGACAAAACGAAGAGCAGACGTTACCAAAGGTTCAGAGCAGTGCTGTCCACAAGAACTTTCTGTAAGGAAGAGTTCTCTCTCTGCAGCATCCAACACGGGACCCCCAGTCACATGTGGCAACAGGGCACTTGAAATGTGGCTAGCGGGACTGATGGCTGAAGTTTTGTTTAATTTTCACTAATTATATTTAAAATTTGAATCAATGCCAGTGGCCTGTGGCTACTGTCCTGCATGGTGCAGCTTTGGAGGGCACCTCCCCCACACCAACTTGTTCCAACATCAGCTCCTTTAGCTTTCCTCGGGAGCCAGGCAGCAGGCACAGGTTCTCACTCAAGCTTCCTGTTCCACAGCCTGGGCACCTATCTTTAAGTCCTGAAACCAGCCCTTACAGGGCCTGAAGTGTAATTTTTAATGTCATTTTGTATTTGCATTTGCCCCTGGTTTTGTTTTCACAGGATCCTGCAAAGCATCTGTGCAACAGGCTGCCCTTTCCAAAGTATCTAGAAGGAATGTTTCCTCCAGACCAGGTCTTCTGTCCAAATAGAGAAAAGGGGGACGTGCACAGACTTCTCTCTGCCTTTCCTAGAGGCCCACTCTGTGGGACAGGGAGGAACAAGTGTGATTCTATCCCCTTGTTGGGTGGAACTGGACTGATACACTTCTCTTCAAAGCAGTTGTGGGAATTAGAACAGAAGCTTTTCAGCTCAGCTCCACTCAAGAAGTTATCTTGGTGATGTCACTCTTGGTGACGTCGGGTGAGGGGACACTCACCCTCCGGGTGACTTGCCCGCCTCATGCTCCCCTCATTGAGTATCAAGCAGGTACTTCCCTGTACATCATAAGCTGGTGGCCACCAGGACGGGAAATCAGAAATGCTCTCCCACCTCTGGGCGAAGCAGCCCACAGCTGTGAGGATGGTTCCAGTGGAAAGACTGTGAGGTCCATCAGCTGAACCCCGCCCACCTCTCCACGCCCAGAGTTGGAGGAGGTCTGCATCTGGGACACGGGAGATGCAGTGACTCTGCAGCCTCAGCCGGTGGATGCATGGCAGACGTCCTGGAACATGAGACTTCATGCACGTTTTAGGGATCTGTGTAAACGCTATTCTACTCTTACTGACGGAAAACTCAGAAACAGAAAACCTCTTCCATCCATAGGTAAAAATGATGTGGCAAAGTGTCTTCATCACCGCCTCTGTGTGCCGGACAGACGAGGGGCTGGCACATGCTGAGGGGCGGGGCTGGTGGGACAGGGCCGCTACTGTGTGAGAATGGACCTTGGGGCCTAACCCAGAGGGCCACAGGCAGACTGTTCATGTCTAGGAACCTAAAGATGTCATTCTGGCTAAAATGTCCTTCTCTGCCTTTCAGAAATCCTAAGACTGTGGTGCTGGGGCCCTATTTACTATTAATTACTCCTTAAATGTGAGATGCAGGGAAGGCACGTGATCGTTGGCTTTTGGGTAACATAATATACAATAAGACTGGCTTTGGGGCAATAAAATATACCACACTTGTAGGAGGTCCAGTAGCTGCAGCAACACCTTGGGGCCCACACTCACCCGTCCACCAGGCGTGGCCCAGGTCACCTTTCCTCGGGCCCTGAGCTCACCTGTGCCCCGAGAGTGGCTGAAGTCACCCTTCACCACGCGGCAGGTCTTGCCGTCCCCGCTGCAGACCCCACACCGGTCTTCTTTGGCCGCAGACCCGATGATTCCATCACAGCCGATTTTCTAAATAAGCAGAGCACTGGGTTATTCTGGGTATAGGACTCAGAGACACATCCTGCAGGGCTGACTTCTCCATGAGGCCCAGCAGGCTGGCGCATGGGGGCCTATGATACCTCCAGAGGCCCAAGCAAATGTCTTAATTTATTTTAAAATCAGAAGAGAAAAAAGAATACGATCCAAATAGTATTACATTTGTCTTTACACCCACAGAGTCATCAAATACAGGTTTTAGTATTTGTCATGGAGGAGGGGCCTGCGAAGGCCCAAGTGCCCTGAACTCACACTGAGGCCTGAGCCGGTCCCTTCCAGAGCTGCCTGAGGCGGGGCTGAGGGGAGGGAGGGAAGCCGCTCCCACACCTTCTGTTGTGGCCATAATTTCACACAATCCACGATCCCCTCGGAGCTGCGTGGGTCCTTGGTTCTATCTCAGTTGGAACAGCCAACAGTCTCAAGACACAGCAGAGACCACAGTGACTTTTCTGCTGAGGTCGGGAAGCCCAGAGCTCACTCAGGCATGGCTGGGAATGAGCACCCTAGTTCTCAGGGGGATTTAGCCCAAGAAGATACCCTGCTGCTCAGATTTTTTCAATGAGGCCTGTCTGAAAGCAGAGGAGGGTCGCCCTGACCCTGGGTGGCTCCGGGCAGCACAGCCCACATCAATTCATAAAAAGTGGGAAATGGTTGTGAACTCCTGTTTTTCCTCATAAAAAAAAAAAAGGCACAAGACTTTTGTGGTCTGCAAAATAACATACCTAAGTTTATGTTATGGTAAACACTGGTGTGTTTATTTGCAAGCTAAATTGCTAAAATGCCTCTCCACATTTCTCCCCTAAAGTGAAGAATTCCAAAACAAGAACTGGGTCTTCCCCACTGCCCTGTACCCTGCACTAAGTACTGGTGCCTCAAGCTGTGAAGGGTTCTACAGCCAGATAACCCAGGCCAAGGTGATTGTGCTCTTTCCTCCCTCCTTACACCCCACTCCAACCGGGGCAGGGCACGGGGCAGAGCCGGCTGAACAGCAGACCTCCTGGAGGCAAAGGCTTGGCCCCATGGCTCACCAACTGAACCCTCTGCTTCATAAAGGCAGTGCTTCTTCAACAGAAACGTGCATCCGCCTCACCAGGAGGGCTGTGAAAACACTGATGCGGGATCCATCCCTAGAGTTTCTGATCCAGCAGGGCTGGGTGGGCCTGAGAATCTGTATTTCTATGAAGTTCCCAGGTGATGCTGCTGTTGCTGGCCGGGACCACACTTGGAGAACCCTGGCACCGCGGAATGCTACACGAAGAGCAAGTGAGTGTTCTTCATAGTCAACGGTCCTGAAGTCTCACCCTTGGATCCTTTTGTTTCTTTGGGAAAGAATTAATGAGAAATTACTATCGTGTGTACAAAATTGATAGCATCACTGAATATATTTCAGTGAAGACTTGAAGATATGCTAAGTGCAGAGCAAATGTGGTCCCCAAATGACCATTATGAAAACTGAAAAAGGGTAGCATTTAAAAAAAAAAAAAGAGCTCAAACGTGTTCAAAGTTAGTATAAAACCAGGTAAAGGGCAAGATCAGGGGCTTTAGCAGCCAGAGGCCAGGCAATGAGCAAAAGGAGAGAGTGGACGTACGGGTGATTTAGTGACACATGGAGACCCGATGGTAACTGGCACTGACTGTCATACCTTGCCAGGGCAGACCACCAATGCGACCTGGAGACTGCCACAGGCTACCTTGAACTTGGATCATGTGGCAGGAGCTGGTTAAGTTCACGATCTGGACTGCTGGCTGATTGCTATGAAGATACTTAATGTAAAATTACAGGCGCTAAGAATACAAGGCAGCCAAGATCCGAAATTTTGCTCAGCCAGCATGCTCAGCAAATACCCCGGGGCCACGTCTGTGTGGCCACGTGTGTGCTGCCCATCTTCATGTCTCCTCGTGTCCCAGAGCCCAACGTCCCAGTCCCCAGCCTGTTTCTAGTGCTGCCACAGGGCTCACACCCATAGAGCCAGCCCCTGTACCTTGGCTGCTTTTGTGTCACCCTGACCTGTCCCCACGTGGCTTCTCCATCTCCCAGGTGCTCTCAGCTCTAGACTTCTTTCTCACTGGCTTTTTATTATTTTTTAATCACACTCCTGCCCAGCAATAGTGGGTCTCTAACTTGAGCAGGTAGCATCCGATACCTTAGTCAGGGTTTCCTGATAAAAGTTTTCTAGATGCTCTAAGTTAACAACCCACTTGTTCTAGACAGCTTCCCCCAAGCCCAGCGATGACACCTGACAAATCTGGGGCCACACAGCAAGTGACTGGCAGGGCCAGGAACAGTCCCTCACCTCCTGCCTCCCAGCTCCAGGCTGGCTGGATATCTCCCCTGACTGTCCTCAGCCTGCTGAGGCCTTCTGGACAAGGTAAGGCCTCTCCCCAAAGTATGCTGGCTTTGTGAGAATTTGGAAACGTTCAGAATAGAGAAGCTAAAAGAACACCAGAAACACTAGCTTTGGGGAAAGGAAATGTGAGGGGAGAATCCACGCTAGAATTTCAAAAGGCTACCTGTTGTCTGGCTAAGAGATCATGGCTAGGAGGCACAGTTTGCATCTGAAATCTGCCAGACCAAGAATTCACCTGAATGCAGGAAGGACAGGCGTGGGAAGTGCTTCAGGGAGCAGCGCGACAAGGGACTCACTGGGAGGAAGGGCCTTTAGCAGGAGAGCACACATTTTCCTAGATGAGCAAACCGCTTTCCCTCCAAAGAGTCCCCTGAAAGAAGGATCTCGGTGGGAAAGAGAAAAGTGATAGTGAGGAAGGGCAGTAGCTTAAGTGAGTGCTTATAAAGCCCCTGCACAGCCAGACCAGCATTAGGTGTCCTCGGGATGTTGCTCCAGACAAGCAGAGGCAGGTCAGGGGGGCAATTGTCTCCCCTCACTGTGATTCTCACCATCGCTCCTAAAACATAATATAAAGAACATGTACACGCTTGCTCAGTAGCAAGGCCCCAACTGGCACTGAGATAGACCTCACGGGATCTAAAGTTTAAGTACATGCAATGTTTGGAATTGATTTCCTTTTTTTCGGGGATGAGGTCACCATCAGTTAGGAGCCCAGCAAGGCCTTGATATCTGCGGGACTGCCGGAGTGCGCTGCTGCCTTGTGACACTTGGGCACACTTGGCCTGCAAGAAGCTAGCCCTGGCCTCTGTTCCTAGAGTCCAGGTTATTCACAGGTAAGTCCAGGGGCCCACTGTCATCTATTTCTCTCAGGAGGTGCTGCATGATCCTTTCCGAAACATGAGCCACCTGCTTATTTTTCCATTGGGGTGATAGGTCTTGAGGGTTAAAATTCGTCTATTAAAATGGTACACCCTTTCACACAATTCTTGCTCTGCACTTGCTAAAGGGAATAACACCTCCTGGTTTGATCATCTGTGGTCAATTTCTAGGGCAGACAGATAATCTCCTGGGCCCAGGAACACAGATCACGTGGAGTGGCTTATTAAACTCCAGCACACTGCAATCACCTGAAGGCCTGGGTAGGTCACACATTGCTGGGTGGGGCCCAAGGATTTGTGTTTCCGCTGAATTCCCAGGTGATGCTGCAGGCCTAGGGCTTACTGGGAGACCACTGGGCTAGGTTTAGCACTCAGAGAGAGACCTTCCTGGAGATGGCCACGGCTGTGAGACTCTAGCCCTGTGTCCTGAAGAAGTGTCCTTTCTCCCTCTGGAAAGGCCCCATGCATGGAGCTCCCACTGGGAGCTCTGTCACCCCTGAGTCAAAGCAGTTCTGGGCTGAGGTATCCTGGAGGGATGTGGAGGACAGTGCTGACTCCCCTCTGCTCCCAGGAACTGGGGCCCTCTTACAATGGTGCTCAGGTCAAGTAAACAATCTATGGGAAGCTCCATCATGACAGTGCGTCTAGTTTTAAAACCCCACATGCCTTCAAATGAGGGCCTTACAGATCACCTGAACGCTGGTTTAAGGGCTGTTCAGAACTTCCTACTCACAGGTCTCCTCCACCCAGGAAACAGAGATCCAGACCTGAAGCCTTCAAAAGCCTTGTTTGCAGGATTCACATCGTCTTATGCGTTAAACTGTCAAAGGCTGGATACAGGGGGAAACTTATCTGCTATTTTCTCCTCTTTCCTTACCCAGCATTTTGTTTTGATTTTAAAAACTAGTTTCTTTTGTTAAAATTTCACTTCTCAGAACAAAAGTATCCTCAGACATGACTTAAGATTGTAACTAACTGGCTTCTGGACTAGGGCTAAGTTACCCGGCAGGTGGGCAGTCCAGCTTCTCTTCCGTCAATGTTGTGCTCAAAGTTGAGGTTCACCATGTGTGTCCTGAGGATCGTTACAGATTTGGACATGAGTCTCTGTTTCCCCACTCTAAAAATGAGAATATTAACCTCAATCTCAGAGAGTTGTAAAAATTACCTCTCCTCTGGTTCAAGAAACCCAGGCTCACCACACAGGCCCTGGTGAGAGGTTGGCCCTGTCAGGACGGATGGAGACTCTTCACAGGCCATCTTCCTTCTAAGGGGCTGGGGGACACGCCCCCACCCCTCTCTCCGTTTGAGCAGAGCAGGGCTCAACAGATAATCTTCCTTCTGTCCCTCTTGGGGGTGATGCACGAGAGCTGTGTGCAAAGGCCCATGTGCAGGTGGGCTCTCCTGTGATGTTAAGCAGCCCCACCTGCAGTGGGTCATGGTCTGTCTCAGTGGGCTTCTTAGGTCAGGTACAAACAGGAATGCTTGCAGGGTTACCCTGTATATTAATTCTCTGGGACACCCAGGGGCTGGGACAGTTTTGTGTGCTCTGCTCTCTGCCTGGTATTAGATGCCAAGATGAATTTAAAGGGAGCACACAGGGAGGTCTGTGTCTGAACAGCAGCAAATCTGAGAACCAAGGGGCAAGAGCCAAACTAATCTGCCAGCAGTGGCATTTTCTCCCTTTGCTACACAGTAGTGCCAGCAACATACGATATTCTTGGAAGGGGATGGGATTCTTTTTTTTCCCCCAAAATACTGAATGTTAGAGGAGATTTAATGTCTGTATTTATGAGGCTTGGTGTTCCAGAGGACAAGAAGACAAAATCAAAGGAAACTCCAAACAGTAAACTCTTGAATCTTCCCATGTTATCTTGGTGATCCCCGGCAGTCACTTTTCTACATACACTAGGAATTCCTGCTACCCATTTCTGAGCTTCCAAAGCAGTTCCTACTCAGCATCTGTTGTGCTCTGCTGAAGTCAGAGTGTGTGTGACACCAAGGGGAGGACACTGTCTGGAGAATAATTAATCAAAGGCTCAGGATGGTAGGGACCTGGCAGGAAAAGCACAAGTTCTTTTGGTAGAGACAGTTCCTGTGAAACATGCAAAAAGACTAGAAAAGCATTAGTGCTCAGAACTATGTTCTGGAGGAGGGGGAGGGATGGACCATGAACAGGACAGAAGTGAAGAATACCCATCTTTAGTGATTTGAAACCTGGATTCTGCCCCCAGAATCCTGCCACTGCTCAATGGACCATCACCAGTGACAGACAACCTCCTGGTCACCACATCCAGTGACCATTTCTCCATCCTCACCTTTGACCTGTTACTCTGTAGCATCTGATGATACCCCATCTGCGGCTGTGCATACATTCATTCACCCAAAGCACGGTTACTGGACTCCTGTTACATGCCTAACCTGGAATAAAGACGCTAAGACAGAGGCCGAGAAGTGAGCGGGCATTCGAGCCATCTCTTGTGTGATTCTCTCCTGATCCCTTGGACAGTTCTGCCTCCCCTCTCTCTTGTCCGAAAGCGGGCAGCTCTCGTGCCCCTTCTGCTTCTGATTTTTCTTGGTAATGTCACCTTCTCCTTAAGCTGCAACAATCACTCACATGCAGACGGCTCTTAAACCTCACACTCACCCTCCCACACAGGCTCACTGAGGGCCGGTCTGCTGACAACCCCCCTAGACTCTCTGGCCAGGACACTGACCTCAGTGGGGCCACACTGAAACACCGGCTCCTCCTCTAAAGCTGCTGGCTCCTGACTTCTCAGTTCTACTGTTGGATGCCTCTTGCCGCCCTCCTGGAGCTGACAGACACAGCTGCCTTCCCGGCCCTAAGCCTGAGGCCTCCAGGCCATTTCCGACCCCTATTCTTGATACACTCACTTAGGTGTCGGCCTCGTGGCTTTGTCCCCTGAAACCTCTCTAGTGTCTATTTCTTCTCTGTGCTCATGGCCACTGCCCAGTTTAGACCCTCATTACTCAGCAAATGACTTATCACACTGGTTTTCTCCCCGCTGCTGCCAGATTGATCTTCACCTGGTTATGGCTGTGGACTCCACTGCCTATCGAGTATGTCCACACTTAGGAACCTGGGGCCCTCCTCGATCTCATCCCAATCACTCAGCCCCCCAGCTTCCCTCCCTCCTCCAAGTGAACAGAGTCCAACCACCTCCAGCTCCCATGAGCTCCATCACACCCACAGTCAGAAGAAACCCAGATTCCAGCCACAGCCTGCCTGGCCCTGCCCGGCCCAGGCCCTGGAGCCTCTGCCCCCTGCCCTCCACTGTTTCTGGAATGTGCCAGCCTCGCCCCTGCTGCCTTCTGCTGGGAATGTTCCCCCCCCCGCCCATGTCTCTGCTGGGCTGGCTCTGTCTCCTCGGAGGGCCCTGCTGCACCACTCGCAGCCCACTATCTATGACACCATTTCGTCCTCACACGGGCCAGTCCCAGGAATGACCAGGTCTGTGAGTTTACATGTTTCTTGTCTGTACGGTGCATGGGGACAGGAACCCTCTTGGTCCTGCTGAGCACTGCATGCCCAGTGCACCTTTCAGCGTCCAGCACATGGAATGTTCTTTCTGCTCTGTCTAAACCCAGTCTCTCACTGGCTCTCGATCACACCTTCACCTGTGGTTGTTAGGGTTTCACATGAGTCAGTCTCATCTTCCCGACAGACGCACCATAAGCATGTGGAGGACAGTGTCTTATAATCCTCTGTACTCTTGTCCTCAACTCAAACACAGTGGCCAGCATGGTGCTGAGCACAGAATACGTGTTCAATAAACACATAAAACTGCTGACCTCTCATCAAGCTGGGCCCTGGGCCAAACTGGGAATAGGAGACTTTGATTTTCAAACCAGGCCCTCTGCACCCCCAGCCTGACAGCAGAGTCACCCCTCCCACAACAGCACAGTTTAACTTTCTCATTTTTGAACTGGGTCTTCCTCACACAGGTTTCGATGGTCTTGTTTGTGTTTATTTTTCTGGCTGAGAGGAGAAGTACTTCCTTTCTTCAACTTAATAGCTATCTTCCAACTACTGCCTCACTCTCTCTCTGCTGTTAGAGGGACACCACTGACTTCTTGTTTTAAATTTAATTGCTACTTTCAGCCAGCGATGCAGCCCCCATCCCAGCATCATCTGGCCTCCTGGGTCAACTCCACCAAGTCCTGCTGGGCTTGTCTTCCTCATTCCGGACTTCACCCTTGTCTTGCTAAACTACATGTCATTTCTTCAGAATGGATGCATAGGAAATAAAATTTCTGAGTTCTTCCATGTCTCAAAATTACTTTATTTTGCCTGCATGCTTGGTTGATCATTTGGCTGCATACAGAATTCAGTAGTTATCTCAATTTTCTGCCAGGGTCAGTTTTCCTGTTTGTTTTTCTTCTTTCTCAT
>NW_006786303.1:521595-565839 GCF_000442215.2 Lipotes vexillifer | reverse complement strand
CCTGCTGCTGGTTTTCTTCAGAGAGCTGATGATCTCTGGTTGACCACTCGTATTTGAGAATGAGGCACAGAAGGGCCAACTGATGGAACTCCAGATGCGAGGGTGGCAGTCTTCCATTCGGGACTGGCAGGAGGGAAGCTGGGCTCTGTCCCCAGTCCCAGAGGGTGGGCGCTATGCTAGAATACTAGGGTCCCTCCCCTGCTTCAGCTGTCCCTGAACAGCATTTCACACAACTTCGGAAAAGAGCCTGAAGATAACTTCCTAACAGCCCGTCAAGCTCCCAGTGCCAGGCTGGGCATGGTCAGCAATGGTAACTCATTATTTTCAGCCAACTCCTCCCTCCCACTCCATTCCCAAGTACTAGACTTCCTTAAGCATCTTGCTTTCTTTTTGGTTGTGACTCTCCATCTGTTCCAGTTCTGGCCTCTGTTTCTTCAGTGAAACTTCCATCCACTTCTGCCCTCTTGTCAAAGGGTGGCCTCTGCTTCTCTTCACCACCATGGTTTGTGCTATGCTGCCTTAACCACTGGATTAGTGGAGTACTGGGATGGAAGAGGGGTGAACATGTGGCTCAGTCTGCTGGCTTAATCCAGAAGTTGCTATGGGAGGTTAATCAGATAAAAGGGATACAGGGAATGACTTCAGAGTTTTAAGCACTGCTGTGGATAAAGTTTCAGCACTGTTGAAAGGCCCATGCATGCATAAACACCCGGTACAGATTCCTGCATGCTTGTTACCCCTTTTTACACAGGGGGACTCTGAGGCCAGAAGCTCTTATAATTCTCCTAGATTCTAGCAGTAATTCCATTTGCCTAATAGACCACAAAACAAAAGGCCAATAAATTCTGGGCAATGAAAATGGTCCATTGAAATAAGCTCCAGATTCCAGAATCGCTGAAGTCCTAAGAGCAGGGGACCCACCCACTCTTTTTTTCTTTGCAAAATGCAATCAGAGGCTGTCTGTCCTTTAAACCAGCCCCTTGGAGAACACAGACAATCAGACACAATCCCTCCACTGAATAAGCTTATAGGCCCTGAAGGTGTTTTGTTTTGGTGTTCATCAAGCCAGGGATATGTACACAAGTTAGGGTCCCAAGGAAATGTGACTGTAATCGGAGTACATTGGCTGCAAGTGTACGTTAGCTGATGAGGCCTTAAAGAAAAGCCAAGCATATCTGGTCCCAGGTCCATGCAGACATGTCCATCCATTTGACTCACCCACTGCCGGTCAGCAGCTTTGAGGCAAGTTGCACATTAGAGGCGTATTAACTTGATTTCCTTGCTTCTGGAGGCCAACAGTAGGAATCATTAATGATGGGACTCCTGATTTATAGGGACTTGCTGAAAAATAGACAATGTTTGTGTTTCTTCCCCCAACTCACTCCCACTTTTATGAGCGCTGTTAAGTTTCATTTCAGCATGTTAAGTAATTTGTGACTCACTGAAATGAAACTTAACTCAGTCCTCATAAAACAGAGTAAAATGGTATTTTCGTGTTTCATGTTATGGTTTGAATCAGCCTGCTATTTGGAGCTTAGTGGAATCTTCTCAAAATGCCATTTTGGAGCCTCTCGTCCCTGCCATTCCCCACCAACTAGTCACCATGTTTCTCAGAATTTCCCAGAACTCCTTCTGCCACCCCAAAATAGCAAAATTTATAGCTAAAGGGAACAGTGGGAAAAGCTAGCAAGTAAACCATGGCAACATTTCTGGAAGTGCTGTCTTACATAAAATATGGATGATTTTTACCTTTTATCCACTATAATTAGATAATGACATTGATGAATAGGTACAGACCCTCTGCTCACAAAACCCCTAAGATATCTTTTTATTACTATTACTCTTATATTCCTCGCCTTACTCATTCACAAGGACCACAGAAATCCAGAACTTTCCACTTTGGCAATCACTGTAACTAGGCATAAATACTGTATTTGTACTTAATTTCTTAGTCCTATTTAAATATGCTCAATGTTATTAAAAAACTTCATTAACTCTGACTTTACTAATTTGGATTTTTGTGAGAATTGAGTTAACCTTGGGCTAAAGTTAACCTTCATAGATTCTCTCTGAAGAATGAGCACTCTTAGAAAAATTACAGATGGAATTTTTAACTTCCTTCAGAAAGCAAGTTGGTTCTCTCATGAGGTGCTTTCTGGCAGGTGTGCTGCCATATCCCAGGACAGTGGTCCTTTTGCTAGGACTGGTGGGCAGCCTGCAGGCAGTGGGTCACTGGGATGCTTCCAGGTACAGGAGATGGTACTTCCAAGAACTGGCAGGCAGTGGTCTCCCCATTGTCAGGGTGAGGCTCTAAGGAGCATGAGCCCACCTGCTGTACAGCACTGTGAAAGGGGCCACCGTCTGCACCTCCGTGCTCTAGAGCCCCCTGCCTTGAGGGGTCGTGTTTGGTTAGCACTAAGTCTCAGCGCAGGATGAGTAAATGCAATGATGAAGATGGTGGTAGAGGCATTTGAGATGGACTAGGGGGTGGAATGGGATGGGGGTGGGAATGGGAAGGCGAGTGTACACATGTCATTCGTGTCACACCCAAGTGAGAGCAGGCTCTGGTTTGATGGTGCCCTGATGACTGCACACTTAAGGCTATTGAAATATCTTGAGTGGCATTTCAAAAACCCTGCTGTACTCACTAAAGGACTCAGAGTTTCACTGTCATGGTATGGGGGAGATTCCCTAATTGAAAAGGCTGCAGTTAGAACCAAAGTCACGGAAGGGGCACACTGGCACTGATCGCTTAGAGCTGAAATCATGTCTGGCCACTTAACGTGGACCACACTGGCCAGAAAATTTCAGGATTCTTAGAAATGTTTCCACATTGATAAAAACACTGCAGAAGATGCTGGTGAGAGGCTGGAGGTGGCTCAGCTGGTGCTGCTCTAAAGAATACAAGTGCTTTTAACTTGGGAAATGTTTGCTAAAGGAACATACGTCATTGGGCTGCACCATGGCCCATGCAAGTGTATAATTTAGGACAGAAACAGATCTTGCGCTTGGCTTGCTAGCAGGTTTACCAAAGAACCAGAACCATCAGCCATTTTTCTTTCAATGATAATGATAAGATCACTGTTCACATTTCCGCCAGAGGCTCTGCCCATTCTTTGCTACAATGTAGCACCCTGAGGGCCTGTCGCCCCTCCTTCCCTGGGAGGATGCCTGGCCAAGACTGTGGGGCACCAAGTGTCTATCACCCCCCTACATATTCATGTTTGATAACAAAGCCAGGCAGTGCCAAAGGAGTCTGGATACTGTCAGGTTTTTCCCTGAAAAATCCTAGTCTTAGGCTAGTTTGGACTTTGCAGGGAAAAAAATCCACTAGGGTTGAAATGGTCAGACACCCTCCCTCCCTCCCTCCTTTCTCTTTTTGTCTTCTTAAATGACATCTTTCATCATGCTAATGAATCACAGACATCCAACATCAGGATGGGTTTGGGGATTATATTCCAGTGGGTGGAGCAGTCCCCAAAAGCCAAGCATAGTCACATCCCCAGGTACCACCTGTGAAGGCATCTGCTCAGTTTTAGTACATCTTTTATAGCTATACAAGCACAGCTTGTCCATAAACATATGTTCGTATATGTTCCAGTCCCACTTAGTAGTCTATCTGCTCTTCCCTTTGTCATGATGTCTAAAGTTACTCCAACATTTTTTGAGATGACCCATGTTGCCACTACTCTTTCAGCACCTCAACTCTTGGTTGGCCTGCACTTGGGCCTCATGCTCAGTCACTATTGAGGGAGGAAGGGGTGCCAGGCTGCAGGTGGTAGCACCACCGATGCAATTCCTCACCCAGGCCCCCGCCACCCTGAGGCCCTCTGGAGGGAGCCTCCCCTCCAAAGCCCTGCCAAGGACACAAGGAAAACACGTCACCTGGCACCTGCCGTGCACACAGAGGTCGGTCTCGTAGGGCCCGCAAGGCGTGCCGTCCAGGACCCTGTCGGCCACCAGCAGCGGGGACTCCTTCCCGAGGGGCGAGCAGTAGAGTTCACACGGCTTATCTAAGGAGGGAAAGGGGTGGACGTTGACGTGGGATGGGGTTTGGGGGCCATGCAGGGTGCAGATGCACATGAGCGACAGGTCAGCCCAAGAGACGAGAAGTCGGCATGGGATCAAGGTCACAGGTACATGGCACATGTTGCACCCAGCCCTTGGAAAGCATGAAACAGAAAATGGAGAAATCAGGTGAATGACACAGAGGTGAGGGCACTGTGGGCTTTTCTGTACCTTGTTCTCTTTATCCTTTGCAAAGACACAGTATCTCTTTTTCCTTAAGGTATTAAAAATACCAGGCAGAACAAACATTTTGTGGTGTGCTAACCTCTAAGCAAGTTGACTATGTATCAAGGGTGAGCCTGGAGTGGGAAAGGGGGAGGAGGCAAACAAGAAGGCCTCCCAGTGAGGGGAGCAGGCCCAGCGGTGTCTCCATGGCAGTGGCTTTTGCTACAGCTTTAGTGCTCCCCAGCCAACGGATAAAAGCTGCAGGGCTGTGGTATGTGGTAAGAAGGCCCTGGAAGAAATGGAGTAGGAATAAGGAACAGAAAGGGGACACAGAATCCTCTAGGACAACTTGTAAGGGCCATGACCCCAGGCAGGATGGAAACCCTGGTTTCTGCTGCTGCTGGAACGAAGTGAGCTCCCAGAACATGCCAAGATCTCACGCCGTTGCCTAGATTGTTTCCTCTGCCTGGAAATCCCTCCCTGCACTTAGCTCTCTGGAAGATTCCTGGCACCCCAGAAACTTCCACTCCAGAGCTCTCTCTTCTCATGCCACCTCTGACTTGGACTCTATCTGCACTTTGCACACACCTCCATTAAAGCCCTCAAATCCTACTGTTCTATAATTGTTTGAGCAACTCCCATATACAAGGGTATTTCTTATAAGGTGGATCCTGTTGCTACAGGAGTTTGAAGAGGATGGATTGTAATTACCTTTAGATTGAAGAACTGATGGAAATGGGAGCCCTTGGAGGACAAGGAACTGAACTTTCATCTTTTGTCCTCAGGTCAGTCCCAGGACCTGTCTCACAGAAGGTCTTGGTAAATATTTTCATCTTTCTATATAAACTTTGGAGTCAGTTTGTTGATATACCCAAAATAACTTGCTGGAATTTTCATCAGGATTGCCCTGAATCTCTATATCAAATTGGAAAGAATTGGCATCTTGATATCTTTCCACTGATATGGAATATCTCCTCATTTTTATAATTGTTTTATTTCATTCATCAGAGTTTTGTAGTTTTCCTCATATAGATCTTATACATATTTTGTTAGACTTATACCTAATTATTTCATTTTAGGGGTGCTAATGTAAATGGCATTGTGCTTTTGTTTTAAGAATTTCAGCAGTGTTCCTTTTATTTTTTTATTTTTATTTTTTGGCTGCACGGCACAGCATGCAGGATCTTAGTTCCCTGACCAGGCCTCTGTAGTGGAAGTGCAGAGTCTTAACCTCTGGACTGCCAGGGAAGTCCCTGGCATTGTTTTTTTAATTTCAAACTCCACTTGCTCATTGTTGTTATATAGGGAAGCGACTGACTTTCGTACATGAACCTTATATCCTGCAAACTTGCTATAATCCCTTACTAGTGCCAGGAGGTTTTTTCTGTTGATTCTTTTGGATTTTCTACATAGATGATTATGTCACCTGCAAATAAAGATCGTTTTCTTTCTTCCCAATCTGTATACAGTAAGTCCCCTACATATGAACCTTTAAGTTGCAAACTTTCAAAGATGCGAATGTATTATAAACCTATTTCAGTACAGTACTAAATAGCCGATTGTGTTAGTTGGGTACCTAGGCTAACTCTGTTGGACTTACGAACAAATTGGACTTATGAACGTGCTCTCAGAACTGAACTTGTTTGTATGTAGGAGACTTACTGTACCTCTTATTTCCTTTTCTTGTCTTATTGCATTAACTAGGACTTCCAGTATGATGTTGAAAAAGTACTGGTGAAAGGGGACTTCCTTGCCTTGTAATTGATCTTTGTAGGAAAGCTTCAGGATTATTTATTTTTTAATAAATGAATGGATTTTGTTCTTTTGTACACAATTGAGAAAGATAAATGCACCTTTTCTCTCTTTCTCTCAGTCACCTAATTCTAATGTGGTTTATACAATTATTTTGCAAAGGAACTTCCAGAGAGAGAAACACCAACATCTTTGTGCTGTCTCTGCAAGGCCCTTTGTCTCCACCATGAACCTTCCCCAGTGGGTCCTTCTGGTGGTCTCAGGTGAGCAAGGGCAGGGGTAAAAAAAAAAAAAAGGCTTCTGGAGCTGACTTGGCCTCAGTAGACCATGGCATCCTAGCTGGAGAGTTCTTGTCAGAGCAGACATGTCTTATCCAGGTTCTGGAACTTTTGCAATAGGGTGACATTCACTAAACTGCCACTGTGGTCAACAGTTTTCCATAGAGCTCCTCTCCCGTGGAGCACTGCTGATCAACATGATCAACAAAATAAGTCTTGTCTTAGAACACTAGAAAGAAGCTACAGGGGCACAGTGGAGATGTTCAACTTGGCTGTTCCAGTTAGTGGTGGAGGGAAAAATCTGCTGTGAAGGGTAGATTCCCAGGTAAGCAAAGTAACAATGATTCGTTTATTCATTTAACAAACATGGATGGAGCCCCTCTCTCACACAAGGCACTCTTTTGGCACTGCTTGGGAAAGAAAGCTGAGTCATGCATGCCTTTCAAGGCCCTGGTGGTCTTATAGACAAGTACACAGCAAATCCCCAATAAGGCAGACCGTGAAAAGCCTCATGGGTCTGATCTGAGCTGTCAGAGGACAGGGCATACTAGAAGGAATGATCCATTTCTCCAGCTGGCAAGCTGGGGGCAGTTGTCCCTCCATTTAGATGTAATAACCCAAGATGGTAGCCAGTGAAAGGAGAACTATGGGAGACTGAAATGTAAACTGAGATCAGGTTCTGGGAGGCTAACTTGACAAGATTTTGGAGGTGCTCTTTAGGACCCTAAGGTTTCCTTTGAGCATCTCAGAGAGCCACTGAGACAGAGGCAGCACATAGCCCCCATCTTGAATGGATGGGTATACCTTCTCCACATACTGGGCTTCCTCTAGTGTTTCACTGTAAGAATGGATCCCTTGGACAAAGCAGTTTCAAAACTATGGATTATATTTAAACTGAAGTGCTGCCTCAATATCTGGAGTCACTGAGCTTTGAGGAGATTCATTCAGTAGCAGTAGTAATGATGATGGTGCCATGCAGCATGCTAAGTAGTGTCTACGCATTTCAGGTGGGTGCTGTCATCATTCTATCTTACAGACGAGCACACAGGCTCAGAGAACGTGCATGGCTGCCCAGAGTCCCTCAGTTGGCAGAGCCAGACCCTGGCCTCTTCATCCCATCCTGGTTTCTTTTCACCATCACTGTTTTCTTTCTAAATGCAGAACTCTGGGGGTCAAAGATACCAAGGGGGCAAAATGGTGCTGCTGAAAACAAACCGCCAGTTTTATGAACGTTTATGAGTGTATACTCTGATTTAGGCAGAGATGAAAATGGGATTTGGGTAGAAAAGTAGAGGCTCTTTCGAGGTAAATTAGAAAGACCAGACTTGAAAGGGATGAAGCTCCCTTTCTGGGCTCTTTGGTGTGAACATCAGGGAAGTAGAGACTCTGCAAAGCAGGTGGTCCCAACCTCAGATGGAGGGGATTCTGACCATGACCCTAGGCAACAAGGTACACTCAACTCCACCTGTATTCCACTCTCCCACCTGCAGACACCATCCCCTGTGGCTACAGTAGTCTGGGAGCCCCAGGCCCCACAACAGAGTCCAGAGGTAATACTTCCTTCCTCTGCTCAGCTGGAACTCCCTCCATTTGTCCATCTCCTTTTCTGAGGATTCTGCTCAGAATTCAGGGCACCTCACTCCTCTAGGAAGGTGTAGCACTATGTCCCAAAGCGACTCAGGATAAACTTTATAAAACTCGAGGCAGCTCAGAACCTCTCGAAATTCTCTGAATATTCCCCTCCAAGCTGCCCTGGGTGGGCAATTAATCTGATAAATGACATGAGGTGTTGGATTTCAGCTTTGGGCAGTGTCAACACTCCTACATCCACAGTTGTACAGAAGGAGGTCAAATCTTCTTAAAAGTTATACAACCACACACTCTAAGGAAAGAAGATTGGAACACCCCTCTTGCCTGGCTGATGTGTGCTGAGATTAAATTCGGACTGAGGCTGACTGTTTGGGGTGGGTCCCAGCTTCTCACTGGTTCACTTGTCGTCAGGACTTACACTTGGATGGGGAAGCCACAGACAGGGCATGTGAGATGCACTTGGGGTCTTAAGAGCCACACCACCACATCTGCTTGGTGGGGGCTTGGAGGGCTCCCCCCCTGTGCTCCAGGATGAGGATGGTGCAGACAATACTTGTGGCTCTTAGTGCTCTTGTTCTTTCTCTGCCAGTGGTTACAAAGTCTTACGAAGGTGGAGACACTAAGGTTGAGGTCATCACAGGTGCTCACCCCAGCCCTTCCTGGCCCTCTGTGGGGTATACACGCTGAGGAGGCTGCTCAGCTCCCTACCCCCAAAGCTGCTCACCATGACCCCATAGCCAGGCCTCAGCTGATTGGACCAGCAGTGGCCACATGACTGTGGCTGGGCCAATCAGAGTCTTTCTCCCACCACAACCTCATAGGCAGGCCTCATGGGGCCTCAGTTGATTGGACCAAGAATGGCCACCTGACCACAGCTGGACCAATCAGTCTCTCTCTCCTGGGAAATCAGCACTGAAATTAGATAGAGAGGTTCTGTCTGCTCATGGTTGATGGATCTCTAAGAAGTCTACACTCCCTCATCCACAATTCAGAAATTCAAAAGCTCTGAAAACTGCAAGCATTTTGTTTTTTAGCATATTTGGCAGACACATTAGGCAGCAAAATTAGCCTTGACTGACATGAGACTGTTGGTAGTACTCAGTATCCCACTTAGAGACTGTTCATGGGTTGCCTGGTAGAGATGTCTGTGTGTCTGACTGTGGGGTGCTTCCCAGGACCCCACTGGGATATTAAATAATATATATTTGATGCATGTTGTTATTTTTCTAACACCTAAAATGCTCTGAACTCCCAACCACATCTGGCCCCAAAGGATTTGAATACAGGATGAAGACTTCATAAAAGGTGCAGTGGGCTGCCCATCAGCCTGTACGCGGACAAGTTGTGAGAAAGCCAGTCTGTAGCAGGAGCAGGAAGAAATGGGTCACAAACGCAGGCTGTGGTGAACACGGAAAGAAGGTCCTGACATCTTCAGAGGCCCTGGCCCCAGACCTTCATCCCGGCCCTGGGAACCTGTGAGATACCCTGCATCTTCGCAACCACTCTCTTTTTCATTAAGCAGCTCTAGCCAGAGTGGCCAAGCTGGAGTCAGAGAGCCCTGACCATCAGACCTTCCATCCCTTGGGAGGCTCAGACCCAGAGGGGGTTCCACCATGTCGGGAGAGGCAGCTGGGAGAGGGAGCTGGGAAAGCACCTCCACGTATAGACACGGCCTTCGCCAAGGCCTCTGACACTTCAATGGGCACGTGGCCTGCTGGCCTGGGCGGGGAGGACTAAACTCTTGAAGGCTTCCACTTAAATGAGATTCCACAGGGAAAGCAGAAAGGGGGTGGGCTGGGCAACAGGCCATCTCAATGGGTTTCTGTCTAAAGGCTTTTCCACTTAGAAATATTTTCTAAGGAAAGTCTTTGTCTTCTTTTGGAGGTGGTATGAATTTGTGGTCCTGAGCCCTCCCTTGGAAAATCTACCTCTGCAAGAATTCCCTTTTTTTTTTTTTTTCAATAAGAGGAAAAAGAAAAAAATATAGCTTCCCCTTTCTTGAACTGTGCGTCACTCGCCAAAGAATTCCACAGCGATAGCAACGCTATGAATAGGGCAGTCATAATGGGCTTCAGAAGAGCCCAGAGCCCAACCACAGGAATCGTTCCTCTCATGGCTGAGCTAGAATTGTGCCTTTTATAAACCGAGTTGTGAGAGGAACGCTTATAATCTCTATTCTCCCCCTACCTTCTGAATTGGGCATTTATTATTTTGTTTTTATCCTCATGAAACGCTCCTTAAAACAAAACAAAACAAAAAAACCGCTGGCTTCTGTTTATATTTGAGAAGGAAATGAAACCAAATATGCAAGAAGTCATGACAATTCCACCCCAGTGGGGGATGTGTCAAGCTACCCTTGCAAAGCCCTGTACTTGGGGTCTCTCCTTCAAAGGCAGAGTGCTTACTGTCCTTATCAAGTAGGGTTCCACTTTTCAGATCAAAGGTGGTGGCACTCTGGCTATTATTTATTGCTTTGGCAGAAACAAAAAGCGAGTGGGTAAAAACACATGCTGAACACAATGAGCTTCCCCAAATAGCTGTACTTGGAGGCTTCCTGTAAGGGGGATCTGGGCAGACATCAGCCTCAGCCACTGTAATGATAAGGAACCAAGGAGCTCAGTGATCCAAAAGTGGTTAGAAGTAAAATAGAAGTTTAATCTGGACTTGGAGAAATCTGTGGAAAAACAGACATTTCAGTGGGATTTCTGCATTGAATAAATGAGGCAGGAAAACTGAAAACTGGAGCAAGAGACCAAGGAAAGAATAACAAGGCCTTGCACATGGCAGAGAGGAAATGAGAGTGGGTGAGTCCGTCTTAGACCTGACCTCTTCTTGCTCCCAAGACGTGGGAGAGGACAGACAGGGGACCTAAACCATCCTTATCTGGTAGTCTGGGGATGGTTGAAGGTTTGGAAATGAAGCTGCTTCTCATCAAAACCTGCCACTGCGCTGCAAACACGGCAGCCCCTGCCAGCACTATCTTCCTTCCGATTAGGGGTCCTAGTGCGCCGGGGACGTCTAGAAGCCTCAAATGTCTTCCTGCATCAGATGAATGCCCAGGCAGAGCCACAAGGCTCTTTTGTGAGCCCCAGCCTCCAGCTGCCTGTCCCCTGTTTGGGAGCACGGGTCTCCTCTCTCCCTAGTCTGCAGGGAAAGCCGAGGGTGTGAAGGCTCCATCTCCCTGGAAATCTGCTGGTTAGGCGACAGAGTGGCTATAATCACACAGCTCCCAAAGGTAGTGGTCTTTGTAAAAAAGGAAAACGTCTTGGGGAGCTCCCCAATGCTTTAAAATGAGCCCGCGGCTGGGTGGGCTGGTATTCTCTGCTCTGGTTTAGAACATCCCACATCAGTTTGAAGGTGATGGGTCAGGTTGTTGGGTTAAAAGCTGCGGATCTGAGGCCATTATTCCCTGTGCTGCCTGGGTCTACTCCCGTCATAGTTATGCACGCTTGAGCTTGTAACAGAGTGTATATTTCAGAGGTTCTTCAGATCACAGGGAAGAAACCTAAGTCCTGGCACAGGAACCTCATTCTCCTGCAAAGTATTTTGCCTCCTGCAAAATACTTCAGAGGCTGTGTAAAAATCAGGCCCAGTTGCTTGAGTTCTTACTGAAGCATCCTCACTCAGCACTCGTGAAATCTTTCTGTCTTACTGGAAGCCAGCTGGTTATCTCCAGAGTCAGCTCCTCTGGAACTGGGCTCAGTTCCCTCCCTGCTCCTCATGCAGCAGCTTAGACGTGTCACGTAACCTGTAACCTCTCACCTTCTGCAGGGGTGGTTTTGCATATTTAATGAGATGATATAAGCAGAGCTAACTTGAGCCTGGCACATGGTATGCTCCATAAATGGGACCATGTTGTCATCATTATAACACACTCTTGTTTCCTGAAGATGAACAGATTTTAAGCATAAAAAAAACCTGAACTAGGCCCTGGGAGATCCTTATGGACAATAAACAAACATCACAAATCCTATAGACCTGATACCCCACCTCGAATTTTATCAGCCACTGGAAATGTTTGTAATGTCCAGTGGGCAGAGTCTCTTGATTTGGGAGAAAACTCTGGGAAAGAAAATGTGACCTGTGCTTATTATCATCTTCCCCAAGTTGTAAACTGTCCTGGAACAAAACAAATACAAACACATAGATACAATAAACAGAGTAGTGGTTACCAGAGGGGAAGGGGGGGGGGGGGAGGGTAAAGAGAGTCAAATGTATGGTGATGGATGGAAACTTAACTGTTGGTGGGGAGCACACTGTAGTGTATACACAAGTGAAAAATATAGTGTTGTACACATGAAATTTACATAATGTTATAAACCAATGTTACCTAAAAAAAAAAAAAAAAAAAAAACTTTCCCCAAACACTCCAGTCAAGGAGTAAGAGCCAACCCAAGATGAACCAAGCAAAGAAATGCAAGAAAGCATCACCACTGGAAAGAGAAACAGCAGACACACAAACCCGCTGTCCTGCTCCTGCAGAGCCTCACTCTCCTCAACACTGGCCTGGGCCCGGCAGCACAGGGTATTAGATGGCAGGCTGCCAGTGCACCCGCCTTGCTATGAACAGAACGGGGGTAGGGGGCGGGCAGGAGGTATCTGGTCCACTGCCTGCCTCACAGCTGCTTTTGGGAAATCTCACAGAGCTGGGTCATCCAGGTTCAACTCCCTGTGGGTCCACAGCTGAGCTGGGCAGGACTGGAGTGTCCTCTTGGGTGGATTGTGGGGGTGGGGATGCCCTGCGGGTTTTCCTAGGAGATGTTTATGGTCTTGGGGAGCGGGGGAGGGAGGCCACTCTGAAAGGATGCGCCATATGCCTTTACCATCAACCACCACTGCTGTCAGCAGGCCCTTCTTCTTGCTGCTCAGCCGGTCATGCATCTGGCACTGCTGGTCACGGAAGCTGGGCAGGCCCTTGGGGCAGGGCAAGTTCTCACAGACTGCGTGCTCCACGCTGGCGCCCAGGCAGTGCGTGCCTCCAGGCCCTGGGCTAGAAGGAAGAGAGTGGTCTGCGTTAACCAGACAGGCTGCGGAAATAGCAGGGGTGCTCGGGGTTCAGCCTCTCTTTCCGGAGGGGGAAGGGGCAGGCGAAGTTTCCAAAGCAACCCCCCTCTCCTCTTACACACCATCTCTCAGCAATCCCAGGCCCACGATGATGACATGTTAAGTGAGCCATCAGAAAAATGCATCCAAGAACTGTAAATCAAGGTCATCTGGAATTAGAATACAGTGAGGATCAATCAGTTCACCAAGATGCACAAATTGTGTCTTTCATCTGAACTTAAAACTTGACCATCTGTAACAATGAAAACCCCAAGGGGAATTTTTGGTGTGTGTGGGTTTTTTTATTTTTTTGTCTCCTACAAAATGAAGACCTTTAAATGGCTCCTAGCTATACTCCAGAGGTCACTAAGTTTCAGGATGGGTAAATAAATAGCTCTCATTTACTCTGTAATGAAAAGAATAAGAATGACTAATTCACTTGTTCATGGGCTTTGGGTAGAGACCAGCCGGATCCCAGTTTTGCACCCTTTACCAGGCAAGCGTGAGACCACACGTGCTCCATGCTGTGTGGTCCTAGATGCTCTGTGCTTAGTCTGGGGCTTTAACCAGTGCTGGAGACCCAGTTGTGTTCTCTGGCCATGTCTGCATGTGGGAGGGGCACTAAGGAGGAGCAGCAGGACCCTGGCCTAGCTGGCTGACACTGTCTCTGCCCGGCTCTTCCACGAGGCCCTGGATGTCCTCTTAGGACTCTGACCTGAGCAACCTCAATGGTACCCTTCACCTCCACGTTGCCAAGAGCATCACGACGGAGTAAGATTGTCCCCACCCCCTCGCACCATTCCCCCGGCACATTTTTATTGAAATTCAGCACAAATCACACCTGCTCCACTCAATGACTTTTCACAAACTATACACACCTGTTAGCAAGGTGACATTTTTGATACACTAACCATTTCATTTTGAATATTTCCTTTCCTCTCTTTGCCATTTCTTGTGTTCAGACAGTAAGACCACCCTATGATGATTGCCTTATGGAAGAGATATGACAGCAGAAGGGGGCAAAAGTCTTTAGGCTTTTGTATCACAATAATCTACACCAGGAATCCACAAACTTTCTCTGCAAAGGGCCAGACAGTCAATTTTTTTTGGCTTTGTGGGCCACGCAGTCTCTGTTGAAACTACTCAATTCTGCCACTCCTGGCCAAAAGCAACCAAAGACAATGTGTAAACAAAAGGGTGTGGCTATGTGCCAATCAAACTTTATTTACAAAACCAGTGGTGGGCCAGATTTGACCCATGGGCCATAGCTTGCCAGCCCCTGGTCTACATAAATGTGTTCAAGGAAACATCTGGAATAGGAGGAAAGGCGCCGCTCATACCTCCATGCCCACCTCATACACCCCAGACAACAAACACCTCTCCCACCTGGGAGTGGAGGCAGCCTTGAGAGATTACATACGCTAGGGGCTCCACAGAGGGTTCTGAGTTTTGATCTCAAAGTTAGGGAACAGCAAAACCTCTCTAAGACATCTGAGAAGAGAGGGATCCTTTGTTCGTTTGCCTGCCCATAGTACCAGGGAGGCAGCTAGAGCTCAGGGAAACAACAGCATGGCATGCTCGGATAGGTGGAGCCTCAGACCACCTCCCCAAGAGCCCCAGGCCCAAGTGCCAAGTGTGGGTAGATGAATGTATTTCTGTGCCACAAACCATGGCGCAGAAGGAACAGAGAGGGGCTGGCCCTGATGAACCACGTGGACCAGCAGGAGGGACATCTTTTCTGCAATAGGCGAGTTGCACATCCCATGGCTGGGACCAGAGAAGAAACGGGTGAGGCAGAGATGCTCTATGGTAAGAAGTTGTGGGTTGAATTATGTCCTTTCTAAAATTCACATGCTGAAGTCCTAACCTCCAGAGCATCAGACTGTGACCTTACTTGGAAATAGGACCACCGCAGATGTAATTAGTTAAGATGAGGCCATACTACAGTAGGGTGAGCTCCTAATTCAGTGTGAATGGTGTTATTATAAAAAGGGGAAATCTGGACACAGACACCCACAGGGAGAACGTCATGTGAAGATGAAGACAGAGATCAGGGTGATGATTCTACACTCTAAGGAATGCCAAAGATTGCCAGTAAACCACCAGATTCTCCCTTACAGCCCTCAGAAGGAGCCAACACTTCCAAACCTTGATTTTGGACTTCTAGCCTCCAGAAATGGGAGAATAAATCTGTTGTTTACGCCACCCAGTTAGAGGGTTGTTATAGCAGCCCTAGGAGATGAATACACAAGACATCACAATAACCAGATGCATCCTCAACCGAACTTAGATGCGGACTCAGGGAAAATGGGGCAAAAACTCCTGAAGTGATCAGGAATCCAACATGGACTAGAATGGAGTGCAAAACTACAAATTAGGTTGTTGCTAAAAAAATAAAGGAAGCTACATTTCCTACACACCTTAGGGTATGGACTGAGATTTGCACATGTCATGTAATTAACTCCCTGAATTGTCATCAAGCTTTGTTTTAGATTCCTTTTTAATTTCCTCCATTAATTGAGTTTTCCAGATTTACGTCTGACTGACCCTCATATACCAACTACCTTTATGCCTCACAGCAGGTAGGTGGAGAGGAGATTAGATGTGACATAAGAGAACTCCTGGATCCAGCAGAAAGTGGGCCTGAGAGGGGGCAGCCCATGAGATACCACATGTGCCTCAGGATGCTTCCCTCCTGAACTTATCCTCTTTCTTCTCCACGTCCAATCTTCTCCCACAGGCAAGTCTCCTTTCAGCCCCCATCTGGCTCACTGCCCCATCTTCTCCACTCCCTGATCCCTAACTTTCTGCCCATCCTTAAGGATACCTCCATCCTGCAGCCTATTTTTCTTTCCTACCTGGAACCTCTCCTGACCCTGCTTGGGTCTCTGCTATGCTGCTTATCATCAACCTTGTGAAATAGTCAGCTGAGTTCCTGTTTTCCTCTTATTCCTCTGCATCCTCAAGCAGAGAATCCTACACAGGCTGGTCTTTAATAAACAGTAGTTAGGCTGAATTGAACTATATTATCAGAATTTATCTTAAAAGGATCAAAAGACAAAGTGATGTCAGGGAAAATGGTGGAGTAGGAAGCACCAAGAATCTCTCCACCTGTACCTAAACTGTATTGGCAAAAACTGCCTTAAGTAACTATTTTGAAACTCTGGAGTCTACCCAAAAGCTTGCAGCCTCCAGGAGAAAGCTTGGCTGGTAAGCTGCGGCTAATTTTGGTCAATTTCAATCTTGAGTGTGGTAGTGGCTATCTGTACACCATGTCCCAGCCCCATGGCAGGTAGCTGTGCCTACATTCCTGTGTGGCTTGCTGGAGCCAGGGTGGACAATAAGGACCTTGTCCTCCAAATATCAGAGTTCTGTGTTCTGATTGCTCAGTGCTGATTTTGATTTCTGAGGTATGGGCATAGGGGCTGGCCACCACTGCTGCAATCCCTACCAGCTGCAGCCCCTACCAGGGAATTTCAGTGAGCAATACATTTAAAAAAATTCTTTTTCTCCTTTTGAAAGCCAGATATTTAAGGATTAGGTTATTCAGAAGCAACTACATATACGGGAAAATTTAGAAAGCCACTAGGTTTTCCCAAGAGATGAAGGCTCAGAAAAGGCCAGAGAAGACCTTACACTTCTTCAGTTTGATCCCCAACACAGAGAAATTCTTCAGTAGCAAAGAAACGGTAAATCCGGGAAGAAGGAGGAGAAGCTGATTTCCAGAGGTACGTTGTAAGATTCAAATGTCCAGTTTTCAACAAAACAATCACAAGGCATATAAAGAAACAGGAAAGTATGGCCCATTCAAAGGAACAAAATACACTGGTAGAAACTGAAGGAAGCCCAGAGGTTGGGCTTACTAGACAAAGACTATAAAACAACAGTCTTTAAGATGCTCAAAGTGCTAAAGGAAGATGTAGACAAAGACAGGAAAATGATACATGAAAAAGTGAGAATATCAATAAAGAGAGAGAAATTATAAAAAGGAAAAAAAACTCTGAAGTTGAGAAGTACAATAACTGAAATGAAAAATTTACCAGTTGAGTTCAAAAGCAGATTTGAGCAGGCAGAAACAAAAATCAGGAGTATACATTTGTTCTATGAATTTGTCCCATGAATTGAAATATTGAGTCTGGGGAGTGAAAAGAAAAAAGAATAAAGAAAAGTAAGCAGAGGGGATCTGTGGGAAACCAGTAAGGGGACTAAGATACACATTATGGGAGTCTCAGAAAGAGAGAAAAGGAGCAGAGAGATTATTTGAAGAAATGACGGCTTAAAACTTCCCGAATTTGAAGAAAGACATGAATCTACAATTCAAATAGGATAAATTCACTGAGATGCACTATAATTAAACTGTCAAAGGACAAAGAGAGAATCTTGAAAGCAGCAAGAGAGAAGCAACACATCACAGACAAGAGATCCTCAGTAAATTACAAGCCTATTTCTAATCAGAAACCCTGGAGGACAGAAGTCAGTGGGTTGATACATTCAAAGTTCTCAAAGAAAGAAAAAAAATCTATCAACTAAGAGTTCTATACCCAGCAAAACTGTCATTCAAAAGTGAGGGAGAAATTAAGATATTCCCAGATAAGCAAAAGTTGAGGAAGTTTTTTACCATCAGACCTGCCCTACAGGAAATGCTTCAAGTTCTAATGAAAGGACACTAGATGGTAACTTGGAGCCATATGAAGAATTAAAGCTCTCCAGTCAAGCAGCCATGATGCTAAGCTTTATTAGAACCAGCTACTAGAGAGACCCTAGAGGAGGAACAGGCTTTGTATCTGGTTCTGATATGTGACTTCTCCCTGTAGGCTCCTGTGGTGGCCTGTGATGGTGATGCATGCCACCTCCCTCTAGGCAGCTTCCGAGGGCAGCTTCTGAGCACATCAACACTTTGTGAAAATTCTCACCCTGGTCTCACATGCAGTTCCTCCTTTGGACGGCTTTCCCTGACACCACTAAGTGTGACTTCCCAGACACCAGTGCAGCACCCCTGCAAACGTCTCCCTCATCCAGTGGGCCCTGGTTGTACCCTCTCCAACAAGTCCAAGGAATTTCAGCCCTGGGTGTGTGTGCGAGGGGGGCACCCTCATCCATATTTGTTCCTTCCTTGGGTGCCCTGCCTCAGACCTGAAGATAGGGGCTGCTTCCTGTATCTGCTCTTCCTGTGTCTCTAGAGTTCTTTACATCTTAGCAGCCAATTCCCCAATACACACACACATTGAAATCTCATCCTTGAGGACACAGGTAAGAACAGAGGCACTTTCACATTAACGGTGATCATACACTAATATGCCCAGAGGGCTTACACTCTGCCTGCTCTCCATAACCGTTACCTCATTAAGTCGGCACAAAGAATCAGAAGGGGGATCCTCACTGCATCCTCCAGATGAGGAAACCAAAGCTCCAATATGTTAAATGATCGCACAGTGGGGAAGTGAGTGATGGAGATAAGAAAGTGTAACTCACAAGTGCTCCTGGTTGCAGCAGGAGCAGGTTAGGGATGGGGGCTATCCACTGGCCACTGTGAGGTGAGGAATGCCAGCCTCACCCACTGAGACAGGCATGGGGGGTGTGATGGATTTTCAAGATGCTTCTCCAATATCAATCCCCATTTTCTATTTGTACTCTATCATGACTTTCTTAATATGAACAAATTACAGTTAGGGGAACCACTGTCAGAAACCGCCTGTGCCGGTCAGGCACATTGTAACCACCTGCATGAGTTATCTTACAACACGAGGTCCTGGTAAGGGATGCAGAGCTAACAAGCTACCACCATCCAGAAGAATTCCGGAAAGGTCAGAAGGAGAGAGGAGATGCCATTCCATATGTCCTGCCAACCTCCCAGAATCCTTCTCGCTGGAATCCATCTTGGCTGAGCAATGCACGTGCCACCAGGAAGGACCCTGAGTCAGAATGATTGGCCAGAGACAACCCGGAAACTAATCTCATCACCCTAAAACCCAAGACTGTGAGCCACGTGGCAGAGCAGTCCTCCTGGGTTCTCTTACCCTGCTGCTCTCTGCCTGGGCACCCCTTCCCAATAAAGTCTCTTGCTTTGTCAACATGTGTGACTCCTCGGACAATTCATTTCCGAGTGTTAGACAAGAGCCCACTCTTGGGCCCTGGAAGGGGTCCCCCTTCTTGCAACAGTTGGAGTTTAGACATAAACCCAAATGACTGGAACAGGCAGGTCACAGGAAAGGATATCCAAGTGGCAACTACAGACACAATCAGATGCTCAGCCTCACTGCTTATGAAAGAAACGCACAGGACAACCTCACCAAGATACCACTACACACCCACCGGAACGGTCAGAGTGGAAAAGACATACAGCACAGAGCACTGGGGATGCTGGGGGCAGGTGGAAGCTTACTGCCGCTCAGGGCAAGGGGATGGCATGGCCACTCTGCAAACCAGGCCCTCATCCAGTCACACACGCACCAGGAGCCAACACGCACCTGCATGCATGCCCAGCACATGCGCTCCACCGTGATGGGCCGTGCTGTGCTGGGAGCCACATTCTCAAGGGTAGGTGCCCTTTCTGCACATTACACCATCAGACAGGTGTTTAAAACAAGGAAAAGCATAAGGGAGAGAGGCTGGGGGAAGAACCCAGAAAACGGAGATAAAATTCGGAGAGAAAGCCAAGTCCCTCTGAGCTCCTGTTGGGTAGGACCGGCTCCTGCCAGGTGGGTCCCAAGGGCCCCAGGCAGACCCAGCACAGTGCAGGGAAACACGAAGGTCTGCTCAGATGATCAGCATCACAGACAGCAGGTCTTCCCTTTCCCTGGATGACAGGCAGCATTCAGGTGGAAGGAAGAGCAAGAGGCAGCTGAGCGGAAGCGCTTTTGGGTTTTTTGCTCTGCTCTATTGAATGAAGGTAGATCAGAAGATAAAGCCACCACAGTGGTTAAGACCCGCTCACCCCCCAGAGACAGGGTGACTTCAGCGGTTCTGCCTCCTGTTCTTGCACCAAGAGCTCCGAGGAGCAAGCAGGGCACAGCCGCGGGATCAAAGTGCTGCAGGGCTGCTAATGCGCCCGCAGGGCAGCCGCCATCCTAGTGTTAAGGCCTCCTCTGAAAAGTACCAAGCGTGGAACTTGGGCTCAAGTTCAGAAAACTGTGATTTTTTAAAAACTATCCCTGTGAGTACCTGATACGTTAAAAGCACACGTATGGGGGTTTCATTGTGGAAGCAAAGAGCCATTACAGGAATATAACTTCACTCCCCAAGGTCAGGAGGAGGTGGGCTGCTTTCCTTCCTGATGCTCAGGGTGTGGACGCTGTGTGGTGACCCTAACGCACTCCTGCTTCTAAGATCCACTCACCTCCCCATCCTTCCTGTGCAGAGCTGGCTTTTCACACAAGATCAATGGAGCCTTTCCTCCCCACCCTACTCCCCAGCCATCCCCCAAACACAAGCTTCCTGATGGGGTACCAGAACTCACATTAGAGATGAACTCTCTGCATTGCAGTCTTTTGGCAAAATCTCCCACTGACAGCGACACAAATTATGTCAGGAAAGGACAAGCTTAGGAAGCTGGATTAAAAACACGGATGGTCCCCAAAGCCTTGATGTTAGTTGGCAAGAAATAAAAATTCTAATAGCTGTAAAGACCAAGACTAGAGAAAAAAATGGGGGGACTCTTTTGCCAGTATTTTGGACAGTGAATAAACCAGCTGCAGAAGATGGGAAAGGTGCCAGGAATATAAAGTGAAGAGGGTGGGGAAAGGGTGGTGGGAGAGTTCCAAGTAGGAGATGTACATGGCAGTGAGATTTGGACATTCTTGGGAAATCTCAAGGCAGTGAGCCTGGTGATTTAAGGAGTGAGCCGGGAGAGGACGTTGTTTTGGTCAGAGCTTGGCTTGGGGCCTCCATCAGCTGTGCTTTGTAACAATCACCACCTCAGGCCATTCTGCAAAAGCAGGCTGACAGCTACTGCCTGGACTTCAGCAAACCCTCTCTGCTCCTGCATCTCCCTGGGAAGGAACCAGGACTGCTGCAAAGCTGCCCCCCAAGCCCAGCCCCTTCTCTTCCCATTCACCTGGGTGATTCCATGAAGGTGAGAAACCTTGTAGAAAACTACAGGGGAAAAAGAGCCTGTTGCTTCAGAACAGGAAATGGAGCTACACTGTTATTGCAAAAGACTGGACCGACTACCAAGGCGCAACTATTATAGGAGCAAAAACATATTGTTTCTCTCACTTGGAATAAACAAAGCCAGATTATGTTTGGAGCTTGCTCTTGAGATGGCTCTGAGCACCTCTAGCTGTGAGCACAGCCTCACTGGGGCAGGGAAGGCACAGGTGAAGATGGCCCTCATTCCCAGGGGCACCTGGACCCCATTCCTGGCTGTTCACAGCTTGTGGGCCTCAGTGAGGCTAGATGGTGCAAGGGAAGGGGCCTACCTGGTGACCAACCTCCTTGGCATAATAATTCACAATAACCTTTGTGTTTTTTAAGGAAAGACAATATTAGATGTGTGTTTTGCAGCACTGGAAGATCAGAAAGTTCGCTTTTTCTCAGCTAGCATGCGTCTAGAGAGTCAGGTGGTCAACACACATTACAGAGGGCTGGTCTGCTGTGGGCATGGAAGGAGGATGGGGCCCAACAGCTCAAAGGTCAGTGGGGGAGGACACAGTGAAAACAAGTGAGCAAATGCATATGAGTAATTATAAATCATTATAATACCTGTAACGTTAGGAAAGGGTGCAGAGAGAGCATGTAGAGCAGGCACCCGCCACGGGCAGGGTGGTCAGGCGAGGAGACCCGTCTGAAGAGAAGACACAAAGAGGGCAAAGGAAGCCTGGAAGAGGGAAAGGAGCACCGACCCAGGTCCGGAGGTTGGGGCGTTGTGTCTGACAACAGAAAGGAGGTACAGTAGGTTGAATAGGGTGGTGCCTTCCCCTGCAAAGACAAACCCACCCAGAACCTGCAAATGTGACCTTAACTGGGAAAAGGGTCTTGCTAGATATCATCAGGATCTCATAATTATGAGATGAGATCATCCTGGATTAGGGTGGCCCCTAAACCCAATGGCCAGTGTCCTGAGAAGAGAGGAGGCGGTAAGGAGAAGCACAGAGAAGACGTCCACATGAAGGCAGGGGCAAAGGCTAGAGTGGTAAGTCTAGAGGGCAGAGAAGGCCGGCAGCCACCAAGGGCAAGGGGACAGGAGAGCAGTGGATTCTCCTTCAGAGTTTCAGGAAGGAATCAATCCTGCTGACACCTTGACTTCAAACTCCTTGTTTCCAGAACTGTGAGAGGATAAATTTATATTGTTTTAAGACACCAAGGGACTTCCCTGGTGGTGCAGTGGTTAAGAATCCGCCTGCCAGCGCAGGGGACACAGGTTTGATCCCTGGTCTGGGAAGATCCCACATGCCGCGGAGCAACTAAGCCTGTGCGCCACACTACTGAGCCTGCTCTCCACAGCCCGCGAGCCACAACTACTGAAGCCCGTGAGCTTAGAGCCCGTGCTCTGCAACAAGAGAAGCCACCGCAATGAGAAGCCAGCGCACCTCAACGAAGGGTAGCCCCCACTCACAGCAACTAGAGAAAGCTCGCGCAAAGCAACAAAGACACAACACAGCCAAAAATAAATAAATAAAAAATAAAATAAATTTAAAAAAAAAGACACCAAGTCCTGGTAATTTATTATGGCAGCCACAGGAAACTAATACAGGGGCCACAGTGAAGAGCATGGATTTCATTCTAAGTGCAGCGGGGAGTGAATAAAAGGGCTGAAGCAGGAAGAGGTATAATTGGCTTTACTGGTAAGTGGATGTCTCTGGCTTTCTGTGGAGAATGAATTTGGTGGCCAGGGGGATCATGTGGGAAGCAGGGAGGCTGATGCTTATCGTCCAAAAGGACACTGGAGCCTCGCCACTGGGTCCAAACCTGACCGGCCGTTGCCCAGCTGTGTGACCTGCAGCAAGTTACCTAACCTCCATATGATTCAATTTTTAACATGTGCAAAGGGGACAAAAAAGACGCCTCTCCCTTATGACAAATTTAGGTGATTTACTATGTGCAAATGTCTAGAAGGGAACCTGGCACCTGGCCAGGGCCCTGCGTGCCCTGTTCTTATCATTATCAAACATGGAGGAGGAAGAGAGGGGACAAGGGGCCATGCATGCACTCAGGGGCTTTGAACTCGACCTATGAAACAGCTGGTGGTGCTATTTACTGAGGGGGACGTGGGCTGGGAGGGGAGTTTGGGGGAGGAGAGATCGCAGCTTAGGAACCGTCAGGTTTGAGGTGTCCAGGAGAAAACCAAGGGCAGTTGGCAGGACTATGCCCCTATAGGGGGGCGGGGACTTTATCCAGTTTTGCTTATCTTAAGTGTACACCGAGCAGGGTCCCTGGCCCTGAGTTAGGGCCCTATGCAGGTTTACTGAAGGCCACATGTTGGAGAGGCATCTCCGAGGAGGGTGTTCTCTCTCGGGTCCTTCTCCAGTTGCCCTGCCCCACGGGGTGTTGCTGGAAGACTTCCCTCCTGGAGATGTGTCAGAGCCCACAACCACCTGATGTGCTGAGACCCATAAAACCCCTCAGCTGTCTACATGCGGTAGTCCTACGGATTCCCCATTCCTCAATGATAAGATGTAGGAAGGGGACAAGGAGAGATGAAGTTCATGACCGCCAGTTGGGGGCCACCTGATAAAGCAGAGGAATGGAAGAAGGTTTTTAAAACAACTTTGGGATTTCCAGAACAGCCTCTTTATGGGGCCAATGGGCCTGGAGGGGTGGGGTGAGGACGCAGCATGGGAAATCCCACGGCAGTACAGGCCAGGGAGGGGGGTATGTTCACTCAGCCCTCTGAACTCAGGGGTCTTTAGGAGCCTCCTATCACAAAATGCCCCTGTGCCCAGAACAGAGAAAGCAGCTGGGGTGGGGACAATGGGCACAGCCGAAGCATGGTTGGGGGGGTGGGTGCGCCTTAGCCGACGTCATCTTCACAAAACACAAAATCAGGTCCCATGAAAGTTGTGCCTAACACATTTGCTCAGCATTGATAACATCTTATTCTTGCAAGGGTGCCTTCACCTAAACACAATCCTATTGTTGACAATCTTGGGACACAGAGTCCTTCCAGAGGTATTTAAAGGGTCAGATATTCCCCTACTATGACATTTACTGGGTGTCACCTGACCTGGGATGATGTACGTAATGTGCCAAAGGAGAGCAGTCCTTGGCCAGAACACCTGAGCTCCAATCACAAACATAAAGCACCCATGACAGCCACAGCCTTTACAAATTGTGCTCTGCACTTAACAAATCCTTTCTCCTCTGAGCCTCAAAACAGTGCTGCGAGGTAGGAGGTAGGGCATGTGGTCTTGCCCTTGTTCTTCTCCTGGTGCTAATATCAAGAGGGGCCATGTAGTAAATACAGATCATGTACTTTACATGCATTCCCATGGATTTTTCCAATTTTTAGATGGATAGGAAGGTAACAGCTGCCTGTTGCTATAAAAAGTGGCCCTGAGGGCTTCCCTGGTGGCGCAGTGGTTGGGAGTCTGCCTGCCGATGCAGGGGACACGGGTTTGTGCCCCGGTCCAGGAAGATTCCACATGCCGTGGAGCGGCTAGGCCCGTGAGCCATGGCCACTGAGCCTGTGCGTCTGGAGCCTGTGCTCCGCAATGGGAGAGGCCACAGCAGTGAGAGGCCCGCGTACTGCAAAAAAAAAAAAAAAAGTGGCCCTGGGATTTGAAGCCTTGTGTGTTCTGGCTTTGAAGCCTGGCTCTTCCTACTATACCATGCCAGCTCCCTGTAAAGGAGGAAGCTGAGGCCCAGAGAGAGATTGGTCTTCCTTGAGGTCACACGACCAATAACCAACCAAACCAGGCCCAAATCTCCACAACATGATTCCAAACCCAGAGCTCTCTTCTTTGGGCGAGAGGTGGAACTATTTTAACATCATCATAGAGAAATGGAAAAACTGAAGCCACTATTAACCTCTCACCACTTAGCTAAATAGGTTTTCTAATCATCTACCCATCTATGATGGCAAATGTTATGTACCAACTTGACTGGCCATGGGATGCTGAGACTAAAAATTCTTCCTGGGGGTGTTTGTGAGGGTGTTTCCAGATGAGATTAGCATTTGGATTGGTGGACTCCTAGAGCAGTTGCCCTCCCCAGTGTGGGTGGGCATCACCCAATCCACTGAGGGCCTGATTAGAACAAAAGGCAGAAGGAGGCCTCACTGTTTGGGCTGCGATGTCTCCTCTCATCTTCTCCTGCCCTTGGACTGGTATTTACATCAGGGGCCCCCCTGGTCCTCAGGCCTTCAGACTCAGACTGAATTATACCTGGGCCTTCAGCTTGCATGTGGCAGATCACAGAATTTCTCAGCCTCCATAACCATGTGAGCCGATAATAAATCATATGTATATGGCTACTGGTTCTGCCTCTCTGGAAAATCCTAATATACCACCTATGCTTTTAATTAAGAATTCACTTCTAAAAGATTAAATACCTACCTACTGTCTGTCAGGCACTCTGCTGGGTGCTGGAGGGAAAAGTTTTAATAAGACAATACATAATGCCAATGCTTACATAACTACCAGAAAATACAGTGTTCTTGACATTGACTAAACTGTGAGCGTAAGTTTTCCTTTAATCTGGAGGTTCTCAACCTTGGCTGGTCATTGGAGTCACCCAGAGAGATTTGGCACACCTGATTCCTGGGCCCCACCTGCAGAGTTTGTGATTTAATTGGTCTGGGATATACATTGGACATTAGAATTTTTAAATACAGGAGAGGTTTGCTAATTATTCATCAATATGATTTAATTGTAGATATAAACCATTTCCTTTTAGTCATAATTTATAACTTGCTCATTTTCAAAAATTAATGTGATGGCACACAAGATGTAAAACAGATTATTTAAAGAAACATTAAAAATGGGAAATTTCAAGAGAAAAGGAGAAAAAATAAACCTGTGATAAAGGAATTATTACAGTTAAGCATAAGATCTAGCCCTGAGTTTTTTGGAGCAAATGTGTAGAGGTGAACAAGGATTGCATCATCATAGTCAATAAAAGGAAGCCTATGAGGAAACAAAACTAAAAAACTATTTTCTGTCAAACAGTTCTAACAGGACAGGTGAAAGATATTTGGATACAAAAGAGTGGAACTCACAAATGCTTTGCAACTTATCAACAGCCAGGCTGCTCCCAGATTAGCTCATAACCAATTTGAAGGTCAGCCTCACTTTTCCGAAGGTCTGCCAGCGTCCCTGGGATAACCCTTGTCTAAGGCAGCCAGGAAGCGGGCCGGGAGGGATTCTCTTCCAGCTGGATGAGAAACGGTTCTACCAGGGCCCACGCAAGGAAGGGTAGCCAGCTCCCCACAGGACTTACTGCATCTCTGTTACAGAGAGAGTTCTGTTTGAGCTGAGACGCCATCTGACGCACACAATGCCCGGCAACCTGGACCTTCGGTTCAAGTTCACTTTCCTTCAGCGCAAATCAACAGCGGGAGACAGACCCTGCTCTGCAAGGCAATGCAAGCTGCAGTTTGGAAACCCCGATCCAGGCACCCTGGAGAAGGCTGGTCAGGGGGACTTACGGAGGGTTGTCGCATTTCCTCTGCCGGAAGCGGGCTCCCGTGCCACACGTGCGGCTGCACATGCTCCAGCTGCCCCACAGGCTCCAGTCTCCGTCCACGTGCTCCGGGATGGGCGTCTTGTTCACACACTCCCCCGCGCGGCACCACTGAAACAGAGCAGGGCAGCAAACTTGCTTACTCACTAAAAACTGCGATCCCCTCCACATGAGAAAACACCACGCCTCCAAAACCCAATTTTTTGTAATTTACACAAAAGTAGACTATTTCGGGGTGTGTAAGTTTGCTAACTCTGGTGACATTGGTGACATTCCTTCCATATCCAACCTGACACCGCTATGGCTCTGGGTTTGGATTTTGCCCTAAAATTCCACGTGAATGTGTTCAGTGGAGGTTCTCTAAATTCCCAGAAAAAGGATGAATTCACATGGCTCATGGAGAAACCTATCTTCTGCAAACTGTTTAATGTGAGTCTCTTCATGAAAGGCAGTATTTCCTGGCTCTGGAGTTTTGAACTTCAGGGTTGGGATTGGTGCTTGGAGATGATACAGCTGGTGCCACGTGGGAGAACCTTGGCTCTTTCTGAGGATAAGAGAAAGCCAATCCTCTAAAATAATTTCCCAACGTGTGTGGCACAAACCCTGGGGCAGGAGATGTGACTTAATGGTACTGATCACAGCATCTCTTTCAGTTTGTACAATAAGACTAGAGAGAAAGCCTTAGGCTGTGGCTGCTGGTCCTGAACACCTCTCCTAACACTTGCCAGTCTCTCCTGTTAATGAAGATCAGGCCAAAGACTGGCGCTCTTAACCGCTAGTATCGTTCTCATTAAAATCATCTTACGACAGCCTTTTCTGCACGGCAAGTGATCCTTTTTTTCCATTTACGGTCTACTGATATAAAAGTTTTAAGTAAATTCACTCATGTGACAAAATGAGTTAATTTAATAAAAATACTGAGTAAATGATTCCTGTATAAGAAAAAAAGGAGAGAGCTGAACATATCCCTCTGCGCCTTAAGTGGGCTCCATGGCATTTCTGGGGTGGCCCAGGGATGCTTCAGGGGCTCCTGAGTGCAGTGCGGACCACCTTTCAGAAGAGGTGCCAATGTGCAGGGGATATGGGGTTGCCTACTGGGGGCAGTGAGAAGCTGGGTTACCTTGTCTGCCCCACACTCTGTGCCATCCAGGGGAGGGTCCAGTTTGGTCTTGCAGGATGTATCTCCTTCCACCAGGCACCACAGTCCAGCGCACATCAGATGCTGCTGACAAGGGAAGGAACATGACTGCCGAGAACTCCGCACACAGGTCACAATGGGGCCGGAAGGTGGGGCCCCCTGACCGGTTTGGATTTGGGATTTGAAACATGAGGGGAAGAAGGAGGGTCATGTATCTGGATTTCAAAAAAAATAGATGCATCATTTCAACTAGTTCATTTAGCTCAACAAAATTCCATGTATTTACTCCTAGGAGGGCTCACCTCCTGGGGGTTGAGCTCAGCAGTTCCTGCACTAGCTATTGAGGGCCTAGGAGGCATCCGATGCAGGCTGGGGCCTGGGAGCCCTTAACAAGCAGATACATTCAATGTAGGACGTACAAGGCAGATTCCCACCGGTTGTACAGAGCGCATGGGAAAAGAACCTCAGCAACCAAGCCTCCTCAGGGCGGGCTCACTCTGGAGCTGAGGCTGGTGCAGCTGCTATGCGGCCTCAGGAGTGAGAACCCAACAGGTGATGTAGGCTCAGGGCTGCCCTGGGGTTAAAGAGGCAAACTTCAATCCTCCCTGAGGTCACCTGCTTGCTAGCTCCGCTGAGCCAGCTGTGATTTCTTATAGTATTTCACCTAGAGAGTTTCTTACCATCCACGAATATACAATTAAAGTAATTCTACTATACTAAAACAGGAAAAAGCATTTAAAAACACAGACTCCCATTTTCCCATTTGTATTAATGGGAAACTTGGACATGGGTAAAGTACTCAGAATGAGACACCTTATCAAAATAACTGAAGCAAACATGGCCGGTGTCCTCCCCATCTGCCTCGGTCTCCCCTGCAGGACTCAGGGCAGACACCATTCCCCCACATGGCCTGCTGCTTCCCTGATCTGCCTGTTAGAAGCCATTCTCTGGCCACGGAGCAACCCTTGACCACAAGGGATGGGAGCTGGACACTTGTCCCTGGGTGGAATGGCTCTGAGGCAAGGTCCACACATCTGGCAAGGTCCCAGGGGTGGTCTGTTGTCCGCCCATCAGTGCACCTTGCTTGATCGCCCCTCATTTCCCTGCCCCCTCACAGTGCTTCCTGGGATCACTTCCCAGATAAACTCCTTGCACCCAAATCCTCGCCCTGTGGTCTGAAAATTGAGAACAGATGTATCTAAGGCTCTTTGAAAGACGTAGTGCTTCCAGGATGCCAGGCCCAATCATGGCAACAATGCCTGAGGGCTCCATCCTCCAGGGCACGGCCGTGGACCGGAGGGTACACCTCAGGCAGGGTCCCCACGTACAGCTCAGGGCAGTCCCTGCGGGGCTCGTGAGGGTGTGAGGACTCAGTACAGAGGCCGGCTGTTCCAAGTAATCGCGAACATCTGCACAGAGGAGACGCGCAACTGTGCTGTCCAAAGTTGGAAAATGTTTAGATGTTGAAGGGACAGAAACAAAGGCGCAAAGGGAGGGAGAGCAGAACCGCAGGCTTGACAATGAGCTCAGAACAGCCCACAGCCCTTTTTCATTTTTCAAGTATGTCAGAGCTGCTCTGTGCCCCTAAAGAAGTTGATGAGTCGAGTGGAATTTTGCACATTTGGGTTCAGAAAAGCCTCCACATTCCCATTATTGTCTGCCTCTCAACGGAGTGGTAACAGGATGAGTGGCTGGAGCACAGCACCAGCTGGTCCCCATAAAGACCAACGGCACCTTGTGTGATTTCATGCACTTTGACCTAAGAGCTCTTCCAGAGCACGGTGTCAGTGTGTGGACACGTATTCATGAGACAAGGCGGGCCCAGGAGGTGAATTTATGGGGTAGGAGTGTTTAGGATTAGGAGACCTAATTACCCCTTAGGAGAGAGAAGAAGACAGTAGTGTGTGAGCTTTATAGACAGTGTTTACTCGTAACTTTTCTAATCATCAAAGAAAAGGAGAATGAGGTCAGGCAAAGATTTCTTAAACAGAACAAAAATAGTACTAGCCATAAAGGAAAAAAATTTATACTATTTATTATACTATTATACTAATTATACTATTAATTATACTATTTAATATTAAATAGTATATTAAAATGAGTTGAAGTAGGGAAATGTTAAAATGAAGAACTTTTTTTTTTTGGCTGCGCTGGGTCTTCATAGCTGTGTGCAGGCTTTTCTCAGGCTGTGGCGAGCAGGGGCTACTCTTTGTTGCAGTGCACATCGCGGTGGCTTCTCTTGCAGTAGAGCACGGGCTCTAGGTGCGCAGGCTTCAGTAGTTGCAGCACACGGCCTCTGTAGTTTCGGCACGCAGGCCCCACAGTGAGCGGGCTTCATTAGTTGTGGTGCACGGGCTCAGTAGTTGCAGCTCGTGGGCTCTAGAGCACTGGCACAGTAGTTGTGATGCACGGGCTTAGTTGCCCTGCGGTATGTGGGATCTTCCCAGACCAGGGATTTAACCCATGTCCCCTGCATTGGCAGGCGGATTCTTAACCACTGGACCACCAGGAAGTCCCAAAATGAAGGACTTCTGTTTATCAAAGACAACTGTAAGAAAGTGAGAGATGTTTGCAATGGGAGAGAAATTTGTAAGGCACAGAACCAACAAAGATTTGTATCCAGAATATATATAAAACAAACCCCTAAAACTCCTACTGATCAATCAAGAAAAAGACCCAATAGAAGAATGGGCAAAAGATTTGAACAAACATTTCGCATAAAAGGATATATAAACATATAGGATGGCCAGAAAACACGAAAAGATGCTCAGTTTCATTAGTCATCAGAGAAAAGCAAATTAAAACCAACCAGCTAAAAAACAGAAATAAACAAACAAAACCAACCAGCTACCTCTTCACACTGACCAAAATGGCTAGAACGAAAGAGATGGAGAATACCAAGTGTCAGCAAGGATGTAAGAATACCAAGTGTCTCATAAACTGATGATGAGATTCTTAGTTCCACAACTTTGGAAAACTCTTTGACAGTACTTACTAAAGCTGAAGAAATGCAATACCAGCAATTCCACTCCTAGGTTTGTATCAAACAGAAATGTGTGTGTACGTTCACCAAAAACATTGTCAAGAATGTTCACAGCCACAGTATTTGTATTAGTTCCCAAGATGGAAACAACCCAAGCACCTACCAACAGCAGAACAGGTAAATTATGGTCTATTAGAACAATGGGATACTATATGACTCCATTTATATGAAGTCCAAAAATGAGTAAGAGAAAACTACAGTGTTGGGAGTCAGTTTAAAAACAGACAACGAGGATAAGCAGAAAAAGTGACTGTAAAGCTGTAGCCTCTGACCTCAGCTTGGCCACCAGCACTGCTCTGTGCTCCCAAGCCAAGCAACTGCCTTTCTGTGATTCATTTTCACAGCTGAACAAATGGGGTGGACCACACCAGTGCTTGTCACTGTGATGACTTCTAGATGGATAGCTGGCATTCACATCACGCTTTACAAATGACAAAGTGCTCTGATGTCTGTCATCCTGAGGCTCACGACAGCCCTGGGAGGCAGGGCTTTCTGTATTTTTTCCCACTTTTTTTTTTCTTTTCTGTTTTTGAAGTAGATGAGTTTATTACTCATAGGTCCTGCAATAATTAGGAGCAAGTCTTAAGGGCTCACTCAGGGAGGCCAAGGCAAGATGCAGGCAGAGAGAGTGGCAATACTTGGACTCGTGCTTTTATTAGCGACCATAGGTGAAATTCTTTGGGTTTCCCCAGTTGAGTGTGTACTGTTAAATTAGAACCAAAATGTGCAGTATTTTCTTTTTTTAAAAAATTTTTATTGGAGTATAGTTGATTTACAATGTTGTGTTAGTGTCAGGTAAAGTGAATCAGTTATACATATACATATAGCTACTCTTTTTTAGATTCTTTTCCCATATAGGTCACTACAGAGTACTGAGTAGAGTTCCCTGTGCTATACAGTAGGTCCTTATTAGTTACATATTTTATATATAGTAGTGTGTATATATCAATCCCAATCTCCCCATTTATCCACACCCCCTTTCCCCCCAGTAACCATAAGTTTATTTTCTACACCTGTAACTGTATTTCTGTTTTGTAAATAAGTTCACTTGTACCATTTTTTTTTTAGATTCTACACATAAGCTATATCATATGATATTTGTCTTTCTCTGTCTGACTTCATTCAGTATGACAATCTCTAGGCCCATCCATGTTGCTGCAAATGGCATTATTTTGTTCATTTTTTTTTTTTTTGGTTGTGTTGGGTCTTCGTTGCTGCACGCGGGCTTTCTCTAGTTGCGTCAAGTGGGGGCTACTCTTTGTTGCAGCGTGTGGGCTTCTCATTGTGGTGGCTTCTCTTTGTTTCAGAGCACGGGCTCTAGGCGCGTGGGCTTCAGTAGTTGTGGCATACAGGCTTACTTGCTCCATGGCATATGGGATCTTCCTGGAACAGGGATCGAACCCGTGTCCCCTGCCTTAACAGGCAGATTCTTAACCACTGCGCCACCAGGGAAGTCCCTATTTTGTTTTTTTATGGCTGAGTAATATTCCATTGTGTATATAAATATATATATCTTCTTTACCCATTCCTCTGACAATGGACATTTAGGTTGCTTCCATGCCTTGGCTATTGTAAACAGTGCTGCAGTGAACACTGGGGTGCATGTATTTTTTCAAATTATGGTTTTCTCTGGATATATGCCCAGGAGTGGGATTGCTGGATCATATGGTAGTTCTATAGTTAGTTGTTTAAGGAATCTCCAGACTGTTCTCCATAATGGTTATACTAATTTATATTCCCACCAACAGTGTAGGAGGGTTCCCTTTTCTCCACACCCTCTTCAGCATTTATTGCTTGTAGATTTTTTAATGATGGCCATTCTGACCGGTGTGAGGTGATAACTCATTGTAGTTTTGATTTGCATTTCTCTAATAATAATAGTGATGTTGAGCATCTTTTCATGTGCTTTTTGGCCATCTGTGTGTCTTTGGAGAAATGTCTATTTAGATCTTCTGCCCTTTTGATTGGGTTGTTTGGTTTTTTTTGATATTGAGCTGCATGAGCTGTTTGTGTATTTCCCACTTTTCCAATGAGGAGGCAGATGTTTGTGGACACCAAGGGCCCTGAGCTGGGTCAGAAACACAGGACTGGGAGTTTACTTATTAAGGTTCATATTCTGGTTCTTGACCCATGTGGTGCCTACACAGGTGCATTCACTTTATAAAAACTGATTAAGCTCTAAACTTAGGGATTTATGCACTTTTCTGTATGCATAATTCAATAAAACTATTAAGTAAGTAAATAAATGCTTAGACGGTGATGTAAGGTTATCTGGACTCAACTTATCGCAAGGTAAAAGCAGGGAAATCAGAGCTTCAAAAGGAAATATAAGGATAAACCATACGTGCAGGAAGTCATACCTCAAAGCAGGAGAGAGACTCTGCATGGTGAGCAGTCCCTGTAAGTTGGGACACACACACACACACACACACACACACACACACACACATGCACACACACTCTCTCTCTCATAAGGAGAGTTTCTGATAGCCTGGAAGCAGCCCTCCTTCTCCCTGATTTGAACATCCTATAAATAGCTGGTCCAGGAATAACTCAGAGTTGAACAATAGTAGAAAAGAAGCAGTACAGGATCTATACTAAGATACTGTAAATAAAAAAGGGAGAAAAAACAGGAGGGAGAAAGCAGATGAAGAATACTCATCAGACAATATGATCATGGAATGGCTAAAAATAATATGCAAGCATAGTACTATTAATGTTTTAAAAACACAGTAATTGTGTCTTTTCTTTTGCCCTTGCAAAAAGCTAATACACAAGAACTAAGGGAAAAGACAGTCATGTCAAAGGAGATAAAATATGAGCTATTAGAACTTGATCAGGAAATGTAACAGAAAATAAAATCAGATGACCAATGATAACTAAAGTGAAAGCAGCATAAAGAAAAGACACACTACTGAACACACAGGGAGGTACATGGAGTTGATGATTGAGAAAAGTGAATACAATAAAAATAGAAATGAACAAATAATTCAAAACAATTAAGAGGAAATGACAGATATGGAAGACACATAAAGGAGAGCTGACATAAGCATAAGTAGGAAGCAGGCAGGATGGACTTTCTCTATTTTTCCACTTTTCCAGTGAGGAGGCAGATGATTGTGGAGGTCAAGGACCCCAAGCCGGGTCAGAAGCATGGGACTCCTAAAGAAGAGAACTAAAGTAATGTAACAGGAGAGGTATTTGAATATAAATTCAAGACCTATCCTGAAATGAAAGAAGATCTCAGACTCAGATTGCAAAGCAAAGCCCTGTTCCAGGGAAAAAGACAAAGAATGATGAACACAGAGGCATGTCCCAATAAAGGTACTGGATCTCAGATAAAGCAAAAAGATATTTTAGGCAGCCAGCCCACCGCCCCCTCCCCGCAAAAAAGAGACCAGGTCACAGATGATGGGAAAAGATATTAAGCTACAAGCACATTTCTCTACAGCAGCATTCACTGCCAGAAGGCAGTAATGTTTAGAAAGACACAAGGAAACAAAATGTGACCCAAGAAGTTACTAGCAACTGAACTGTTGCTCAAGTATTTAGGTAACAGAAAAACATTTTTGAACATATAAAGAGCTAAATCCTCTTTTGGAGAAAATACTAAAGGATGAACTTCTGTCAACAAAGAAATGGATGGAAAACTCATGATAAAAGGATTGGAAGTGAGCACTGATCAAAGCATCGAACAAAAGCAATGGATGATCGAAGCTGGAGAACAGAATGCAGATGATACACCCCAGGTGAGGCAGAAATAATATTGATAAGAACAGCCTGGAAAAGAAGGTACAGTGGGGTGGGGGCAATAGGAGATTGTCCATATATCCCAATTTCGTCATCTTTTCTAGCTGGGGGAGGAGAAAACATAACAGATAAACATAACTGAGATATAAGAACTTTTAAAGGTAAAATGTTAACCACTAAGAAAAAGAATAAAATTGAGTGGTGGAGGGAATGGAAAGGAAGGGCTTGGAGGTGGAAATGCATTCATTTCATCATGTTCATGGAGTTAGGAGACAGTAGAAACTCTAAAGAGAAGTGTGCCTGAGGCACTTTTGCTTCCGGCAAATGTCAGAATAGATACCCTGAGGGAGGCTGGGCTGCTCCTCCACTATACAAATAGCGAGGTGTTGTAATAAAACACAATTCTTATTGCTGAGCTCATCAGAAGTAAAAAGAACTATTCAAGGAAACAAATAAAAAATACACACATGGCTATATTTATACCTACTTACAAACATATTCCAATCTGTGGTAAGCACATATAAGGGGTGCATTTCCCTGAGGGCCGGCACTCATCTTGAAACTAGAGTTGGGAGAATAAGTTTTGGGCTGGCGGCAAGGTCACAAGCTCTACCTGAGACACCCAGATTAGACCAGGGAATCTGGAAGACTGTTTACCAGTCCTAGAAGGATTGGTGGCCTCTCCTGGCTTTCATTGAGATAAATACAAATTCTCCCTGAAGAAAAGCAATCACCACTCAGGCTCTCAGAATTTCATGGTTATCATCAATAAAATGTAAACTCACAATCAAGCATGGAAACATGAGTGACAGATGGCAGAAACAACAAGCAAAAGATTTAAATTCTCAAAGTGTTTTGATAATAGAGTTATCAGATACTGAATATACAATAACTCTATAAAATGTCTTAAAAATAGAAGATGAGATCACATAAACAAGCTAGCAGCAAGATACTATTGAATATGATCAGGCAAATTTGGAAAAAAAACTAGAAAGAACTTTAAAAAATCAAATATATAATTGTTGAAGAAAATCAATGGTTTTTGGCACCACTGAAAGAGAGACTTAGTGACTAGGAAATAGATACGAAAAAATTATACAGAATGCAGCATGGAGAGAAAAGGAGGAGGGAAATTTAAAAAGTGGGTTAAGAGATACGATAGACAGAGTGAGAAATACTGATGGATGTGTCTAATCATAGTTCTGGAAAAAGAGAATAGAAAGAATGGGACAGAGGCAACATTTGAGAAGAAACTAGCTGATGTAGAAGATATGCCATGTAGAATAGAGTTCCCTGACTTAGTGATAGGAGACAGTCTCAATATCCCTGTCTCCTGATATTCATGCCCTGTGTAACACTTTCCCCTTGGCATGAAACAAATGGCTTGCTTTTAATCCATAGGATGCAGTAAAAGCAATAGAATCTCAGTTTAAGCAACTCCTGGGTCAAAGGGAAAGTCGTAACCAAAGTTGCAGATAAAGAAGAAAATAATAAAGGTGAAAACATAGATATCGTGACAAATGGAGTGCTTTAAGGAATATTCAGAGTCTCAAATACTCATATCAATAAACAAGAAGAAAATAGATTAAGTGTCCATTTCAAGAAGTTTGAAAGGGGGCAATATAAATCTATAAGAAAACAGAATAAATTAATAAAGATAAAAGGAGAAATTTATTACTTAGGAAACAGAAAAACCATAGAAAAATATAAGAGTTGGCTCTTTGGGGGGAAAAAATGACTGGATAAACCATAATAATCATCCAGATCTCTCCATGGATGCTAAAAAGACATTTAATAAAATTCAATCACCATCTCTTATTAAAACTCTTAACAAAATAAAATATAAATAAATGGATATTTCCTTAACTTGATAAAATATCTATCTCATGGGGAAACATGAGAAGCATTCTTATTAAAGTCAGGAGGAAGAAAAGGGTGTCCATTATCACAACTGTTAGTGTTATTTTAGGTGAGAGAAAGCATTAGGGGCTAATAGGGAGTTATATAACTAGAAAACCCAAATGACTCAACTGTTATAATCTCTAAAAGAATTCAGTAAGATGGCTAAGTATAAAACTAAGATACTGTAATCAAAGCTCTTTATGAATACAAAATACAACCAATTTCAAAGATGGAATAAAAGACCCATTAAATAGGAAAAAAACATTCCATAGGAATAAATATATTAAGAAACTTGTAAGATCTACATTAAAAAAAAAAACCAAAAAACTTTAAAATTCCCCTGAGTCAGGGAGGGAAGTCATCTTGAATGGATGTAAAGGAACACTATGTAGAAAGACTTAAAGTATAAAATTATATATTTTTCCCTAAGTTAATCTATAAACTAATGTAACAGAATTTAAAATACCAATGCAATTTAGAATTAAACAACCAGATTCTAAAGACCATATGGAAAAATAAACAAGAAATAATAGCCAGTACAATTGTGAAAAAGCATATGTTTAGTGTATTAAAATATTTTATAAAGCCTCAGTATGTAAATATTAAGAGGTACATGATTACACTAGTGGAACAGACTGGAAAATCCAGAAATATTAAAAAAATATAAAAATATATTTTAAAAAAAAGAGACATACAGAAATGTATATTATAAAGATGGTATTTCAAATTTATGGGGAGAACTAAATTATTCAATAAATGGTATGGAGCCACCTGAGTAGCCATCTGGAAGGAAAGTGAGGTTGGACCCCTACCTCACACCCTACCCTAAAATAAATGACTGCTGGATTAAGGATTTAAACATAAAAATTAAACCATAAAAGTACTAGAAGAAGCCATAAGAATTAAACTTATTTACAGTTTAGGAGCAGGAAAGACCTTTCTAAACATGGCACAAGAAGAGACTGATATGTTTCACTTTACACGCATACACACACATGCACACTTCTGCCTGACATAAAATATGATAAACAAAATAAAAAACAAATAAACTGGAAAAAAAGAACATTTGCAACTCACATTTCAGCTAAAGAGCCAATTTCCTTAGTAATTAAAACTTCTAACAAATTACTAAAAAAATCAATAATACAATATAAAAAAGATTTAAGAAGACAGTTCACAGAAAAGAGAACACAACTTTAATTTTTTATATATTTTTAATATATGAAGAAATGCTCAAACTTATTACAAGAGAAATGCCATTCAACTTGCAACAGGCTCATTTCTTGACTGTTCAGATTGGCACAGCTCAGATAGACTGGGAGAAGGTGTGGGAATCGGGCACCTCCAAGTGGTGTTTGTGGGATAGTAAACAGATAAGCTTTTGCGGGAGGTCAATCTGGCAACATCTATCAACAATGGAGGCATGAACCTGATTTCACATAAAGTTAAAAGGCAGGCAGACTAATCTGTGGGATCAGAAATTAAGATAGTAATTATCGCTGGGCATTAGTGAACAGAAGGGGGCTTTGGGGGGCTGCTGGAATTGTTGAAACGCTGTACTTCTTCATGCTGGTTATGCTGGTGTGTTCAGTTTGTGGACAATGAATGTGACTGTACATTTATGATTTGAGCACTTTTCTGTGTATTTCACATTGTGTTACAGGTGAATAAAATTACAAAAAAATATATATGTGCAAAAATGACCTTTAACCCACTTCTAGGTATTTACCTTATATATTAATGGCTTTCAATTGGGGCAATTTTTCACAGACACCCTCTGCCCCGCCCCAGAGGAATTTGGCAACATCTGAAGACTTTTTTCGGTTGTCTCAAATAGGGGGATGCTCCTGACTTATAGCCGGTAGAGACTAAACATCCTACTAGGCACAAAATAACCCCACAACAAAGAATGATCCAGCTCCAGATGTCAATAGCGCTGGGATCAGGATACTCGGATGCAGATGAACTCAAAAGTAATAACAAAAGGAAAACCAGTAAGTTACAGTGGAGAAGACTGCAAGACACCACCTTAACCAGGTGACTGAGAGTAACACACCAGTAATAAGACCACGGCATCTCTGTGGTCTGCTTGATAATGCATAACCCCAATCCAAGCACCGAGAAAACATCAGACAAACCCAAACTGGTACTCTTCAAGTGTCAAGGTCATGAAAGACCCAGAAAGACTGGGGAACTGCCACACATTGGAGGAGACAAAGGAGACATGACAACTAAATGCAAAATGGGACAGAAAAAGGTACAGAAAAAGGAGAATAGTGAGGAAACTGGTGAAATCTGAAATGTATGTTAGTTAATATCATACCACAGTAATTTCCTGACTTTGATAATGTAAGATGTGAACAGAGAAGGAAGATGGGTAAAAAGTGTATACTTTCTGTACTATTTTTGTAACTCTTCTTTAAGTCTAAAATTACCTCACAATAAAAAGTTTTAAAAATAACACGATCTGTGGTAAAAAAAAATAAAAAAACAAACATGGGGCAACTCAATTTTCATTGGTATTAAACAACTCTAAAATGTACTGTTAAGAAAAAGAAAGCAAGATGCACATCAGTATGGTAGCATGCTAATATTAGCATGAAAAAGGAAACATATAAATGGTTAATTTTGGATTTTATACCTTGGGCATATATTGATTATTCAGAAAATAATTCTGAAAAGTCACACAGATAAACAACCATCTGTGGTGGAGATGGTCTTTGTTGTAATTATTTAGTGCTCACAGTGCATATTTACAAAGAATTGATTAGACAAACTAAAAATGGCAAATGTGGCTTTTCCAGAGTGAATTCTTTCTTTTCACCCTCAATGCCACTGCCTTGTTTTATCCTCTTCCTCTCTCAGCTGGACAGCTGCAATAGTTCCTCAAAGGTCTTCTTGACTATAATCTTTTTCATGCTCAACACACTTGCAAAATCTTCTGAAAACACAGATCTTGACTTAAACCATACATCACTCCCTTCAGGACTAAAACCCCTACGACACAGCTCCACCTTTGTTTAGCTCCTGCCCTTCACTTTTCCCTGTCTGCACCTGACTACCCATAGTCCACAGACACTTGGTAACCTTGCTGGCCCTGCTCCAGGCCCACCTCCCTGCAGGCTGTTCACCCCTACTGGAGACAGAGCATGGAGAGTGAGCATGACCTGCTGCCTGCCCTCAAGAGAACTCAGGCCAGGGAAGGGACCAGGGCTAAATTACCTTAACAGAGAGCCAGGAAATCACCTGCCATATTCTTCCCCACCCTTGTGAAGTCTTTCCTCCTTTTCTCCATTCCCACCAGGAAGAACCCTGATGGGTTCTAAGAGTGCTCCAACCTAACTGCTCCTGTGGCTGACAGTCTCATGTGTCTCACCTCCCACCCCCTCGCCCCTCGATCCTGAACTCCCAGGGGGCAGCATTTGTGTCTTATCGCCTCCTCATCTCATTAGCACACATCTGGCAGCACATGGTACAGACCCAAAGAAGACATGCTGAGTGAATCAACGAATGAATGAATGAACAAATAAATTCATATGTCAAGCAGTGCAAGGCTTCAGCAGAGACAGAGAAAAGCTGACACATTCTAAGCATTTACCCAGCCCAGGCATCAGGCTAAAAGCTTTACCAGAATTCCTTATTACTACTCACACAACTTCATGAGACAGAAACTATCACTACTCACATTTTGCAGATGAGGAAATAGAATTAAGTGACCTGCCCAAGCCGCAGGGCTGGAACCTGTCCCGACCCCAGAACACACTCTTACCCATTGGTTATACTGCCTATGGGTCCCCAATTTCCTTTCCCCACTCCCCCACCTACCTCCGATCTTGCATCCTGTCAGCCAGCCCTCAGAGCTCATCCCTGTCTCTTATTTGCGGTGAAATGGACTGCTCTGTGCCCTCTGCCTAAGGTGTTTTATCAGCAAGCATTGCTGGGTAGCTTAATCTTTGGCTTAAATGAAATGGAAAGCCGTGGGTCCAGTCCAAAGAGCAAGGAAAAGAAAATGGCTCCCTGGTTCTAGCATCTGTTACCTCACTAGCCACATTTAAGGTTTGTTGAAAGTCGTGCGGAGAACATTTTGCCGCAGAAGTCCTCAAGGCGCTGCATGACAAATAAGCCTGGGCTGAGCTTCCTTCCTTGGAGTACCATGGAAATGCGGGGAAGGTCTGAATTTCCCAGGACAAAGACATGACTGCTCATGCCTTCAAGGCTTTGTCGTTTTCTTCACCTGGTGGTCTCCCTCCTAAGTACTCTCAAGGTTATTTTGACACTCTTCATGCACTGTTTGGAGAGCAGCTCTGACTCAAGACAATACTGAAGGGAATGGTTATGTAAAAGCCCTCAGAAATCTGTTGCTGATAACATAAGCCAAAAGGGAGATAAAATGCTAAGAGCTGGATGAAAAATTATTCATCCAAAATTTCCACACATAACTACTGTGGTTTGAAGCCTTCCCCCAGGCCAGAGTGCCAGCCCCACTTCTGGAAGGCTGGTCACTCCTTCCATGTTCCTGAAGGTTGCAGAGACTGTCACCTGGCTGGGGACATCTGGGGTGGGTGCTGCTGGGTGAGGGTAGGGCTGGGGCACTGGGCACTCAGCTGGCAAGGAGGGTGGGCAAGAAGTGAAGGATAACACACACTTGCAAAGTCTGGAGAGCTCTGTGAGGAAGCAGTCCACTGCAAAAGTTCAAACACTTCTGGAAAATTGGGGCCATCTACTGCCGAAGTTCAACAGTTCTGAGAGAGGTGGCAGATGCTGGGCAGGAAGCCGAGAATGAGGCAGGCAAGGTGGCTTTCGACCTGGCGTCCAGTCAGGCCCTGTCTCTCTGAGAGGAGCGGGGCAAGGTTCCTGTTCCACCAGCCACCCCACCCCACCCCACCCCACCGCCCCCGGCCAGGTACACTGGCATTAAAGGGGCAGGTTTCATTTAGATCAGAAGTTCCCAAACCAGGCTGAGCCTGAGAATCTCCGGGGAAGCTGAATAAAAAGATAGCTAAAGCCCGTTCCCCAGAGATTCTAACACAGAAGGTCCGGAGTGAGGCACACACACTGCTGCCATTCTCTGGAGGAGATTCTAATGACCCAGCAGGTTTAGAAATGACCAACATTAGAGAAAAGAATACTGTTGGTTCCAAGGTGGAATTCCAACACCCTGAGCTTCCTGGGCACCACAGGGATCTTCATCCATCAAGATGACCATGAGAGTCTCCCTGGGACTTGGGAAAGGACAGAAAGAGGCTTCCCAGCCTTGGGACTGGAAGCACACCAAGAGAGAGATACTGGACCCTGGAGAGCAATTCCTGGAGGTTGCAGGCTCCCAGAGTGGCAGGAGGAGTGGTGAGGACAGACAGGGACAGATGCAGAAAAGGACCAGGCAACGAGACTGTCAGCTAAACAGCATCTCCTCTACCACTGACTCCAAGAAATGAGTTGATGGAAAAAATGATATAGCTAACATTTACTGAGCACCTACTATGTGCTAAGTGCTCTAGTTCATTTGTTACTTAACCCTCATAATAACTCTATGCTCTGTAAGTAGAATTATTTTTTCCATTTTGCAGATTAGAAAACGGAGGCATAGAGAGACTACGTAACATGCTCATGAGATGGAGGTAGGACATGACCCTGGGCAGCATGACTGGAGAACCCATCTTTTTAACCACTGTGTGATATGGACAGCACCTCCATGGTGTGCTGAAGGCCAGGAGAATTAAATGGAAAAGAGCAAAGGAGCGAATATTAGGTAGAAAAGAATGCATAAGACCCTCTAATGCTGATTACCATTCTAGACACTGTTGCCTTCCTGTAACAACTGGCTTATAGCTTCTGTGCTCAATATATATTTTTTAAAACAGCACAATATGCACATCTCAGACCACTGCGCATGCCATGACACATTGACACACCCCTGCTCAAGTCAACCAATGAGGCTGTTATGCATCACTTCCAAGCACCTTCCTTTCCCCGTGGGGCAGTCAGGCATGGGCTTTGGAGCAGTGATGGTGGAATGTTTTGCTGAGATGCAGGAAGGATGGAGGGACGAGTGGTCATTACACAGCACCTTTCACCTAAGAATCTCCAGGAACCAGGTGAGGAGGGGGGACAGATAAATTTCTTTTCATATTGAAAAGGGTTGAGGGCTTTGTGATGCCATGATCCTTGGCAGAACGTTGCCCTAACTCCCCACTTCTTGCTTCTGTCTCCAGTAGCAATGGCACACGCTTCCTCTCAGCTGATAATAACTACTTCCGGCCTTCTCACCCTCTGTTTCACCTGGCAGAATATCTGAGCTTAAATAGCTTTAAGTCTTGTTAAATAATGACTTTGCTGACGTAGACAGGAGGAACTTGTAATCATAAAAAAAGATGGATTGGACTAATTGCATAAAGTTCATTTCCCCTTTCTAATAAATATTTACCATCCAATGTTTATAACTTTTAATGTTTGGACTTTCTTGAAATGCTTTATTGAATTAAAACCATCACATTACCATTGGCTAAAAGAGGAGACAGCTATATTTGCCAATAACTTCTGCAACAAATGCCAGCTATTGATGCCAATTTTTTTTCCTTTGGTAGTTCGTATTTCCACACACAGCTTTGTGCCTTACAATACCCGCATTCTGCAGACAGACATGAAAGATGCAATGATGATGGTGTGGGGATCTCCAGAGCCCTAGAAATGAAAATGGACTGTACTTTAATTTTTCTTCATTCTCTGGTATGCAAATGTTTGAGAGAGCAGAAATATTTGAAGCTAGGCTGCTCCCAAAGCAACTGTAATGTTTTTCCAAAGTTATTTACCCTACACCCTTGAATAAGGAAGTGGCTCTTAATTTTGTTTGGTCTTAAAATGGTTACGAATTGTGAATGCCAAAAGAAGAACACACACAGAAGTCCAATCAGAAGGAAGTTCAGTATTGGAAATTCCACCTAAAGAAGAGGAATAGTCACAGAAAGGCAGCCCTTCCCTTGGGGAGCGAATGCTGACTGGCCACTGCCTAGCACCCAGCACCTGGCCTTGTACTCTGAAGTATATGGTGGAGCCTGTGAACCCTTCTCAGAATAATATTGGTCAGTGAATAATTATAAAATACATAAGTTTAGCAAAAAAAACAATTAAGTTCAAACATAATGCAAAATACAAATCTTTAATATAGTAACACATGTGTTTCCTTGTCAACACATTATATAAGATCTGGCCCTAGGTCTAATAATGACTGTAATTTTGAACTAGTCATGAGTGTAAATGATAATTCCAAATAGCTGCTACAACTTTCACGCAGTATGTAAAGGATCTGTGATTCCTAATCACGTGACAGTCACAGGTACTGCTGAGACTGCTGTGGCTTGTTGCCCACACTCATAATGGAAGGAAATACTCATTTTGGTTACAGGTTGGAGAAAAATAGGATGTGATCTTTTCCCTATCCCTGTTCACAAACCCTCTGAAATCTATCCGCAGACCCTAGCTCAGAACCCCTGCTTTTACACAATAACAAAGATGCGTCCATGAGAAATGTGATTCCCTGAGACCGTATCCTCTACCTTCCGCCAAGAATAAGATTTTGTTCCTCCTAAGAGGCAGCAGCAAAATGAAAACTGCCCACAAGTAGTCATGGTGGTTAGTTTTTTTCTCAAAATATAATCTACCCAGTTTCTTTTCTTCTTATTTTTGTGGTCTGTATTCCAGAAAAAGAAAATGTTCAACTCCTGAAGCAACAATGTGTTTTGTGGTTTTATTCCCTTGGCAGTGTCCACACTGTGTTACACCCCATTATTATTTTCTTTTCTGTAATAGGCTTATAGTTCTAGAAATGTTTTAAGACAGAAGATTCACACACATGCACGCACACACAACCCACTTGCCTCATTAATGTTTCGTGCTTTTCC
>NW_006786303.1:502997-521559 GCF_000442215.2 Lipotes vexillifer | reverse complement strand
GAATGCAAGCTGAGGGGCTTGCCAGGGAAGTCCTCCTCATGGACACAGCCTTGGGGGAGCCAGGACTTGGGAACACAGACAGCAGCGTTCCCAACTGGCATGCATGTGTGTGGTTTTTAAGAAATTCCACCAGATTTTTGGAGTTGTAATGTCTTCACGATATTCATTCCCTTAAAACTCCTGGCTATGAGTGTTGTCCTTTTTCATGGCATCTAGTTGGTAGTAATTTTTTTTTCCTATTAAAAAGGTGTAGAATTCTAAGGTGGCAGGCTTTTTTTCTTTCAGTGCTTTAAAGATGCTGCTCCATGGTCTTTTCTTCACTTGCATTGTTTCTAATGAGAAATATGCTGACGTTCCTACCTTGGTTTATCTCTACATAACTTGTCTTTTTTCCGCTGGCTCTTTTAAGATTTTCTCTTCATCACCACTTTTAAGCAATTTGATTATGATGAGCTTTGGCCTGGATTTCTTCATGTTTCTTGGGGTTCATTGAGCATCTTGGATCTGTAAGCTTGTGATTTTCATCAAATTTGAAAAAACTGTCAGCCATTACTTCTTTTTTTTTTTTTTTTTTGCGGTACTTGAGCCTCTCACTGTTGTGGCCTCTCCCGTTGCGGAGCACAGGCTCCGGATGCACAGGCTCAGCGGCCATGGCTCACGGGTCTAGCTGCTCCGCGGCATGTGGGATCTTCCCGGACTGGGGCACGAACCCGTGTCCCCTGCATCAGCAGGCGGACTCTCAACCAATGCGCCACCAGGGAATCCCAGCCGTTACTTCTTTAAATATTATTTTAGTCCTCTCTCTCTCACCTCCTTCAGGGCATCAATCACATATGTCTTAGGCCGCCTGAAGTCCCACAGTTCTCTTTGTTTTCAGTCTTTTTTCTCTTTGTGTTTCACTTTGGATAGCTTCAATTGCTTTATCTTCAGCAGTCATTTCTTCTGCAATCTCTCATTTGCCAGAAATCTCAAGCAGGGTATCTTTCATCTTAAATATTGTAGTTTTCATTTCTAGAAATACCAGTAGGATCTTTTCCATATCTTCTATATCTCTACTTAACATGTTCAATCTTTCTTTTTGCTACCTTCCTGAACCTGGAATATGGTTATAATTATTGTTTTAATGCCTTTGTTTACTAATTCTATCACCTGTGTCATTTCTAGGTCAGTTCTGATTGATTTTTCTCCTCATTATGGATATATTTTCCTGCTCCTTTGAAGGCCTGGTAATTTTTTATTTGATGCTAGACATTGTGAATTTTATTTTACTGAGTGCTGTTTTTGTATTTCTATAAATGTTTCTGAGCTCTGTTCTAGGACTTGGCTAAATTACTTGGAAACAGTTAGATCCTTTCAGATTTTGCTTTTAAGCTTTATTGGGTGGGACCAGATCAGCATTCAGTGTGGGGCTAGTTTTGCCACTCTACTAATCCAACACCCTTCTGTGTACAGTACTTGATGCCCATGTGAGCCTCAGAGATTGTTCCCTCTAAGATTTTCAGATGGTTCTTTTACTGGCCTTGGGTAGTTTTCTCACACACATGTGTTTCTCAGTACTAAACTGAAGATTCGTGCAGATCCTGTGCAGATTTCTGAGGTTCTCTCTTTGTAAATCTCTTTTGTCTGTGGTACTCTACTCTGTGAACACTAGCTGCCTCAGCCTCCCAGTACTCCTGGCTCTGTTTCTTGAACTCAAGAAGTCTGCTGCTCTTCACAGCCCTCCCTCTCTATGCCACAGCCTGGAGACGGCCCAGGCAGTAAGCCAGGACAATCAGAGGGTTCACCTCATTTGTTTCACATCTCCCAAGGATCACAGTCCTTCCTTGCTTGATGGCCACTGTCTTGAAAATCACTGTTTCATATATTTCATCTGATTTCTTAGTTGCTTCAGGTGGGAAGATAAATCTGGTCCCTGATACTCCATCTTGGCTGAAGGCAGATGTCAGGATAAGAAATTTAAAGGCAATATTGGGACCATGATCATTTTATTACATGATATCCATTTCAATCCTCAAGGACATTAAAGAATAATGATGGTTATAGAGATCAATTGGGCATTGGATTACACGACATTTCAGTTGGCGCTGAAGGTCTCTGGAGTTTTGTATAATGCCTAATTTTTCATGGCCCTGAGGAGTTCAATATAGAAAAATGCTGATCCTGGAGATGTACAAAGATAGATTAGTTCTGTGCCCCCACAGTGGGGAGGCAGTGTTATCCAGAAAGGTAAAAGCAACACATTCATCAGCTCAAATGCTTGGGTGCTTACTTTGTGATAGACCCAGTTCTCAGCACCTTACGTGTATTAATTCACCAGGAGTCTCAGATTTTAACAATGAGGGTATTAATTAATGCACAGAGAGAGACATGGCCATTAGGAAGCAGGATGCAGTCTCTCACTACCAGACTCGTACTGTCCTGGGAGGAAGCCACGGGAAAGGTTTGTATGAACCCTTGCAAGATATTTGACAGAGTTTTACATGTATGTTGGTGAACCAGATGGAGAAATGTGGACTCAGGCTTAGAGAGCCAATTCATTTTACAGGGAGGCCTGTAAGGGCCTCGCCTGTGAACTTGTCCAGTCTCATCGGTGGTTGGGTGAAGTCATATAAGAACTTAAATTTATTGTTAGGGTCATGAATGGATTTCAGAGCAACACATACTTGAACATCTATTATGTGCCAGGCACTGGCTAGGGCAGTTGGAAAATATTGTTGAGGAAAAGTAAGATTATTGCCCTTGAAGGATTTAAAATCTAGAAGAGGGAGATTATCAAAACAATAGTCATATAAACAAGCAAATTATACAGCATGTTAAAAGATGATAAGTTTATGAAAGCAGGCTTTTCCCTTAGGGGATCAGGAGATCTGGGTGCCACAAAGGTGGCAGGGGAGAGTTACCTGATGGAAATTTTAAATAGGGTGGTAGGCTTCCTTGAGGAGGTTACATTTGAACCAACAAACAGACAAACAAAAAACTCAAAAAAGACGAGGGGCTCAGTCACGTGGACAACTGAGAGAGGACCATCCAAGTAGAGGAAACAGCCAGCAGGAAGCAGAGTGCATCCCCACCAGGAGCGTGCCTTGTGGGTTCGAGGAAGAGGACAAAGGCAAGTAGAACTGGAACAGAATAGATGAAAGGGAGTGAATAAGGGGATGAGGACAGGAGGAAGAAAGGAACAGTACAACATATGTGTGCCTCCTGTTATGCTGAACATCAACTGAAACACAGACCTATAAGCGCACAAATGAGCAAAACACCAATCAAGCAAGCTTTAGAATCCCACAGGGTGGTGCCTGGGTGAGATTCCAATGATGTGTCCTAGGCCTAGGGCAGCATCCCCAAGTCCTGGGTCCCAGCAGGCAACTGCCTCTCTCATCCACCAGTGTCTCTTTGGTATTAGTATGACATTTTCCCCAGCGTGAGAAGTTACTGCTTTCTAACTGGTAGATTTGTGCTGAAGGAAGCACCACCAGCCTTGCAAGCAGGATGATCACCACCAGCTAAGGCTGATGCTGAGTCAGCTGAGCACCTCCACACCTCTAAGGAGTCACTCCTGCTGAGACAGGCTGGGACCTGGGACCCTCTGCTGCAGTGCTTGCACCTGGACAAATGTCTCCTCAAGCAACAAGATACAAAGAAACTATAAGGAACTAAAAATAACTGCGTGCGGACTTCCCGGGTGGTCCAGTGGCTAAGACTCCACGCTCCCAATGCAGGGGGGGGCCCAGGTTCAATCCCTGGTCAGGGAAGTAGATCCCACATGCCGCAACTAAGAGTTCACATGCCGCAACTAAAAGATCCCGCATGCAGCAACTAAGACCTGGCGCAGCCAAATTAATTAATTACTTAATTAATCAAAAAAAACAAACCATGTGCATGTGCAGTTGGGGCAAATTCTGTACAGCAAGATACAAAAAGACCAAAGCAAATCAACTGCCACTTCTGAAGAGCCAGGAGTAAAAACAGGGTGTCGGGAGCAGAAGCAGGATACTGCACATGCCCCCTGCACACAACACCGCCAAAGGGGTGGTCAAATCACCTAGGCCACCCCTCCAGCCCAACCCCTGGATCCATCCCTACCCTCACCCCATATAAGGAGCCCTCAGGGAGCGAGCAAGCAAAGGAAACTGTTACTTGTTCTCACTACCCGCTGCTGTAGCAGGGGCCCCAGTAAAGCCTCGCCTGAATTTCTTGTCTGGCCTCTGATCAGTTTCTATTGATTAAGGAGGCCAAGAACCCTGGTCGGTAACACTGCTAAGATTTGGGGAGGAAAATGTCAACCTTGTTTTGGTACTGGTGGAATTCTCAAGGAAAAGGCAAGCAGGAAAGCATATTTCATGCTTCTTGGTGAGCTGTAGGAATAAATGTTCAGCTGTATTTTAACTTACAAAAGATCTCACTTTATATAGTCGTATTTTGAGCTTCTAGGGAGAAAGGAGCAACACAGCTGAGCTAAACATGCCTTGCTGACCTCTCACTGTCCTCTTCAAACAAAAAGATGCTAATGAAGGAAAATAAAATACCAGGTTACCTTTCTCTCCTTTGGAATCTGTCTTTGAATGAATGGAGCCTGCCTTTTCTCCTGCAGGAATAGTCACACCTGGATTTGGTCTCCAGCCCATCCCTTTCTGTCTGAGTGACCTTGGTCCATTACCTAGCCTCTCTCAGCCTCTGTTTGCTCATCTGCTAAGTGGAGTTCAAAGCCCCTGCCCTCAAGGGTTGCAGTCAGGGTTTCATGTGACAGTGCATGGAAAAAGTCTAGCCTAGAAGATCATGAGCCACCAGTAGTTGAACCTCCCTCCTATCTCCCCTCACCCAACTGATGTGCAACAGCCCAGCTCCTAGAAGGCAATGGCTGCGGCTCTTTGGGAGGAGGCAGCCTCTGTCCAGCTCCCGCCCCAGTTAATCCTGTTGGCCAGGGAAGACTCCACAGTGGGCAGAGTGGCCACTGTGTGTCCCCTGACTCAGCTGGGCGCTTCCCTCTTCTCCATTCTGGGTGCTCAGGGCACTTCTACCCTTCTCGAATGCTCGGCACCCTCTACTGGGGTACCATGCACATGGATCTCCTGGTGTCACCACACCATCAAAAGACCCTCTGAAACCTGCCCTTTCTGATAGTTCTGTGCCATCATGCACTTTAAGTGACTGAAGCCTGGGACAGACAAACAGGATGCCTCTTGGCCAGCCTATGGTACATGAATGAGTGCCTCAATGGTCAAGCCTTAATGGTCAAGGCTGATGGTGAGCACCAGACATCGCAGCGGACCACTGGGGATGATCGGATCCGGGGGCTGGTCCCATCTCCCTAGAGAGGTGTCCTTCAACCCAGCTGTGGCTGGGTGTGAAGTGGGAGACAGCTTCCTGTTACCAGGGCCTGGAAGAGACCCTTGCTGGTACCTCCACAGGGGAACGGAAGAGGAAGACTCAGGACAACACTGAATAAATGCCCTTTGAGGAAACAGCTAGCAGGAGGTGCTAGGTTGGTTGTGAGGCACGGCCCTTTTCCATACCCCAAACAATGGCAGGCAGTGCCCCACCTGCAGATTCCACCCAGATTTCCTGAACCAATTCACGCATAGCCAGGAAACGCTCAAGAGGCAGCATCCCGCCTCCTGGAGTCCAGGCTGACCTGCTGTGCTGGCCGGGATCCCGGGGTCTCATTTTGAAGGCACAGTCCCGGTCTATCCATCTGTCTTGGAGTTGCTCCCATCCTGAGTTCTTGCTCTGGGCACCCATCCAGCCCTGCAGGCTGCCTCCCTGGGACTAGATGCTGCCCTGAGCTCCAGGCTGACTGCCACTGGGTGGCTCCTGAGTCCCACACATCTCCAGCTGGTTCTCCTTCTCCTGTCCTCCTGCCCCATGATGGTGCCGGCTCCGCATCCATCCCTGAGCCAGCTGCCAACTGCTGGCTGAACCACAGGCTGCTGTGGCCCTCCCCTGGGGCCCCAGCCTGGAGACAGCCTGCCCCAGGGCCTGGGCACATGCCCCCCGCCCACAGAAGTGGCCCAGCTCTCTGCAGTACGGTGAGAAAGTGCACAGACTTGAGTCAAATCCTCTACTTATCTACTGGCCAAGCCATTCTGAATGATCAGTTCACCTCTGAGGCTTGATGTTATCATCTGTACCCTGGGGGACAGTAACCTCGGGAATCTGTGGTAAGGGTTAATTGATATCAGGCACATTGGAAGCTTTAGGGCAAAGCATGTGGGCATTGTTCAGTAAATGGTAACATTTTAATGGGGTTATTAATACTATTATCATATAATCAATTTATTATTTGTTAAATGTTCTCAATATGACACTCTCCAACGTCCAGTAGATTTAGCTCTCTTCTATATCTGTGCTGGGTTTGATATCACCTCCAAGAATAGGCTAATTTACTTTTTCCTAGTGTCTTAATGTTTTCACGTTAAGACAGGCTACTAAGAAAGAAAACACCTTTGGATTAAAAAACAAAACAACATAACACATTAGGCTATTGGTGTCAGCAGTAACTCTGAACCATCCCCCTGCCTATGTGTGCGTGTGTGTGTATGTGTTCATGCACATGTGTGTGTGTGGCTCACTCTGGGTGCCCCGTGAAGTTGCTCATGAGGTATATGTGTGTGCATGTATGTGCATGCATGTATACACATACGTTTATGTGTGTGTGTGTGGAGTGTAAATGCCTGTATCCTCCCAGAGAAGCCAGGTGCTCCTTCCTGAGCCAGCCTTCCCCTCCCGAGGCTGCTTACCTCCATGTTTCTGCAGAAGGTGGCATTGGTGCCGAAGAGGATCTGGCACTGCTCGTTGGCGCTGTAGTGCATGCCTGGCAGCTTGTGGGGCAGGCGCACCGCGTGCTGGCTCCTGGGGTCTGTGACCAGCAAACAAGTGCTAACTTTTGACCTGAAACAGCCGAGAGGCAAGTTGGTTTGCAAATGTACCACCCAGGTTTTTGTTCTGCTTTTTCAGTTACTGAGAAGCAGGAACCTCCAAATTATTTATGGGGAGATGACCAGGCACCAGACACATGGGCTGCACTTTTTGCTCTTTTTCCACATAGCTGAATGCAGATCTTTACTCCGGACGCCATGAGAACTGGGCAACTAGGAAAGGGCCTGGGCGTATCACCCACGTGGCTAATGTACTTTTGTCAGGGAGTCTGAGTGCTTTCTTGGATGACAATGCTTTTGAAATAGAGTCCTATGATATTTTCTTAGAATGTGGCTTTAGCAAAAGTCACTATGAATAAAGAAACAATTGGAGTAGGGTTGTTTTCTTTTAAATAAATAAATAAATAGGCAAGCTTATTTCCAATTCTGTAGATTTTCTTGGGGGGGCCTGTCACGCCATGGCTGCTGGCTGGTCCAGATGCCCCACCTGGCCATGAAAGTTGTCTGGTGGCACACCGTGCAAAGGACTTGGGGATTTCAACCAGGATGGAAATGTTCAGAGATGTTGAGAACAGCTCTGAAAAATTAAACTGGGGGTTGTGTGGCTGTGGCTCCATTAGGAGTTAAATACTTGAATGCTTTTATTTTTTAATTCCTAAAACAAGGCAGATGGTAGTAAAAAGAAAACCCAGCCTCTTGCCAAGATTCTTGAAGAAAAGAGTTGCACGCACGCAATACATACAGGCTGATACTGGTTCACCTCTCCTGGGCTCAAACTCATGGGACACTTCAACAAAGTCAGTGGGACCACTACTGTATATGTGAGCAGATGAAAATACCTTTGTTTCACTAACCCTTCTGGGTAAAATGAAATAATATCAAGTGGCTTCCAACATTGCATTATGATTTGGTGATACAAGTACTCAGTAGGAAATAGACTACATTAAAACTAACGAGGCCATTTTTAAAAATTATTATTTTTATTTATTTATTTATTGGCATACCAGGTCTTAGTTGCAGCACGTGGGATCTTCGCTGTGGCATGTTTAGTTGCAGCATGCAGGATATTTAGTTGCAGCATGCATGTGGGATCTAATTCCCCAACCCTGGATTGAACCTGGGCCCCCTGCATTGGGAACGTGCAGTCTTACCCACTGGACCACCAGGGAAGTCCCTAATGAGCCCATTTTTAAGCCCTGTGTACCACTTAGTTTCCCAACCACAGGAAACTTCATGAAAGAAGACCCAGGATGAAGCCAGAGTGATGCCTTTGGTCCTCCTCCCTGAGTTCACTGACCCCTTCAGTCACCATGGAGTGTAGAGATGATGCAATTAAGTAGTGAAACAATCAGGGTCTGCCTGTCAAACCTGTAAGTTCAGCCCTGAGGTCCTGACACTAAGGGATCCACATTGTATATGAGCACAGACTCTGTTTGACAAAGTTCTGACATCAGATGGCCAATTCTTCCACGGAAGTCTGAGAATGGAGTGATGCAGACACATTCTGGAAAGAAAGTGTCTATGAGATAAACTCATCCCAGTCCCACATGTGAGGAAGGTGAGCAAGCCATCCTCCCAGCAGATGGACTCCTGTCCAGGGAAGCAGCCTGAGTGTTGTGGAAATGCCCTGTTCTACAGTAGCCAAAGTGTGTCACTAGGGTGGTGCCCACCCACAGTCAAAATAATGCAGAGAAGTGAAATGAAATCTTGTCAAGATACAGTCACTGCATTGACATTTCCATCGATAAGATTTATGATCACCAGCTGGGTGCCCAGTGTCACACCAGATGCACACTTGGGAGGAAGCTTGACCAGCTGAGAATTCTAAGAGATTCACTTCTGCTCACACTGGCTGAGACTCCAACTATCGTGTCTTTAGGAAGTACTGTAGTACTTTCTATTGCGCTGATTGTACAGAACAATTCAAGGACTTACTTGAGGAAGTTTTCAAGGTCATCTCGACTGCAGGAGGACCAGGAGAGGTCGCTGGGGTTCCGGCCTTTCACCCACTCTCCCGACATGATGTGGGACCTGCCAGCGCAGGAGGAGTGGTCGTCATCGTGGTTCATTCCCAAGCTGCCCAAGGGAAAGGAGGGGAGAGGACATTCATTACAGGGTTCTCATCTCCTCATCCAGGTTCTAGCACACTATGCTAACCTAAATCATGTCTTAAACACAAAAGGTGGCACAGGTGATACCTGGTTCTCTGCCACTCTCACAGATCAGACCAGGAGTCACAAGCTTATAGAGAAATAGAGAGGGTGATGACTTGCTTACCCAGTGAATGGAGACTGATTGACCATGTAACAGACAGCATTCACAAAACAAATGAATAATAAGTGAATGAACCAATTACACCAACTGCAATATTATAGTTCTGATGATTGGACTTGCTTTTCCACATTAACATATCCTAGCGTTAATGATCTAGTGTTTCACTGCCTGCAGAGAAGTCACTATGCTAACGTGTAGTGGGAACCAACCAAGACTTTGACTTATGAAAACTCATGAACAATTATGGCTTTTCTTTCATATCACTATAGCTGGGTCTACCAAGATCATACCTGTCACCTTCCCACCCAGTTGGACCTGGAAGACACCAGGATGCTGGCTTAGATGAGGGAGGCTGACATGCAATGCGAGTTGAACAATGATCTCAGTTCACATACGTGCTGTCAGTGGGGTAAAGCCGAGACACAGAACACATGTGATCAGGTGGCCCACAGTCTGCTGACCCATGACTTCCAGGGGAGAGACTCACTGTGCATAAGGATTGCTCACTCTTTGTCAACAGCCCCGTGGAAAACACACACACTTCAATTCATTGAAACATGTTTATGAGAGGTTTCTCGAGTGCTGGGAATGGACTAGAAGAAACAATGGTGTACAATAAGCCATCCCTGACCTCAAGTCAGCGTGGGAGAGGAGACAGACACAAACAGAGGTAATTATGAAAAGAGGTTCTAAATGCTTCTCTGCAGCCATATTTTCCTAGTTTTCCTCATACGTCTCTGACCATCTTTCATCAATTCCTCTGTGTTTTTGCTCTGCACACCCCCAGGCCACTCCATGCTCCTATACAGAGAGGCTCCCTTGGCCACCCCCACGTGGAGCTGGATTAGCTGATGCCACCCCCATCCCCGGAACAACACGGCCTGGCATCCGAGCTCCTGCTCCAGGCAGGCAGTGCCCCCTCTGGTCACCCACACGGGTCTATTCCCATAGTTGAGGGTACACTTACCAAGGGTCGACAGTATTTATACTCAAACCTATTTATGTCAGTAGTTCTGTTACTTCAATCAATACATGTGGCTACATGTTGTGTTAACCAACGAAATATGAGAATAAAAGTTAAGTTGTTTTCATGAAGACTAATTTAGCTACTAGCTACAATAGGCTACCAAGTTGGGTGTGGGCAGACAACTGTAAAAGATGAGGAAAAAAATCACAAAAATCTGCCCCTAGACTGCTTCACATGGGTCTTTCAAATTCTGCTGAATCTAAAAAAGAAAAAAAGAAAAAGAAAGAAACTGGATTTAAAATCATCACATTATAGTTGTGGTTTCTGTGAAGGTTATGGAAGCCCAATCAGCTTCCTTCAAAGAAAAGGCTTTCACTCCCACCACAAAACTGGTGAAAAAAATGAACGTTTTCATGGCTTAAGTTAAAACAAAATGACAAAATGTTTAAGAACATAAGTATAATTTCTTTACATTTCCCCATTTGAACCAATTTTTTGGTTAGTGGGTCAGCTGACCAACAACTATCCTGCTATCTTGTCAGAAAGGAAAGCTTCTGCAGTGCCGCCTACATGTTGGCGCCACCTTCCCCCCAGTCCAGGCCTCTCCTGCCAAACCTCTCCCTGAAAAATGCCCGCTCCTAGGATTTCCCACAGGCTCTTCCACCCCACCAGGTGCCCTCAGGGCAGCTTTCCATCCCAGCCTGTCCACCAGTGACTGGCATAGAGCAAGCACTCTGTAAATATTTATCAAATGGATTAACTATTTAATGCAGCAATAAACATCAAAAACTCGGAGGATCCTCATGCATGGTATCTAGGGCAGCAGCAGCCTGCTCAACAGAACAATGAAAACCATCTCTGGGTAGATGCAGTCTTGCTCTCCTGCCTAGATGTCAAAAATCCATCCAATTAGGGTTAAGTAGAGAACCAAGAAATTATCCGATACATCTGACAAATAAGAATAATTTTTCAATGTCATTACTCGGGTTTTTATTTTTTTTCCTGCTTGATATCTATTATCTTTATCTGTACCTGTATCTGTATCTATAGCTACATCTATACCTATACCTATACCTATATCTATATCTCTATCTATATCTCTATCTATATCTATACCTCTATCTCTGTTTCAGGAAACATAGGAACTGACTGGTTTTTCAACTGCATGTAGCAAAGGATATTAAAAGTCAGCTTAAATTTGATTTAGGGTTTGACTTGATATCTATAAATAAAAGTGGTGATAGGGTTTTCAAATGGGTAGATCTGAAAATGTTGATGGCTTTCAGGGAACTCTGCTGTACGTGTAGAGGTTACAGAAATACAATGTCTCATGAGAAAAATGGCTCCAACCTCCATCTCTAAGGACACAGTGAAAGCACAGCATGTGGAGCAGGTCAAACTGCATCATTGCAGACCCTGGAGAATCCAATCCCAGGGAGAATCAACACACTATCCTAAACCCTCTCCCACCGTCCTGAGCTGGGATGTCCTGAGCAGCCACCAGATGCTCCCTGTTGTTTGGGAAACCACATCAGAGGAGATCCAAGCCCTGGCAGAATGGCCTCACCACACATGGAGGAATGTTTCACTTGTGACATGCTTCCAACTTTTCTCCGGTGATCAAGCTGCTTGTAAAGTCAAAGAGGTTCTTTCGCCCACATTCCAGACTCTGCTGGCCAGAGAACCTGGTCTCTCAGGAGACAAAACTATGTTTACAAAAGTGCTGAGAAACGCTGACTGCGCCCTCGACACCCCTATGCCTGCAGGGTGTTGTGTTAACGGTTCATTCTGCCAGCCCCCAGAGAAGGACTTCCCTAAGGAATGTTCCAGTCAGCAGGATCAGCCAGGAGTGCAACTCTTGGGTTTTCTGGAGCTTGTCTCTAATACAGATTGTGCCTGATCTGGTTTAAAATGTTCAAATGCTAACCAAGTGCCTCATAAATTTATAGTTTGCTGAACTCGCATTGGGGTGGGAGTCTTGATATTTGAGGTCTACATAAACTACGGTTTAGGCTATTTTTAGTTTAAATTAAAGATCACTTGACTGAAAAAATTCATGTTATTTTAGGTTTATGTCTGTGGTTAACATTATATTTAACAAAAACATGTAGCATTAAGCACACACAGTAAGTGACTGAGATTAAGGACACAGACGGGCCTCATGTCACATGTGGTCCAGATTTATCAGACACAATAATAACTTAATGGCCTTGAGTAGATTTTATCTTAAAACAAAAGAACACATTGCTCTGAAATTGCTTCAGGAAATCCAATATATACCATGTGAGGATTCTGAAGGGCAATGCTCCGCCTGTACTAGGTTCACTCCAAACCCTGGAAGGCATGGGGGATACTAGGTGTTCTGGGCCTGGTACCTGTGCCATTTTGGATGCTTCAGTTTTACCTGGCTCAGAGCCTGTCTGTCTGTCTCTTGGACACTTTGGTGTTTTGATGTCAGGTTTGCGAGCCAGGTCTGCCTCCCCTCAAAGTACTCTTGGCTGTGTTTGTAAAACGAGTGCTTGGGGTGGAATGAAAAACCCAGGAAACGGCTCCCATGAGGGGACCCTCTCCAGTGGAGGGGTCAGGGCTGGCCGGAGTCCTGCTTCAGTCACCCTAGGGGCATATTGCCTGCTAGTCCCTTTTCAATAAATGTTTACTGACTCTGTAATAACAGGAATGGCCCATGGCAGTTTCTAGGAGATGACAGGCAGGTTTGTATTCATTATTGTTAATTAATTAAATAATAATTAACACCCCAGCATTACACTAGAAGGGAAATTCTCTACTGCCACTACCTCTTTGCCAAGAACCAGACTGTGCCCTCAAACTGTAGCTACACAGAAACTTTATCTACAAGGGTCAAAAGTCACCAGGGGTACCAGGTTACACTCATTTATACAGGTTGAATAATAGGGTTAATTGCCATGATAATCAATAACCCCATTTATAGGGAACATAGCATCAACATTCTCTCACCTTGGAGAATTTTTTCCTTTTATTTTTATACAGGAAACTGAGCTCACCAGCTTGTAGGGACTCAGGAACACTGCAACTACCAGAGTAGATTCTAGGGCCTCCACCTCCACCACATACAGGACCATCATAATACAAATAATCTTAAAACACCATGGAATTCTGAATCACTACTGGGTAAATAACAACCAATATAGTGTTGGTGTTCAGTGCATTTTGCTATAATGGATAACATCATAGTAGGTGAAAATGGATAAGGCACGTTACAGTATATAGTATATATCTCTCTTAGCTAACCAAAGAACTGAAATCACAAAAACACTCACGTTTTCAGGTTTATATAGATGGGATTTTTTTTTTTTTTTGCGGTACGCGGGCCTCTCACCGCTGCGGCCCCTCCCATTGCGGAGCGCAGGCTCCGGACGCGCAGGCCCAGCGGCCATGGCCCACGGGCCCAGCCGCTCCGCGGCACGTGGGATCCTCCCAGACCGGGGCACAAACCCGCGTCCCCCGCATCGGCAGGCGGACTCCCAACCACTGCGCCACCAGGGAAGCCCTATATAGATGGGATTTTGATGTCAAGTATATGAGTCAGGTCTGGTCTTCCCTCAAAGTAGTCTTGCCTGGGACTGCATGTGTTTGTGTATAAATATATGCATACACACACACACACACACACACACGAGATCCACTTCAAATGGGCCTTAGACTTTTAATTTAACAAAAATTCAACTAACTGGGATGAGAGATGGAAAAAGAGAGAAAAAGAAAAAGAAAACAAAGCATGGGCAATTCTATCCCCTACTCTGGTCAATGAGCATGGGTGCGTGCGTGCGTGCATGCATGCCTGTGGCCGTGCACCCTCAGAAGGATGGTATGAAATCCCCCTTTTCATGTAGAAGTAGAGCACTGTATGTGAAAAGGCCTGGCTTGGAGTCAGACTGACCCGAATGAAAATTCCAGCTCTGCCTCTTGAGGGAACAGCGTTACACCTCTGAGCCTCTGCTTCCTTATCTATGACTAAATAGGACTCATGGTATTTAATGTCATTCATTAATTCAACAAATATGTGTCAAATGCTCTCTATGACAAGATGCTGTCCCGGATGCCGGCACAGGCAAGGCCCCTGCTTCCATAAAGTTTACATCCTGAAGGAATGGGGATGAGCATTCACCATGGTCAAACAGACACCAAAGTGCCTGGCAAGTAGTGGGATCTGGAAGAGATGAAGAGTCTTGCTGCTTCTAAGCATGTGTCTAAGTGAAGGAATGCTGGCTGTGCCCAAGCTGAAAACTCAGGTGCCCTCAGAGAACTGGGAGTTAATGAGGGAAGCGGGGAGAGGTCACACAAAAGGGAAGGGAGGCTCATGGCAAAATGAACAGTTTTTACCCTATCATATGCTTTTAAATTCCATTTCTCTTCTGCAATGAGCTAACTGAACAGAACAGGCCTGTTCTGGCAGATGTGGCCCAGGGACTGAGAGGATGGGACCTCTGAACAGAGGCTTCATGGAAGCCTTAGCAGCCCAAATGCTCTTGGCAGGTGGTCACCCCATCCAGGACAGCTGTGAGGATAATCACAGACAACCACCAGTCTACACCATGTGTTGCCTTCACAGGGAAAGGGTGATGGTGGTGGCCTGTGGCATAGCTCCCTGTTTCTCTCTGTCTCCCAGCAGCAGGCCACACTCCTGCTCAGCTTCCTGTGCATCCCACAGCCTAGGGTTGGTGAAGGCCTGAGGGATGCAGGCCCTGGGGCTACAGTTGGGTTATCTCAGTGAAAAGCTGTCTCCTGGCCCAAATAGCTCCTACGGGCTCACCAGCCCCTGCAGCTGTGGTCCTGCTCCCACATGATGAAGGTGGTCCTGACACAGTGAGATGGTCTCGCCCTCCTCTGCTCCACCGGCTCTCAGAGCAGGCTGGGCACACGGTAGGGCTCAGTTAATGGCTGTGAAGTGAAAGCAGCACACGAGCATCTAGGTCTACATAACAGCCCACTAGCACACAGAACAGAGGCTACCTTTGGCACCCTTCCCCCCACGGCCTCATTGGCATTCATCATTGGCATGAGGGGATGGCCCCCAACATGAGCACGTGAACAAACAAGCGGCACATCCTCAGGAGGCTCCCAGCCTCTTCCTATGATGCCCCCACTGCTCAGAGCATTCCATGAGCCCATCCAGAGCCAATGCGCGCAAACATGTGTGTTGTTACTTCCATAGACTTGAAGTCAAATGACATTTGCAAATTTTACTAAAAAAAAAAAAATCCATAACGCCATGTTGATTTTTGCCTGGGAAAGTAGTCTATAGAAGGGGGGGAGGGGGTGTCTGAAGCTGTTTCCAGGTAGAAATTCCAAAGCAGTTTAGAATGATGGCTACATTGATGAAATAAGGATATACCCTCCCAAGGTGAGTGACTATTGCAGAGGGGACAATACTGATTCAGGTGAAAAGGCTGTAGGGTGTTAAGAAAAAACTCTGCCTCTGTCAAGGCAAGGAGAGTGAGTGGAAGGAATAAGCCAATTCTCCTTCCCTCCTTTCCAAAAAGACTTTGGTTTGTCAAGTCCTTTTAGTTTAGGATTGTACTGATTAAAGTGATTAATTTGGGGACAACTGGTATCACTGAAGTTTTGAGTCTTGCCATCCTGGGACATTAGGGCACCTTTTCATTTTTTCAGGCTTTCTTGAATGCCCTTTGGCAAAGTTCTGTAGTTTGCATCATCAAGGTCTTCCTTTTTTTTTTTTTTAATCAGCATCATTCCTGGGTATTTCACATCTTTGGCTGAAGTTGTGAACGAGGTCTGCTTTTTATTCTTCTGTAACTGATTACTGATTGTGTATAAGAAAACCATGGATCACTGTATGTCTTGTGATTTGCACCCTGATGAACACTCACTGGCTCCAACAGTTTGCCAGATGATTCTCTTACAAAATGCAGATAACGACCACTTTATCTTCCCTTTCAAGATTTATATCTCATTCCTTGCCTTTTGAAGTTTGATGGACTTCAAAAACAATGCAAAATATTAGTTAGAACATGGGAACCTTTATCCTGTTCCCAAAACTAATGGAAATGCTACCAATATTTGCACACTGGATACATCTGTTCTAGATTGCTTACAGCTAGGTTGACTTGGTCAGCTTAAGGACACTTTCTTCTAAATAATCATTTTAAGTGGGCTTCCTTGTTAGCATTTCAAAGAAAACACTAAAGAAAGTCTGACAAAGTGGACAGAGCGATGGTCCAAAAAGACAGAGGCCATGGTTGATGTTAAAGACCTGCCCAGATTATTCTGGGGAGCTGAGGCAAAGCTCCTAACTCCCCAGGCCTGTCCTCCTAGCTGGGAAGTGAGGGACCTGAACCAGGGGTTCAAGGGGTTTTCCAGTTCAAAATGGAATCATTTTGTGATTCTGTTCTAGAAGACTGAGCACAATGGTAAGGCAGAGTTGCTCTTCATTCTTCCAATAAGAGCTGGGTGGGCCCTATCTTGTACCAGCACTTTCAGGGCACCAAGTACACAACAGTGAGGAGCACAAGCAGCCCTGCCTGTAGGAAGCCCACAGTCTGGCAGTGATCACAGACCAAGTCAGCAAGTGCTGACCAGCACTGTCCAGTGTAACCTTCTGTGATGATGCAACAGTCCCTGTGTGACTATCCAATACAGTAGCCACTGGCCACATGTGGCCATGGAGCATTTGGAATGTGCTAGTATGACTGAAGAACTGAAACTCTGATTTTATTAAATTTTAATTGAGATAAATTTAAAGGCCCACATGTGGCTAACTGCTACCACACTGAACTATACAGGCAGAGACAAGAATCTGATTCAACTAACCTGAGTACCACCATTGTGCTAGGAGCTGTGGAGTCATTACATTGGTACAGGAGTATATCCAGGCCCACAAATTACTTACAGGCTTACAGATACTTAGAGAAATAAGACAACCTGATGACACAACTGGAGAAGACTCAGAGCCAGGTGTAGACATCAGAAGCTGAAAGCCATGGGCATTTAGAGGGGGGAGACATGTTGTCTCATACTGACTCTTTGTATGACCTCATGCCTATTTTTCCTCCAAAATGGTTGTACTAATGGTGCCATCTGTGCTCAGACCTCCAAAGCACAGGGCTGTGGTGTGATGGATTAGAAGGGAAGAAACTAGAGATCTACAAAGGCTTTATAGAACATCCAAGAAAATGAAAGAACGTCAGTCTAAATTGCTTCAGACCATGATATCTGAAGAGAGGGATTCTCTAAATGCCTTCCCACGGAGGCCTCTTATCTGCCTTTAAATCTGGGACATTCTCAACTTCAAATGAATTTCGTCAAAGAATGGCATAAGATCATGTGCCTTCACTAACTGAAAAAGTGAACGGTGGGTTGTATTAAGGCAAAACAAAGGAGATATTCCTATTGCTAAAAAGTTCTCTGAGGCTCTCCTTAGCTCTTTAAAGGAAGATAATCTATTGAGGAAACATTTTTATTTCAAAAGACTTCACGAAAGCACTAAGCTCTTCTAAAATTAACCACTGACACAGTGAATGTCATCCCGGCCCCACAGCTGTCATCCCTTCTGTGGCCTGCTCTGGGCCTGGAGTGCAGAAGGGCTCCCAGGAAAGGGCCTGACATGACCTGCTGAAGTCCAGAATGCCACGAAGCCATGTAGACGCTATAGCAGCACCAACAAGGCTCAGCCCCCCTCCCAAATTACACGATGACTCACTGGGACCCCTGGTCTCCTTCAAGTCTGCAGTGGGCCTTCCTTTAGGCCCACGTGAGGCATGGGGAGGGTTCTGAGGACACAGGCTGATGCGGCATAAGTGGGTCTGAGCTTGTGGCTCACTCACCCCTCGCCAGTCTGCCAACAGTGTCCTGCAGTGCTGGGGAGACCAACCCTGAATTTTGGTTCCAGGTTGGCTCTCTGAGAAGACCACATGCCTGGCTTATCAAGCAAGAACACAGCAAGGGAGCTGAAGAGTACACAGTGTTTCCCTTCGTGCAATGTGCTTCCAAGGTTCTGCAGAGGAAAGTCTGCCCAAAGAGAGGGCTCGCAGAATCACGGCACTTAGTTTGTTGAAGGAAACTGGGAAATTGGGTGAGAGTCAGAAGAATATGCTTTCTGCTTCTTAGCCTAAAGTGTAATTCATCTAAGGGTGCTGCAGGCACCAGACTGAATAGGGCAGGAAATGGAAAGATGGCTAAAACCTTCCAAAGAAGTGAGTCTCGGGCTAACATAGACTACCCTCCAGATGTCAAGAAGGAACTTTCTGTGCACAACGGAAAGAAAACTGATGTGTAAATGGGGAGTGATCTCTCAGTTTCAGGGAAATCTATAGCTACCACGAATCCTCCGTAGCTGTCCCCTGTGGAGTGCTTCAGAAGGCCAAGGTCAAAGCTCCTGGTCCCTCTGGGGCCCACACAGCAGAGCTCTGCACTGAGGTGGAGAAGGGCAGAGGGTGGTGACTCTTTC
>NW_006786303.1:478964-502455 GCF_000442215.2 Lipotes vexillifer | reverse complement strand
TCTTTCCCTTCCCCCACCATGTCCTGGGCGCAGGGTTACCTGTCTGCTCCTGCCCTCCTCATGAAGTCCCTGGCATTCCTTTCTTAGTCCCCAAAGTACTTTGCATTTTAACACCATCAGCCTCAGCATATCCATCCAGAGGAGTGACTATCATGGCAGGTGTGTCGGGCATTGTGGTGGCAGATGGAGCAAAGAGGGGCAGAAATGACGTTGGTATCACCACCATGGGCTATGTGCATCTTAGGGGTGGGAATTCATACACTCATGCATCTGCTGAAGGCTGCTGCTCACTGAGGTCTGAGCTGGGGAAGCCTCAGAGGATTTGGAGGGCTGGAGCAGATACCCTAATCCAGACTCTGCTTCATCCAGACTCTGCTATCTGTCACGTGCCAGGCACAGCGCTGAGCACTTGTGTGCCCACAGGACACATATCTAAGGTGCAGACCAAGGTGGGTCCCTCTCAACACAGATGCTGAAAGGCACATTAAGAGCAGGAAAAGTATTGAGAGAGCAGGGGAAGGAAGTGTGATACACACAGAGACCTCATACCCAAGAGTTGCGGGGGTGGCGTGGGGCATGCCCGGAGAGCAGAGAAATAGTGTTTTCAGCATGCCAGGCAGTGCATGTTGCATACATCAACTCACTATTATCATCCCCACTTCACAGATGAGGGAACTGAGGCAGAGAGGTTGAGAAGCTTTCCCAAGGTCAAACAGCTGATAATGGCCAAGCATAACTCGAGCCTGGGCAGTCTATACTCCAAATCTCCACGCATGGCCTGGCTCTTTGAGGATGAAATCTGTCCTCAGACCCAAAGGAGGGCAAAGGCTGAGAACCTGCTAACCCCTGCAGGAGTGGCCATCTTAGAGGTCAGGGGCCAGCAGGAGCCCTCAGGAGACGGTGGGCGGCACAGAAAATTCCTCTTAGGGTTAGCAGCGGAGAGCCTGCTTGAGAACCTTCAGACCTGGAGGGGCTCAAGGTCTGCTCTCAGGGCACTGAGACTTCCAGCAAGACAGTGTGGAGAGGAGAGGGGCCTGCCGAGTATGGACATGGCTTCGGGGAGCAGAGGTGCTGGGGAGCAGCCAGGAGCTTTTTCCTGGACCCAGCTTGGAGGAATCACACCTCTGTTCTCCGGCCACCAACCTGGAGCTCCTGTGACATTCAAGAAGGGGATTCAGACTTGGTCCCCATCTTCTTAGATGCCCCCCAGTTCCTTTACCTAAAGCACAACTCTGAGACATTACTAGCAACAGTCCTACCCTCCCACCTCCCATTTATACCTGAGGCTCGTAGGGTGAGGGTGGGAGAGGAAGACAGACGTACCTGGATCCATGAGATGTTGGGTGGGCGCAGTGTGTTCTGGGAATAACGCCCAGAGTGTGGGGTCAGGGTTGGGAACCTCGAAGTGCTCTGCAATATTCACCCTGCCTCTCCTTTTTGGTACTTGAAAATTTTGCACATTAAAAACATATTGCCAGGAAATTGATGCTCAAGATATTAATTCCTTTTCTAGTTGAGATTCAGGCTCTAAAGAACCACAGGAGTTGAGATGTTAAGGGCTCTTGAAACCCTTCTGTCTGCATCTAAGTGGAATCTGGAGCCCAGAGAGAGGTGACCACCCAACACCACACAGCCAGTTGCAGCAAGTTCTTCCTGGAACCAAGGGTCTCCCACGTTCTGGTCTGAAATCAGATTTCTGGTCCACCTCACAGGTTCTGCCTTCGTCCAACCCAGCCACCCCGTGAATGGGGACTGGACCTGGGTCTAGAGGCTTGAGAAGACAGCAAATTGGGAATCATTCAAAGGTCATCTACAGACTGCAGGATGAAATTTGGTTTGGTTTTGAAAAACTTCACAGTCAGCCCTCAAAATGACCATCTTTTAGAAGGATTTACCTAAAAGAAATGTTCTAAATTCATTAGTTTTATATTGACCTTTTTCCCCCCAAAGAAACAAAAGGACAGTGAGTATTCGTTTCCTTTTTAACCACTGACATCTCTTAACTAGACAAGATTATTTTCAATTCCACCTAGACTTAGCAACTTTGATTGCTTAGAAGTGTAGATTTAATAAGCTTTCCACTCATAAACAATAACAACTGCCTGATTTCTCAGAGAGGGTTTTTCTCAGCCAATAGGAGAAGGCCTGGTGTGGAGTAGCTAAAATAACTGTATGGTAGAAATTCAGAGACAAAGGGGTATACGTTGAAAACTGAGCCCCCCCACCCCCACAGTAGTTTCCTAGGCCCCCATACATCCTCCCACCACCCCCACCTGGAGGCAATCTCTGTCCCCAATTCTTCCAGGGGCCGGTGTTTTAATGGGTGTTGGAAACCAGCCCCCAGCACTTCCTACCCCTTCAAAGGCATTGCAGAGGAGAGGATTAGTTGACTACAGGGTGGACCTGCTGCTCAGAGTGAACCTGCAGCTTCTTAAACTTCAAAGACCCCTCAGGGACCCCAAAGGGCCCAGGATGTCCAGACGGCAGAAACCCCAAGGACAGGCTGTTTCCTGCTCCCTCCTAATGACCATCACTCCCTCCCTTCCCTGAAACCACACATATCAGGAGGGGCTTTATGGCCTCATTACTTGGACTCTGCCTTTTCCTCTTTGACCAGGAAGTGGGGTGGGGTGTGGTGGGGTGACGGGGTAGGGTGTGTACTCCATCCCACCTCCCAGCCATGAAACACACGCCATGGGTCAGCAGGCTTGAGGGCGTGTCGCCCCAAGTGACCCTGGCTCCAGACCCACAGCAGGTGCTTGCATGATGCCGACAGGACCCCACTACCCCAGTGCCTTTGCCTGCCCTCTACCTCTGTGTGGACACCCCTTCCCACTCTCCCTGCCGGCCAAAATCCTCTCCTTCCTGTAAGGCCCAGATTGCAGGTCACTTTCTTTCTGAGCAGCCTCGGCCCTTCCCAGCTAAGAGGGATCCCTCCCAAGCACATGGCCGTTCTCTCAGGACCTCCCTGAGGACAGGATTTGCCATTTTTTGCACCTCAACATCCCAGAACCTCCCCGCAGCCTGGTCTAGCACCAGCCACACAGAGGTGCTGATGAGTGTTCGTAAATTGATAGAACAGACTGAACAAAACCAAATTAGTTGGGTGGTATCTGGGAATTCCTCTTAAAAGGCTTCACCCCATGGCTCTATGGTCTCTGTGCCTATCATGCAGGTGGCAGGGAGAGCTGGTAGCTTCACCTCATGGCAGAGCCCCGTGAGCCCTTCTCTGAGCAATAGTATCACAAGCAAGCAACCACCCCTTCCATCAGAACAAAAGGGGCTCTGTTATCCCTTCCTGGATCTAAGGCAGGTTATGTCCTGCCTAATGAAACTTAACACTAGAGAGACAGGACAGAATTTCTAGAATCTTAAGACTAAGAATCTTAAGACTAAGAGGGATGTCGCTCAATTCCTATAAAGCACTGGTTCTCAAACATGGCCACACTGTGAGATCTCCTGGAGAGGAAACCCCGATGCCCGCTCTCACCACCAGAGGTTCTGATTTCATTGGTACGAGGCATGACCCTGAGTATCTGGATTTTTGAAAGCTCCCAGATGATTCTAAAGTCCATTAAAGTCCGAGAACTACTGCTACAGTGTTGACCAGTGGTTCTCAGACTTCAGCGCCTGCTAGAAACCCCCAGTGGGCCTGTGAAAACTCAGAGGGCTGGGTTCCGCCCCAGAGTTTCTAATTCAGTAGGTCTAAGGAGTGGGGGTCAAGGGCAGGATGAGAATTCGCATTTCTATTAAGTTCCCTAGAGATGCTGAAGCTGCCTGTCCAAGAAGCACACCTGAGGAGCCACTGCTGATGGTTTTACTAGTAACCGCCCCACCTTGGCTGCAGGTGAGAGTCACCTGGCAAACTGAAACACCAATACCTGGGGCTCACCACACACCAAGTAAATCAGGATTTCCGGGGGAGGAGACGGGCACCTGTATTTTACAGGGGTTTCCAGGGGTGTCTAATGTCCTCCCTGGGCTAAGAACATTGCCTCTAGAAACAGGCCATCCTCAGGAAGGGCCAGCGCCCAGCTCTTTCTTATTGCGAGCTGAGATGGGCCTTCATGCATGCATGACCCAGGCCCGCCTTCTGAGCATTGATCAAGCCCCCTCCCTTCATAAATGTGACAGAGTTCAAGTATTTGAGTTCACATTCTTGTCCCCCTTTGCTCTTCTCTCCTTCTTCCCACAACTTTCAGGGAGAAGTCCAAGTTCATAACAAATGGCAGGACTTCTCATCACGCTTTCAGCCAAGCAAAAGGACAATCACTTACTGGTTAGCTAAAGTCAAAATCCTGACGCTGTTCTTTATTTCTGCCCAGATTCCGAATTTGGAGGCGAAGCCAGGAAGGGCATTACTGTCGGTAGGTTCTGGACACACACAAAGTACATGGCCCAAGTGTTTCATCTACAAATTCTACCCTGATGGTGAATATTCTAAGGAACAAATTTTGGGACCAGTAACCACCTTGTTGCTAAATTATTAAATGCTAGTTTGTGTGACTCTTCTGTGAAGTACCCTGGTTATTGAATACATGGACTCACGGTTTCTCTAACTCAAGGGTTTGTTTTTCAAATTTCCACAAAATTGAGACTTTGGGGGTTTTGTAACTGCTATTTGTTTTCCCCTTTATTTTTTTGAGGCTCTTCTTAAGCAATACTTTTTATCTTAAAAAAAAAATCTTCGCTTCCCCTAGTGTAAATTATGGCTTCTTGCAGTAATCACTACTGCTTAACTGGCATTCAATTTACAGGATAAAAATATATTCTTTTGGCTGTCCAAATGACTGTGTACACAACTTGTCCTCAAACCCACTCTGAATTCTGGCTCAGAGCAACCATCATGTTAAGAGGATGGAATGTGGTTTCAAGCAATGCCAGAAGTATTGCATAAGCGATAATTGATATTTTTACTAGCGGCAACTTTGTAGTTGATAATGGGTTATTAAAACAGGAAAAGAGGCCCTCCCCACAGAATCCCATCTGAAATGTAAAAGGAAAAGGTGTCCCAGACAAAAAGCCTCTCAGTATCAATAAAGGGTGGTCCCAGAGCCCCATATCTTCCAGAATGTGTGGCCCCGGGCAGAAAGCAGCAGAGGAGAAGCCCTCTTGCTGCAGCGTCTCCTCTGCCACAACCAGGGGAGCTAATGGCCCCTCCCCCACTCCCCCCCTGCAGCCACAGGCCACCAAGCCCCGGTGGAACTCTATTGCACTTTTGGAGTGAAAAAGGAGCCAAAATAGCAAGGGTACCAAGTGCCCTGTCATCCTGTTCCTTTTAAAAAATAACCTTGATATTGGCCTTTATTTAATTGTCTGCTTTCGACGTGTGTTTACAGAAGAGATTAGTGTCAAATTTGGCAACCCTGACAGAACAGAATCTAGCTGGTCTGAGCTGTGAGCTGTCAAAGGTGCAGCTGCCTGTCCTCGTCTTGGCCATGCCCACGACCAAAGGCTTTTCCTCCAGGTGAGACGTCAGGGCGATTTCACTGAAGGTGGCAGAAGGCTCATGTATGACAAATACCACAGGTTTATCCCTCCTCCATTTGGAGATCTTCAAGAGAACACTAATTCTTTAGGAAAAGGAACGAACACTCCAATCCTTAATGCATAAAAGGAGACTGAGGCCCGGGTGCCAGCGGACCCGCAGGGGATGGGGCGGGAACATGCACCAAGCAGGATGGAGACTCGAGACCTCGGGGGTCACCTCACCCTTGGGTCACTTTTGCCCCTTGATTCTCAGCCTCGTGAGACCACCAGTTCTCTCTCAGCACTCATATCAGCACTGATTCCAGCTCCAGGGGCGACAATCACTGTATACGAGATTGGCGTCCCCAGAGGAGGGCAATGCTCCGGGGCAAGATTTCACATACTTGCCTTCTCCTCCTCGCCCTCCAGCCCCAACAGATTCATTCTTGTCAAAGTCACAGGCATATAAATATTTTTCTCAGCCAAGGATTTTCTTTTTAGAGCACTAGAAGGAAGACAGCAAGGGCAGGGGTAAGAGAACAAGTGCTGAAGGCAGTGGAAACAGTGACAGGCTGACCTGCTATGATAAGTGTTCCCTGGAACAAGGCTGTACTGTCCTCCAACAGGATGATAGGACCAACCCCAGACAACAGCCTGCCCTGTGATTCACCTTCCAGGCCCTGCTGCCTGGGCCATGAGGTCAAAAAAGGCAAACAGACCCACACAGGTATGGACTTTCTCTGCTTCCACACTGTGATTCCTTTCTGCGTCACCCTAAGTGTCCGTGAATGTCACGGGCACTAGCGTTTCCAACAAGCCATATCTATGGCTGGTCAGGTCCCCGGGGCTGAGTGCCCACGCCCTCTCACTCCCCATCTCCCCTGCTCCATTGGCCATGGTTCCATATGGCACCATAGCCCATCAGCACAGATGTGTCCAAACCATAAAGGACCCTCTCCAGGTAGAAGACAAATCTGAAAACTCAAAGACTACAGTGAGTAAAGGCTTCCCAAGGCCCACTCATCCCAACCCGCTTCTGAAACAGGAGTGAGCTCTTGAGAAGCATGAAACACACCCAAATCACACCACCGTTTCCGTCCAATCTCCAAGTGCCTTTTCTCTTTCATTACAGGGAAGAGTCATGGAGATGGCACCAAACCAGAACCCGCTCAGGCTCCTTTTCAAAATGAGGTGAGTGTGCTGCCTAAGGATGAGGAAGCTCTGCATTTTCTATGCTTCCAGAGTCATCAGACAGTAGCTGGTCCACAACAGGGAAGGAGACCTAATAATGGCAGTAAATAAAGAATAGCGGTCAGTATCGATGGTGAAGTGAGGTGATGGATGCAAAGTGCTTCAAACAGCGCACAGAGAGATGGAGGGCTCTGCTCCTGCAGCTGTAACAACGATGACCAGGAGGATGACAAATGCTCACATGAGTGAGAACAGGCCCTCAAACTTGGCTGTGTGTTCAAATCACCTAAGGAAGTTTAGAAAACTCTGGATGCTTGAATCCCACCTGCAGAAATCCTGACTTAATTGGTGTGAAGTGTGGCCTGGACACCTGCATTTCTAGAACACCTATAAGAAAAAGGCATTCTCTCTCTTATTTTAGACTTTTAATTTTGAAATTATTATAGATGCACAGGAAGCTGAAATGAAAAATACAGGGGGGTTCTGTGCACCACCTGCCCAACCTCTCCCAATGGTAACACCTTGCATAACTACATTGCAATATCAAAACCAGGGAGTGAACTTTGGTACAACCCATAGTGCTTATTCAGGTCTCACCAGTTACATATGCACTCTGTGTGTATGTGTGTGTGTGTGTGTAGTTCTAGGCAATTTTATCACAGCTGCTGCTGCCTGTAACCATAATCACAGCCACAATCAAGAAGTCGTGGCATTACCACAAGACTACCCCTTTGTGGCCATACCCACCTCCGCCCCATCCTTCAAACCCTAACAACCACTAATCTGTCCCCCATTTCTATGTTACATCATGAATGTTATATAAATGGAATCGGGCAGTATGCATCCTTTTGAGACTGGCTTTTTTCACTCAGCATCATTCCCTTGAAGTTCATTCAGGTGGCTGTGCGTGTCCATAATCTGTTCATTTTTTATTTCAGAGTAGTATTCCATGGTTTGGATGTATCAGTTTGTTTACCTATTCACCCACTGAAAGATATTTGGGTAGTTTCAAGCTTTTGGCTGTTATGACCAAAAGCTGCTATAAACATTCATGTACAAGTCTCTGGGTAAAAATAAGTTTTTATTTCTCTGGGATAAATGCCCAGGAGTACAACCAGTGGGTCTTTGTTTTAAAAGGAACTGCCAAACTGTTTTCCAGAGTGGCTATGCCATTTTACTTCCCCACCAGCAGTGCATGAGCAACCTGGTTCCTCTGCATCCCGGCCCATGTTTGGTGTGATTGCTGGCTATCTTGATGAGTGTTCCATCGGCACCTGAAAAGAATGCCGTCGGGCCTCCTGTTATTCCCTACTGGTGATATCTGTGGGGAGGAAGGCACTCCCATGGGTTGCCTGGTGCCGCCAGGTCACCTTGTGCCGGGAGGCGTATGGGAGGGAGAAGCTGCTGAGCCTGGGTCTCCTTGTGCCACTGGGACAAGGGCAGGGAGGCACAGGCCTTCACTGCTGCTGCTGCAGCCAGTAGATTCGGTTGCCCGCTGTGTCCTGGCTGTGGGACAGGAGCTGGGGTTCACTGCTGCACATTATACAGATGGGGAAGCTCGGGGCACAGGGAGATTAAGTGATTTGCTTAACCTGCAGCAAAGCTGCCTTCAGGCTTTACTCCCTGAGGACCTGCATTAAAGCTGCAGGCCTGGGCTGCACATTTGGGCAGAACCTTGGAGGCCTGTGCCCTAGGGGACAGCATGGGCCCTGCCTTTCCCATGTGCCCCTTGTCAGTAGCTGGCTGCACAGATGCCAGAGTACATGCTCTCCGGCAGAGCTCCTCCCTCTCTGGACTGTCACCACCTTCTCTCCATCCACGAGCAGACCAGGCCTCCCTAAGCCCCCTGTCACAGTCACTTCCTGCAGAGGACCTGCATCCTGTCCCGTTGTGTCCCTGGCTCCCCCCACCCCACTCGTCCCTCCTCCACCGTCTCATGCTGATGCAGCTCCTCCAAATGCAGACCCCTCCCTCAGTGCCCATTCCCCCACTTCTGCCTCCTCTCTGAGGACTCTCAACATGGCCCTTTTATGGGGTTGACTGCCCTGTACTTCACGCTCCACAACAAATAGCCTGTTACATATGATCCTACTTCGAAATGCACCATAACTTTATATTATGATAATCCTGGTTCCATCACCTATAAGCTCCAGGGCTGTGGTGAGCTGCTTAACCTCTCTGTGCCTCAGTTTCCTTACCTGTAAAACGGGGAGAATGACAGTACTTACCCCACTGGATGGTGGGGAGGACTGAATGAACTAATGGCTGTAAAAATGGAAAACAAGCTTGTATAATAAATCTATGAAATGGACTACTGTTCAATGGGCGTGTATCTGCGCTGCCAGCTTTGTCCTGGGGTCTGGGCACTACCCAGATCCCGGTCTATCTTGTCCTTTATGTTGTGCAGGGGTCACAGGATCAACAAGAGGGTTTCATGTGAGTTCAGAGATCAGCTCAACCCTCCTCATCCTCCAAGAATCTTTCCTTCAACCCCCAGGCTGCAAGGAGCTAGCTCTGTGCAAATACCCCAGAGTGAGGAAATCAACACTACCTTGTGTGTTTCCAGAAAGCTCAAATCTTATGAACTTTCTTCTCTACTAATAATCATGCCTTGAGTAAGGTTCAAGTTACAAGTTCAAAAAACTGCAGCACTATCCAGCCCACAGTCCCCTATATTTCCCATGAGGAGTGTTAAGTGTTTTGCAGAAACCTTGGTGAAATTTGCATTTTACATTCTCTGCCTCTGTATGACCTGTTGGGGATGACTTGTCAGTAGATTCTCGACTGACTTCTAGGATTGCCTCTTTTAATTCTGAGCACTCACAAATTGTTTGATAAGCTAATCTGGAATCCTTCCCACAAACAATATTAATATCCTAAGTCTAAACTGTATGCCATTTGTCTCATTTCCCTCTTGCATGACAGCATTTGCCTATTTAGTCTTTAGCACCCCCTGCTTTCCCTCATTGCTCCTCCACGGTTATCAAAGCTGTTGGTGCTCTCATTTGTAAACAAGATCTCTCAACCTGGGCCTAGAGAGCCCAAATCATGTGAAGCACCTGGTTGATCTCTCATCACCTCCTCCATTATCTGGGTCTTCAGTTCCTACTGGTACAAGGTGTAGTGTACCACCTCTAAAGGGGTGCATGAAAACTGGGTGGGACTCTCTGGGCAGTCCAGTCGTGATGAGTGTGCCCAGTGATAAAGTCAACTAAGTTACCAAAGCCAGCATCCCTCAGGTCTGGCTCTTCAAAACACAACGTGACCTTGGCTTTCAATAGGGGTATATTTACAACCCTCTGCAAATCTGCAAGTTTGAAAGTAGGATCACTTTGGGGGGCTCTTTAACTTTCTTTCCAGTTTGGTAACCAGCCCTCATAGTTTTCTTTCCTGAGCCATTTTTCACAAGAAAATGAATTTTGTAATCACCATGCAGGAGTTGTTATATACACAACAAGGACCAGAGAATAAGAAGTTCTGAAGACCCATGCCAGGCAATTGCCAGGCTTAAGCCCCCAGGGCAGACAGCCTTCTAGGCCCAAGTGATTCAATTTCATGTTGCAGCCAGAAGTGACCAGGGTCCTGGACTTCAGGGCTCACTCTAAACTCTCATACTCCAGAAGTTTCCACATAACATTTGGGGGCTGCAGTTGTCTTCCAGACCTTGGGTAATATCAGCAAATGTGGAAAGAGAAAACAACGTCTTTGATATTAGATACAAAAACAACCAAAAGGCTGACTTGCCGGCTGTGGAATTCTACCAACGAGGCAACCCTGGGATGGACTCTGCACATTCAGGTCACTGGCAGCGAGGCTGGGAAGAAGCTGCCCTTAGGAAAAGCACAGACACTCACACATCGTCTTCTGCCTCCAAACTGAGAATAAAAACTGAAAGGGAGACTGGAGGGGGCAAGACAGGAAGGCCAGGATTTCAAGGCCTTGGGCCAAGGACCTCCGCTGCCCTTTGGGGATGTCAAAGACGACCACTTAGGGGGCTTTTCAGGAGTGTTTGACATTTTTGTTCAGTGTTTCAGTCCTGTTACTTCCTTCCATCTTTTTCATGAAAGCACCCATCTCACACGCAAACCAAATTCTGCTTGACCAGCGTGTTCCCGAACAGGTCTGTCGATAGCCATGAGTTTGACCTTCTGGAATTTAGCCAAAAATTTACCAGATTTTATGATACATCAAGTTAAATGTTTAGATGAGAGTGGAGTCTCTTTTAACAAGTAGTTTGTACCATCCATGACTACAAGAAAAGCTGGTCTCCAAGCTATAGAGGAAGCTGAACGGAAACACAGCAACGGCTCTGGAAGCCCGCTGAAGACTAGTCAGAGGCTGCTGGCACTGTATTGGTGGTAAATGAAGCATGGGTGAAAAGGGACCACAGAAAAGATTCCAAAGTCACGGGAAGAAAGCTATTCTAAAAACTCCCCCATAGACCAAACTCTTAAAAATGAAGAAAAAATAAAGTTTTTCCCTTCAACTCCATATATACAAATCTATGCTTATATGTGTACACACACGCACACACACACAGGCACAATATATAGCTAGAAGCGAGCACTGCACTGAGATGGGGCCGGCGGAAAGGGCTACCGCTTCGACATGCTTTAACCATTCTTCTCAAAGTATCACGTGCACAGGAATCACCTAGCTGGGCTCGGACCCTGCATTTCTAACAGGCTCCCAGGTGACAAGATGCTGCTAGTCCTGGGACTACCCTCTGAAGAGCAAGGTGCTGGTGCAGTTGTAGTTAGTTTGTTTTTCCAGTCTGTCCCAGGTGCAGCTCCACACATGGGGCTGCCTCACTCTTTGTCAGATTCTGCATGGGGCATGGGATGAGGGAGCTCCAGGTGATAACTGTCAAGTCAGTGAGAACAGTTCAGGTTGGGGTGGCTGGAGGGGGGAACAGGAAAGGAGAGGGGTTCTGGGAGCTTGCTCTGCTGAGTAAGCTAAGCTCTACATGGAGCAGGCAGCCAGCAGCAAGCTGACCATCTTTTTCTTCATGGTAGCTCTCTCCTGCTGCCGGAGCAGTTTCTGCCTCTCCTTGGTGACGGCAGAGCACAGGCCACAGAGATGTACAGGCCCTTAGTTAATCCCAGTGCTCCCCCTACCACAGAGCCACCAACACGGCCAACCACAGGTTTGTTAGGTATCATTTACCCAGTAAGCACGTGCTCCTGCCTGGAAGGCTCCTCTGACCAGAAACCAATCTGAGTGTGCCTTGCGGTTATCGGCAGGCCACCTGTCACTTGGACCTCCGTGTGTCTGAAGCTGTCCCATGGCAGGGGTCCTACTGGACCCACCAGGTCCTTGGTGTGAGTTTGACTTGGAGATCCACTGCTGTTTCTCTGCCCGCTTCTCTTTAACAACTTACCTGGTTATAAGCTAGCTACACCATGGCCCTGGTGTAGGCGCAGGTTCACCCCCCTGCCCAAGTAACACTTCAGCCCCCATATCACGGGGCCCAGCTTCTCCAGTGGCTGCCAGCCCCGTGCCAGCATCAGCCTCTCCGGGGACTTTGGCAACCCCAAGATTTGTTCCAGCTCAGTTCAGAACTGACCAAGTCATCTTCTTCTCATTCTCTCTTTGCTCCTGATAATAGTGTCAGTGAATCATCAGACTCACTTCACACCTGACCCTTCTTAAACACCACAGAAGCGCAGCTGTGGTTAACAAGATGACGCCTTTGTCATGCTTCCAGTGACTCTTGGGGAAATTTAACAACCTCCCACATTCTATATCCATCTACTTATTTATGTTTTCTCCAAGAGTGGCCATTCCCAGATCCTCACGCAGGCCCTTGACAACTACGCAGGCCCCTGTGCTCTGTTTTGTTGTCAGGAACAAAGTACATGATTTCATGGCTCCCCCAGACCCCTCAAGCCCCTCTGCTGGTCCTGTCTGCCACCACCATCATCTGGCAAAACTATCACCTCCAGGCAAGGTGGGAGCACGCCCTCTGTGCCTAAAAATGGATTAGGAGAGGAGGGCTCTTTCCCAGAATGTGCCATTGACTGGGCTGGTGGCAAAGTTCCCAGGGACTCAGAGATGTGCAACTGCCCTCAGGTCTTTGGAATTTTCCATCAGCAGTGGGCAGTGGATGAATAAGGATTTCAGGCATGAAACCAAATACCTTGGGAGAATGTAGGCATATGTAAGCCACAACAAAATACCATAAACTGGGTGGTTTATCAACAATAGAAATTTATTTCTCACAGTTGTAGAGGCTGGAAGTCCAAGATCAAGGTGCCAGCACAGTGGGGCTCTAGTGAAGGCCCTTTCCTGGGTTGCAGAGGCTGCTTTCTCATTGTTTCCTCACATGGCCAAAAGACAGCTCGTTAGCTCTCCAGCCTCTTCTTACAAGGGCAATAATCCCATTCATGAGGGCTCCACCCTCTTGAGCTAATTACTGCTCAAAGGCCCCACCTCCACGTACCATAACTCTGGGGATTAGATTTCAACATATGAATTTTGGGGGACACAAACATTCCATCCATAACAGAGCACTCCATCTGTGGAGAAATTTGCATCCTATCACACCTCTGCCACCTCCCACAGTACTTACAAAACCCCAGTCATGTAAGCAAAAACTGTCTTTCCCAGTAAGGGTAAATCCAGTTACCAGAAGAGCCACATGGGGAGGGCTTGGCCTCAGCACGAGATCAGTTCAGTTGTATAAAAGGCACCACGCCACAGGAAAGGGAGGCTGAGATGACTTTGGACATCCCTTCCAGCTCTGAGAACCAGGAGAAAAGCCACTTAAGACGAGCTGCCAGAAGCTCTGGTAATCTAACGAGAAAACTGGATCTCGTCTAATTCCTGGAATAGTCTGTAATGTAAAGAAGTTCTGAAGGGATTTCAAAATTTGGTTCTTCAGCCAAACTCAATTCACACACCCCCTCATCCCCACTCCCCGCTCCCGCCCCACCAACTCCTCAAACACCATCTCGAACGACATCATTTCAGGTAAGGAAATCCACCAATAATTAAAGGCAAAGAATTCCTGGGGTAGAGACAAACATCCACACAGCTTGTGTAACCTTTCCTATCACAGTAACAAAACTCTGGGAGCAGCAGACATCCCAGATCCAGCTGAATTTCCCATCACGGCGATAACATCCAGCCAATAGCTGCTCGGACTGGCCACTCAGAATGCAGGTGGGAACACATCTGACTGCTTGCTGAAGAGCTTTTAATGGTTTTCCCTTTGTTTGTCTTCCCTCCCAGGCCTGACCTGGGCAGATTTGGGAAGACTGTGGTCAAGGTACTCTTAGGAACAGTGGCTCTGGGCTTTCCAGTCAAATGGAGGAAGTGTTCTCTCCTCACATTCAATCCAAGTCAGGGGTAAGACTCCAAAGGAAATCACGATAATTTCCCTGCAACTCTTCTTAATGCTGGGCAATGAGAAATCGCTCCTTAAGGCAGAGGAAGCCATTTAAACGGGGCCACCGGTGACAAAGTTCCCTGCTGTTCTGGACACTGCACCTCCCATTCAAAATCATTCATCTGGGAGGGACCAGAAGGAAATTCTGCTTTTATTTGTCTGGCGTCAGGGCAGGGGGTGGAGAAAGGAGGAGAAAAAGGAAAGGCATAGCTGTTAGGAAGGACTCACTCAGGGCAACACGGAGCAGGGCTAAGAGATGCTGTGCCAGGTGCAGGCTCCACTGTGGCCACGCCGCAATCCTCCAGAAGTCACAAGTCATTCTAGCTCATCCAAGACTTGAGAAGGAGGGTGGCTTGTAAATAAATGTCAAAGACCTTACAATTTTCAGCAGCACATTTTTAAAAATAATAAGGAAAGTAAACGAGGCCTGGGTGTTTGATACAACTCTGGAATCTGGATAAGGCAGCCGAGCCAGGGATGCTCATACACCTAGGAAATGGCACTCAGAAATCACTCCAAGCACCTCCGTGTGAAACCCAAGAGCCCTAAACACCACTGGCACCACCAATTAAGCTTCTGTCTGGGAGGGGAGCCTGCAGGAGGCCTTAGGAGCTGAGTAGGGATGGAGGGTAAGACCCAGAGAACCAGGGAGGAGTCCGTCTGAAAACCCAGTGTGGGACTTGCTTGCCCTAGAAGCAGCCCTTCCTGTAGACCTCCTGGGCTGGAAGGGTCCACCCTTTCTGTTCTGTGAGAAAGGCTGACCCATACATGAACACAACTGCCCTAATTCCAAACTAGAACAAAAGCACCCTTGCCCTCCTCCTGGGATTTCTAACCGGTTACGACATTTGCAGAAATCCTCTCTCCGCTGCACCTTCCTTATAAGGCCAGCCCATCCGATGTCTGTACTGTGCCCGCCGGGTTACGTGCCAAGGCAGAGGACTCGGCAGGCTGCCCGGCTGTCCTCAGGGGCTACCTACCTGCTCACATCCTGCACATGTGCACACCACGTTCCCCTGTACCGTACCGGGCAGCTCATTCTTAACACAGATCACAGGCAAATACTTCCCCTCTTCACAAATCTAGATAATGGCTTTCCTTACTTCCTGTTCTGGGATTGAGACAATTCCTTTCAGTTTGAATTGTGTTGACTCCAGTTATGAGAACATTTCCCCCAGAACAGCTGTCCCCTCCCTTTTCCTCCACTCCCCAGATACCTGCCCATTCTCTGCCCATAAGCCATGATCCCCAGGAATCGGACTCTGTCCGTGTTCCATGCTGCACCCCAGGTGAACATGTTCCCAGGCACATTTCAAGAGGACATCTTTCCCACGTCCACTGCCCTGAACTCATTTGTACAGCATCACGTTCTAGCCGGAAACATCCGGAGTGCCTGGATCTGGCTTTCGATGGGTATCTTTATTGGGGGATACCAAGCTTCACCTGTGACCTGCCTGGACCAGGTATCCCACTTGTTACTTCAGGGCACGAGGTGGCCTCCCACCTGCCCTCTGTCCTCATAGGACTGAGCAGGAGAACAGAGTCCCTCCTCCAAGCGACATCAGCCAGGGCAGCGCTTCCACAATGGTGGGTTTGGTTCCAGGGCGCGAGGGGCGTTTGTGCAGGTCTGAGAACCCAGCTGTGCACCACACACTGTTGCAACTGGGTCTGTCTATAACTAACTGCATGTCTGCAGGTACAGAAGTGTCACCAAACACAGTTCCTGGTCGCCAGGGCATTTGTATTGTTAAACCCCAGCCCCATGTTTCTCTCCACTTGGGAGCGTCTATGTACTCGGTACCTCAGCCTGCTGTGGGCCCTGCCTGTCCCCCTCCTTCTGTTCCTCCCCTTCCATTTCCAGGTCTCCAAGGAGGTGTCAGGTGAGAGATGACAGGACTACGCTTGCCTGTGGTGGCAACTTTCAGGAAGGCTGGGCCTTTCCTCACTTGACTCACCAGCTGTGAGCATATCTGCCTGGTACAGCTGCAAGAAGCACGGAATTCAGGGTGACCTAGAGAGGGGCGAGCTGGAGCCAGGAGAGCAGGATCGTATCTAGCACCACAGCTCAACCCTGAGGGTGGCCTGGCAGGGTCTGGGAGCAAGAGATGGAAGCAGGAAGGTGGATGAGGCCGAAAGCAACAATAAAAGGTCTAGACCTCATGCTGGTGGCAGCTCCACCCTGGCTGCACCTGGCATCTCCTTGGAGAGCTTCCGAGGTACTCCCTCCACCAGAGTGGGTGGTTTAACTCATCAGGCTGAGGCTTGGCCACAGGTACTTCCAAGTGCCTCAGAGGCTCCTCTCCTGAGGCGGGGCCCAGATGTCACATCTGCTGGGTTCCCAAGCATCCATGAAGACAGCATTTTTCAGAGGCCACAGACAGAGCCAGCTGACCAGAGGAGAGGTAAATTCCAGAATGGAAAGACCCAAGAAAGGGCATATGGAAGTCAGGGAAAACCCCAGGAAGAGCAGGTGGGGAGAGGCGCAGCCCCCGTACAGGTAGTGAGGGCCTGAACATGGGGTGTGGCTCTGGGGCCCGTCTGGAGCTGGAGAGGTCACATGGTTTGGACTGACTCTCAAGGCAGGTGTTGATCTGGCTCAGGCTTATCGAACAGAGCCTCCTAAATCCGACAGAAGCAGAGATTTATTTTCTGCAAGGGAAAGCTCTTTGTTTTTCTGAGTGGGTGGCCGAGTATGCATTAAGTGGAGTCCCTCCCCTCTCTCCCCACCCCACCTGCAAGCCCTGTGTTTAGACACCTCCCAGGCACTGTCTTACCTGATTGAGAAGCACGCTGGGTTTCCCCAGGCACCAAACAACCAGTTGAGACTTGGTTCTGTGCCCTCCTGGCCTCCAACTGCACGAGAGAGCTCTTGTCAATCAAATGTCTCCCCTGGGCCTTATCATGCTATATTAGACCTACTTTCCCCAAAGCAAAAGGCACTCTAACCAATTTTCATAGAACCATTTACTTTCTTTCTTATACTATAAAAATTCCAAATCATAGCAAACAATATCCTCTAAAAACAATATCCTCTAAAAATCCAATAGACGTATTAGGCACAGTCACTTTAATGCTATGCTAACGTCGCTGCAATCAGGGTTGAGTTTGCCTGAGAAAAATGAATGCTTCGAGTTCTCCCCCTTTCTCTCTAAAATCAAGTAGTGATAAACATCTTGGACACTGAGGTCCACCACAAGGCATCCTGGTTTCTTGAGGGAAAAAACCTGGGCAGAGTTGGCCCAGCTGGGCTGTTTCCCCCATGTCACTGATTCCATCATAACCAACAACAGTGGCAACTACGGCCCCCTAAAGTGAAAGAGGTCCATCAAAGACATCTTCTCATGTTCAGGACCATCACTTTCTCATGGTCACTGTGGGATGAAGAAAGGCACAAAAACAGCCTCATTTTCCGCTGGGTTTCCCAAGCTACCACAAGACAGGGAGACAGGTGCCTTCCAAAGCTCACACTAGGTGAACCAAAAGGTGGGGGGCAGCTGCCTATCTGGCAGCCTTTCATGGGCAAGAAGGTAACTAAGGTCATAGGTGCTCATTTAAAAACCCCAAAGCTGCTGTCAGCAAGGCTGCCCCACAGACCCAGCTCATCCTCCAGGCAGGAACACAGAACAGCCCCTTCCCAGGGTCTCCTCCACGACTGCCATTGGGAATTGCAAATCCTTCAGTTCCTGTCTAAAGCCATGGCTGGAGTCTTTTCTACCCTACTTCTTTACCAGGGTAGATCATCAGAAAATGCCAGTCTCACCCACAGTACTTGTGTTTCCTAGGGAAACCCCTGTTGAGGACACATTTGGCTTTCTTCAGCCAGCTGTACCATGCCATTTTTTGCCCTCTCTGCCTAGGCTGCTGACAAACTGAAAGTACCTTGGTTTTCGGATATGTAACAAGCTCTCTTCTTTATTACCTATATTTTGTAATTTGGATCCTTATTTTAATGGCCTTGTTGCATGGGTACATTATCATACAAGTGATCCCAAATCATTTTAGGTAGAGACTAGAAAATTTTTTAAAGTAATACTAGTTTCCTAATCTATAAAGTAAAAGCTAATAATACCTGCCTCACAGGACTGATTCAATAATACAATGAATGCACAGCATCTAACACAGTACCTGGTACATGGCAGGTGCTCAGTAAATGAGATCTGATTTGACTTAAACATCATTACTTTATTGTTAACCTATGTCCAAAGCAGCATTATTGATGTTACCATGGGAAGAGTTTTTCATTTAATTTATAATTTAGAACTTATTTTACTGAAAATTGGATTGGAGCCAGTTCATAGCACCAAAGAAATTATTTTTGAACTACAATATTTGAAATAAAACTATGCATACAAACAGATGCTAGAAAGAGGGAGAAAAATTCCAGTACTACAATGAGTTAAATGTTAAAAATGAGCCTTACACTTAGCTTTGTGTTTTCTGAAAGCCAGAGCAAAAATGAAATCATGTTAACTTACGCAACTCTCATCATCTGATAAACGGCATGTGTAGCTCCTACGGAAAGTGACTTCTCCTAACATTGGGATCCGAGGGTAAGTGCTCACACTGCTCTTCACAGGAGGTATATTGAGTACAGAGCAGAAGGGCTGCACCCATGCATGCCCACGTGCAAAGGCACACACACCCACCCTTCAAAAGAGATCTTTACTTTTCAGTATTAAATGGTTAAGAACTGGAGGGTGAGCTCTCTGAGGATTTTCCAGGGTTACACAGAGAGGTGTTCTTTACTGTTTTCTAAAACTTTCACCAAGAACTTTTGTTGGAGAGCATGGACCAGTGGCTCAGGTCCACAGAGAATACCATCCATCCTATCTCAGTTCACATACACTTAAGAAACGTGGAGTTAAATTACTCCTCCCTATTCCAAACTATAGACAGTTTACAGGTTCGCATCTGTGAAGGAGCCTGGCCAGTGGCTTTCATGAGAGTGCAGGCTGTCCTCTACCTTCCCAAGCCTCCGCACAGCCTCTCTGGCTGCTCTGAGCCGGGTGAGCAGAGGGGTCCGTGGATAGGGAGACTGTGGCTTCATCCTTGGGGGATCTGCTTCCCAACACTTTCGAATAATCAGAGACAAGAGACTTCTCTGGGAAAACCATAATGACCCAACTAGGGGCAGGACCAAATGCTACCAGGATTTATTGGCTTTGATTAACAATACGGTGTTTGTTTTTGCAGGTAATTAGAGTTCAGTAGCAAGCTATAAAGAGTCCTCCAAGAAATTCTAAAGAGACTGCAGCTAAAGGCTACTGGAATATGACTGAATCTAATCATTCATCTGCAGACCTCCCGTGTTAAGATGCCAGTGTTTGATACAGCACAACCACACAGATCAGGGAGGAACGGCGCTCTTTGTTCTTAATGCCCAAGGAGAAAAGGCAGCCCCTGTGTGCTCACATGCGGAGGTGACTGCTGCCATGGGATGCAGCAGTTCACATAAATATATCTCTTCAAAGGTCCGCACAACCTGCGTGTTGGGAAATGTTTTGACAACTCTGCATTCTCACGACTGTTAGGGAGTTGATTCCGCTGTACTACGATGGGCTGGGTGGGGCATTTGATAGTGAGAAGATGTTTGCCAAAGCCATACTCATTTGTACTTTTCTTTCAGCAACCACTATTGGGTGGGGTTTTCTAGTTGGTTTTTTTTTTTTTTTTTTTTAACAAATCTGAGATATGAATACAAATTTGATTACAAATAATTTTAAAAAATTATTTTCTAGTAGTGTAGGCAAACTAGTATGGGCAAAGTGTTGTCACCAATATTTCTGAAATACTGTCAAGATGAAATAAATGTGTACGTAGAGATAACTACTTATCTTGCTTCTCTTGGCCAATAACATGTTATTTTCCCCTTAGTCCCAGGAAATACACATAAGATTATTTTCATTCTCTGTACTCACATCATGATAGCCAACAGGTACAGAAAAGTCAACAACAAACCCATCTACAGGAGTGAAAAAAATTTAAATGGGACCAGATAAAGCAAGGTAAAAACATCAGGCCACAGTATGGCTAATACTAGGGGAAAACAACTGCTTTTGTACTCCTTATTCATTGCCTCTACTCTTGCAGAAGCTTGAGTTCACCTTTAGGGTTCCAGGCATCTTACTATCTCGGGCACTGGGAAAACTTTACAATATACATTTTTCCTCAATAACTAGATTTCCATTCAATTTTGTTCTCTTCGGTCCAATATAAATTTTTCCATTGTTTTGCATGCTTTGGCCTCCTCAATTTATTTATTTAAAGTTCTTAAGCAGTCATATCACAATGTTTCCTTCAGAGAAACATAAAACAGACACCTACTCCAGGAGAAAGAGTAAACCCTCGGGCCACAGTTTGAGAGTCAGCTGGTTTTCTGCCCCCTGAGACTTCCTGCAGGTGATCTCAGCCTTGGGCCAGCCATTCAACCCCTCGGACCTTCTTTTTCCTCATCTAAAAAAACCAGGAGGCTGCCTCGGATTCCCTCCACATCATCTTTGGGCTCTAAGGTTCTGTGGTTCTTTCCTCATCAAGGGAAGAACTTCCATGTGCAAAGGCAATAGCTGATGATTCTTTAAACTAAGACACTGACATTCTACCTTCAGAAAGTTGGACTTTGTTTGAAACTGGCTGAAAAAAACCAACAATCCAGAAATTCAATAGCACAAAGATAAATCCCATTATTTGAACGGCATATTTAGAGTGAATCAAGATCATGATGGTCTGGGAAAGGGGATACAACTCACGACAACACTGAGAAAATCTCTTCCCTTTACAGCGTGTGCTTTAAGAACAGACTTAAAGCAAACATCAAATGAGCATTTCCACTCTCAGAGACAGTCTGTTCTGTGATCTCTTGGGTTCCTAAAGGGTTGGGACCCAGGCTTGCTGGCCTAGGTCCTTACTCTAGAGGAAGCAAAGGCATTCAGCAGCACTGTTTCAGAACTTCCAGAATTTGAGTGAAAAAAATATGTATTCAGGAAAGCATTTAAAGAGGCAGAACAATCCAGAGTCTGATACTTACTTGTGGCCCAGCTCATGAGCGATGGTAAAGGCCAAATTGAGGCCATTGTCTTCGGCAAGCACACATTTCCTCTTAGCACTGCACACACCTCCTAAGTAAGCAATTCCTGCAGCAGAGACACAAAACACATCCTCTTCAGAATGTGCGAGGCCCTGACCTCGCAGGGCAAATCCACATGGTCAACATCACACATCATCAAGAGGGGCAAACGGGGGCGAGGATGACCATGGGACTGGACCTGTCATTCCAGAGCTCATATGGAGACTGGCTGGTGTGTGATGCTTTTGTATTCGCCTAATAATAATAATAGTAATAACAACCACAAACATCTCTCAAGCATTTAACATACGTCAGGCAACGTGCTGAGTAGCTTACACAGATTATCTAATGAAGTCCTCGTTACCCGGGATGGAGGCAACAGAGAAACTGGGGTTCAGAGAGAAAAGGTAACTTTCCCAAGGTCACCTGGACTGGCACCTGGTGCTGGGATGCTGAGCCAGACCTGTCCAACTTCAGCATCCAGGGCTGGGACCAGGTGAGGCCAAAAAGTCAAGGCACCCAGTGCGCAAGGTTCAAGGAGGGTCTCCCTCTCAGGAGCCGACCCTGAGAGGGATGGAGGGCCTCCTCAAATTTCGCACCCTGGGCACCTCCTTCTCTCACCCCAGTCCCAGCCCTATTAGGGTTAATGCTCTCAGGGGGTGAGCTTGGATCCGGACCAGGACTCACAGAGAGCAGAGGCCACGGAAGGTGCAGAATGTTCAGAAAAATGTTTCAGGAGCCCTGAGGAGGACGAGACTGGGGCCCAGGAGCAATGAAAGACGCTGGAAGAGTACGGGCCTGGAAGCCATTCGGGAGGATGGGTCCCACGGCCCAACTCGCTCAACTCTGCACCAACATGACGGGGCCCAAGGACCTTCCCTGAGACGGGAGGATCAAGGCAACCGGGGGGGTACCAGACTCAGGAAAATGGTGTGAGCAAAGGGGCTGGGTACAGAGGACAGGAGGCTGCCAGCCTCTGGTGGACGATGGCAGTGCTCCAGGGGAGAGAGATTATTATGGCAGAGAGGGGCGTGTGAACAGGATGGGGGCCGTGCACGGACCAGGCACAGCTGAAGAATGCTGGGCATCAGCTGTGCACAGGCCACACATCTCCAGGCTGACACTCCAGGACTGACACTGCCCACAGCAGCTCTCCACACTCCCTCTTAGCTCTGCACCCAGGAAGGACATCACTACGACCCTATCCAGGAATCCCCAGGATATAACTCAACAAAAGGCAGAGTCCAAGAACCCCGAAGGGCTTGGGATAGAACTTGAGTACTGGTGGCATCTGACTCCTCACTATGCCCTGTGAAATGAATGAGTGGCTGGTGGCACAGGGGGCCGTACGCCTGAGCAGGCTCAGTGCTGCCCTCGCTGTGAGCTCACAAGGGGTATGGGGCAGGCAGTGCCTCTGTTGGCCCCGCAGCCAGGTGTGCACTGGCTATTGGTGCCTGGTGACCAGGTGGATAGGGACTCTGCCCACCAGCCCAGTGCCGTGGAAGGGCTGTGGCCACCCGAGTGAGGGCACCTGTTCTCCACCCAGAGACACTACCCACTGCCAGGCTGCACGCTGCTCCCTTTCACTAATGTGCCGGAAGTGTCTCAGAAGCTGACAGCGGCCCTGCAGGCACAGGAGCCGAGGAGGGAAGGAGCTGGCAGAGGAGAACGAACAGGGGTATTAATTAATTAAAAATGAACCTCCCTCCCTGCTCCCAAATAGCTAAACCAACATCCTATTTGTTGACATAAAAATCAAGCTGGGGCGGACCTCGGCCACACACAGGGTACTCCCCCACAACCCCTGCAAGGGGCAGACAAGCTTGCACACCCCGGCTCAAGGGCTCAACTCACACTCAGCAAACTGAGCTGGGCACCACAGCACGTATCTGCTTTTATTTGGAAGCATGCAACACGCTTGGCCAAGGTTGAAGAATTTTTTTGTTTGTTTTTACAAAAAAGAAAGAAAAAAAGGAAATGTTATTTGGCCTCAAAATGTGTTTTTTGCATATGGGCATCATAATCCAGCAATGCAGACTATGGGAAGGAGGAAAATACAACCAGAAAGGACACGATCTGCCCTTTCTGATATCGTTGAGGTCATTATTACGGTTTTGTTTAAAAATGCTTTGTGGGTTGCTGCAGAAAGTCCAGCAGTGAGTAGTCGGAATGCCTCCACATGGCACTGATGGCATATGCATGCCACGCGCACACACACACACTCAAACGCACACCCAGCCATACCTAGCCTCCTGGGTCAATGAATCAATCAGAAACAATCAGATGTGCTCGCCCCGGAGGAGATGTCTGGTGAGGGGGAAAGAGAGACATCCAAGGCCAGCTGTGCTGAGCTTGCTGTCCCAAAAGCGCCTGCTGAA
>NW_006786303.1:452254-478672 GCF_000442215.2 Lipotes vexillifer | reverse complement strand
CCTGCTGAACCAGCAGACTTTAAATGCCACAGAAACACATCCCCTGGCCTCGGCTACAGTCGGCACCCGGAACAGGCATCCTGAGTTTCCACTCTAATTGGGTAACATACAACACTAGGGAAACAGCTAAGTAGAAGGCCTTCCAATAATTGCATTTTAATTTTTCCAGGTGCATATGATTTTTTTCTTACTAGAAAACAAAGCATTAGTTTATTTATAAGAAATGCTTTCACACAAAGGTGGATTAAGGTCTAGTGCTTTTAAAGGTTTATTCCAATCGTGAATAGCCCAGTCATAAAACCAAGCAAGGCAAAACACGTCAACAAAAACGGCCCAGAAAATAGAGCACGGGAGCTTGTGTGTTTATGAGCGACGGTGTGAAAATGCTTAGAACTCACAAAACAAAGTCTGGAGAGAATCCCAGATTGTTGTAAAAGTAAGAGCTGCAGGGAATAGATGGTAATTAAACCAGGAGCTGCAGCGGAAAACAAAGCCCACCACTACTCCATGTTTTCTGGAAAGAAACAGCAGTCTAGAGAGGAGAGCGTGACGGAGACACAGAGAAACCCCAACTAGTCAGGCTGCAAAGGCACCAACCTGGAAACCCCACCCAATCCCACCTCAGCACTTGTCAAGAAATGAGGAAAAACCAGTTTGCTCTGCATTGATTTTTTTCTTTTAATTAAAAAAAGGAAGTCTGTAAACACAGGTTCTGCTAATGTCCATGCTGAAGCTGTGGAAGCAGAGGGACCTTCTTAAGTAACTGGAATTCCCCACACAGATAGCAAGGATTTCTCAGACCCTAGAGTGGTTCTTTCAATGGTTTCAGTCTTCCATGATTTAAAATTCTCCACCAGAGGAATAAGAGTAGAACTTATTTTTGAAATTTTAAAAAAACATCAATTCCACATGTTTACAGAGCTCCTTGGAACAAAAGCGAAGCAGAAAGGCAATTGGCATTTATTACGGTTCTCTTCACAGGCAAGCGCTGCTCTCTGCATGCTTGGTCCTCCCTTATTTGGAAGGTATTACTGGCCCCACTTTACAGACAGGGAAATGAAGGTTCAGCATCCAGTTATGTAGCTGATCAGGGCCCAGACTTGGGTACAAATGCAGGGTTATCTTTCTCCAACACCCATGCTCCCCCAGTTAAACCATGGGCCTCCTGCACCAAAGCTTTGGTAACCAGCGACGACGATAAGCTTGGAGGATTTAGAAGATTTTTGTAAATCGTAACGTGTGTTTATGCTGAGATGTGGGTGGGATACAGTAAAGGTTTCATGTGTTTAAGTCCAAATGTTTTTAATCCTAAAGATAAAAAGACTCGAGGGATATGTGCAGCCACATTAACAGTAGTTACCTCTAGGACACGGTGAAGTCATTACAGATCTTTAAATATTTTCTTCTTTTTTTGACTTAAACCTAGTACAGTGAATATGTACTCACTATGAAAGTTAAAGTTATTGGTTATATTTCATTTATTCAAGGTGACATATAGCAGAGGCCAAGGTGGGAGACTAATAAAAAGAAATAACAACAACAAAAACCCTCCGGATTTTGATTCTGAGTGTACAGCCCTTAAGGCAGCAGATAATGAAGGAAGTTTATAGTCAACACATAATTGAGTGTGTGCTTGTATCCTAAGGGCAACTCTCTCCACCTCTACTATAACCCTGGCACAGATTAGGGAAGCAAAAGTCTGAAATACTGGAGGTAGAAATGGAGGGCTGTAAAGTGTTTTTCTGATGCCTGAAGAAGTATATTTAATTCATCCCAAAGCAGATCACATCCACCAGAGCCTCCTGACCCACCTTCCCAGGCAAATCAACTCAGTGTGGACACTCTCTCTTCTCCATTCTCTTCTTTTTCTTGGTAGGAGCACAAGCTTGGGGAGCAAATTGGGTGAGGAGGTTTAATTATTTTCTTTTTTAGTAGAAAAGTATGTGGTGTAAGCACATAATTCTTAAATTCAGAGTTGACTATATGATCCTTTCTAGATTTAAGGTATAAACAACACCCAACTGTATAAACTCTGGTTTATCCAGCAAATTGTCTGTGTAAACAGTTTACAGCTGTTGGCTCTGTTGCCCATTACTCAGACCTTCTCAGGCTCTGCCTCTGAGAAAGACAGTCAACTTGCTTCCACCAGCTGCTCAACAAACCAACACCATCATGGTTATCACTGGCACACCACGCTGCTCATTATAAGAAGGCAATTTACATCTATTCTCACAGCAATCACAGTGGTTGAGATTGAGTTTCATGTTCAGGCTCATCCACAAGTTCTTGTGCTCTTGGAAACTCACTAAGTGGTTGGAGGTATGATTTGAATTTGTGAACGGCATTAGAAACAAACGTCTTAGAGCCCAGGATGTGACAAATGAAAAGTAACTACAGTCTATTCTTGTTACTCACGGTACTTAGATTCTAAAAATTCGCCGTGAACCAGGCGAACCATGCTGGAATATAGAACCATTGGTCCTAGGGGAAATACAGGATTTGGTTCCTGTGAGCCTCTGGTCACATTTTTTCAAGTGACACATAACCTTGTTTTATGCGTGTTTCTGTATAAAGACACCTTAATATATATCGTTGATTCATTAACATTGAACTCAGCGCCAACAGTCCTATAACTCACTCCTGAATGAAGCTCATCTAGTATTTTTCTCTTCAAGGTGCATGGCAGCCTTCTTGAGCTTCAAAGTACTAAACAGCACTTCAGCACTATCTTTGGAGGCCATTCAAAACAGCAAAATCACCACAAAAAGCATAAAAATACGAAAAACAAGGTGTCAGACAGACCTCAAAAAGGATGGAGCATGAGAGCTGAAACAAGATGGCAAAATACTGCCTTGTTTGATATCTGCTGGGAACGTGCCTGTTGGGTGACTCAAATATTTCACCACACTGCATGTGTCTGCAAATGACCACAAAAGTGCTGTAAGTATTGATTTTGGAGTTCCAAATAAACTTTAACGAGTAGGTGAATTCACACATGCAGAGTCCATGAATGAGTAAAATTTGCTGTATTCTCAAAAATCATGTCCTATCCTCAGGTACAATGAAGTCTTTATCAATTGCAATAAGGAAATTCAATTTTCATTTAAGCTTACATTTCCTATGTATCCTGCTTATATTTCCTGACTCTATACTATCTAAATTATTTAACTGACTCAGGCCCTTCTCTGCAATTTTGCTTCTGTGTTCTCTGAGGTCAGTGGTTCACAGGGTCACTGTAAGTCACCAATCCCCTAAAGGATTCTGCACAGAGTGGACAGAGCCCCATATATGCTGAAGGACAGGTATAGTTTCTAACAAATTGGGAAAGAATGTTAATGGTAAGGGCAGGAGAGGGTGGTCCCACCACTTGGGACTGTGGAGCACTGCTTTCCAGACCAGCCTGTCCATGGCTTTCTGCCCCAGCTCAGTGCCTCCATCCTCCAGGGGCATAGCTGGATAATCCCTCCCAGACCCAGCCTTGTCTTAGCAATTCCACCACAAGTAGGAATCCCTGTCTCCCTGCTTCTCTTCTTCTGGGTCCCTTGGGGCTGGTCACAGTGGAAGGAAGATGAGTTAGTCAAGACCTTTGTCCCTACACCATGGACAGGGGAGGGGGCAATGGCTTAAAAAGGGGCATTGGTTCCCTTCTTAAACATGAGCACTGCAGAAGCTGCCACTGCAATTCAAAAATGCCTGTGCCTAACACCTATCTAACCTAGAAGAACACTGACAAACTGAAAACTCAGCAACTTAGTCAAGGTTAAATGAAGTGGTAAATAGACAAAGCGTGAAGGTAATAGCTTGCAAGTCTAATCATTGAAGGGCTCACATGCTCAGTTTTGAAACTTAATACCAAGTTAGAGCAATCAAAGCAGTGTGCTACATGCATAAAGATAGACATTTAGATCAACTGAACAGAACCGAGAGTCCAGAAATAAACCTTCACATTTATAGTCAACTGACTTTTGCCAAGGGTGCCAAGACCATCCAGTGGGGGGAAAGAAGAGTCTTTTCAACAAATGGTGCTGAAACAAATGGATACCCACATGCAAAAGAATGATGTCAGATACCCTTCTTTAGATCATATACAAAAATGAACTCCAAATGGATTACAGACCTAAACATAAGAGCTAAACCATAAAACTCCTAGAAGAAAACAATTAAATCTCTCTGACCTTGGGGAAGGCAAAGCCTTCTCAGATGTAACACCAAAGGCATGAGTGAGGGGAAAAAATCCCACGTCAGTGTGTTCATCAATGCAGAGAGGCTCCCCTTGCTGCCCCACTCCAAAGGAGAATGGCCAGGTCGGGGCTGGGAGTGAGGTGGGGAGGTGCAGAGTTCCAAGCCAAGCAATGAATGTGCTGATACATCCCCAAGGAAGCTGCCCAGCAATCCCCCCTGCATTATGGTTTCCTGCTAACTGGGAACCATCCCAGCAGCCTCTGTGCCACAGGCTACCTCATGTAGCCAATTCAAATGCCACATGAGTTGCTGCTTTGTGTGTGGTGGTGGGGTGGGTGGGAGGGAGGTTCTTGATTGTGGTCAGAGCCAGGAAAGACCACGTGTGCTGTGTTGCACTCCCGCTTAGAACAAACATGCCCTCACTCTGGGAGTCCCAGGCATCACCAGGATCTAGAGCTTTAGGAAAAGATGCCACCCCTGATGAGGGAAGCACACAGAAAGTCCCCACAGAGGACTCAAGGGTAGCTGGGCTAAAGCTGCAGCTCCTACAAGATGAATTGAGTGAGCGAAGTATAAACGGAGCAGTCAATTCCCCCTGGGGTTTACAAATTGGAAGCAAAAAAGTTTATCCCAATGGTTTGCTGCACTTTGTGGAAACCAAAACATACTGGGAGATGGGGAGGGAAGAGAAATAAATAACTGTTGACATTCAACAGACCACAGCCAGCTTGAGCCAAATGCACGGAGACGTCGTGCAGATTTCCTACCTTCCAGGCAGGATGGCACTTGTGTCCGGGGGGAGGGGATCCCCAGGGAGCAGACAGGATTCCTCAAATGACCAAGGTGCTGCTCCTTGGAGGGCCCCACAGAGGCTCAGTGGCTTCTGCACCAGGACCGGATGCCCACCAGAAAGGGCCCCCAGCAGGTTCACCTCAGGACATCAAAGGAGGGAGGTCTGTGCGGAGATCCTTGAAACCCTTTTATTTTGACGAATACTTCATGCAGTGTTTCCTAACTGCCTGTATGTTACAGCGTCATTCCAGGTACAAGATCCTAAGGTGAACAAAAGCAGTGCAGGCCATGGGAAAACAGCCCCAAGAATACCATTCCAGCAAGAAGACAGGGAGGCAGGTGGAAAGGTCAGCAGAGACTTTATAAATCAAGCTCAGGGCCTGAAGGGTGGGTGCTGGGGTGTCTAAAAGACCCCTGCCCCAGTGACCTGTGTCCAGATCTAGGCTCTTGGGAGAGCAGACAATGGAGACTAGAAATGGAGCTTTCCCTGAGTCCCCTGCTGCTCCCCTGCACCCTCAGTTCCCTGCTCTGGGTCGACTCTCACAGCAGAGGACCATCCCCCTCACAGAACTGTGCCCTCATTCTCACTTCTGGTCACTCAGCAAACATTTCTGGGTACCCCGGCCACGGTTAACTCCTCATGTGAGAGTTTGCTGGCAGCACCCGTGAGTGCAGAAGTGATGCAAGCCTCCGAATTCCATTTCAAAGACCTCTGAATCCCTGAGTGTGCTCCCTGAGCATGAGAGAGGGTAACACGTCTTCTAGCTTTTGCCATTCTATAGCATGATACCTACCAAGCCTGCTTGGTGTCTGCACCTCGGCAACCTCTCTCGTGTGTGTACATGCACGCATGTGGGTTTCTGCATGTGCACACATGAATGTGCATGCCTACACATGGTCCTGGGCAGCCACCACCAGACCATATTTCTGTAAGCTGGCGCTATGAAGTGGACGTCCACACTCCTACAGTAAGGGACCCTAGTGAATTTTAGAAGTTTTAATACAGTCACATTTTCTCATCAACTTCACCATTTAGCATTTAATTTTGTCAATAATTCACAAAGGAACTGTGCTAGTCCTCCTTCCACAGCTTTAAGACTCCTCTATCTTCCTCTCTCACTATCAAATTTTCCCTTCACTGGGGGTTAGGATGTCCTCCCTCTCCCTTGGGAAAGTTGGGGTTTGGGGAGCGGGGGGCATGATGTGTTTTCCTTAAAAACTATCTTGGGGGGCTTCCCTGGTGGTGCAGTGGTTGAGAGTCCGCCTGCCGATGCAGGGGACACGGGTTCGTGCCTCGGTCTGGGAAGATCCCACATGCCGCGGAGCGGCTGGGCCCGTGAGCCATGGCCGCTGAGCCTGCGCGTCCGGAGCCTGTGCTCCACAACAGGAGAAGCCACAACAGTGAGAGGCCCGCGTACCTCAAAAAAAAAAATAAATTATCTCGGTCATGTGCGATGTGGGAAATGAGACAACTAAGGCTTCCACAGGGCCAGATATCCCAAAAGCATATCTGAGAGTGTATGTAAGTGTGCCCTGCAGAAACTCAAGTGCTACCTGGGAAGAGGAGCACTCAGACGGTGCACTTTGTCATAATCTCTCTCAACAGTCCTGTCTGAATTAAATTTATAAGAGCAGCCATAGGCAGGGAGTGAGGGAAGACCACCAAATCATGATGACAGCTGGAGCTGGGAAGAAGGCAAGGTGGCTGGCAGCTGGTAAAGAGTGATGTCATGCATTTTAATCATGCCCAGTGTTGTGGACAGCACTGTGTCACCCCCAAACCTAGATGTTGAAGCTCTAACCCCCAGTGTGACCGTGTTTGGAGATGGGGACTTTAAAGAGGTAATTAAGGTTAAGTGAGGTCATAAGGGTAGGGCTCAAATCCAATATGACTGGTGTCCTTATAAGAAGAAAAGACATCAGAGCTCTCCCCCCCCCACACACACACACAGAGCACATGTGAGGACACAGTGAGAAGGTGGCCATCTACAAGTCAGGAAGACAGGCCTCACCAGAAACCAACCCTGATGGCACCCTGATCTCAGATTTCCAGCCTCCAGAACTGAGAAAATAATGTCTATTGTTTAGGCCACCCAGACTGGGTATTTTGTCATGGCCACCTGACCTGACTAACACCCAGGGTGTAACCTGGGTACAGACAGAAGTGCCCTGTGTCCCCCTGGCTCACATGGGTAAACAGACAAGAATAGTGGCCACCAAACTCTCCATCCTCATGTGCTACAGGACACCAGAGCTGCCCAACACACCGTGGGACCAGGCTTGCTGTTTAGAACATAGTTTAATAACAAGAAACTGATCTGGAGAGCTGTACAAGCATGTGGTTGAAAACAGCTACAAAAACGCTTGGTAGAGAAGTCCCAGGGGGGAGCTCTGGGAGTCAAAGAGGTGTTGATAGCTCTATATTTAAAATCACAAAACATCTCAACAAGCTGCATTTGGATGCACGGAGGTGACATCCTCAGCCATTTGGCAACGGGGTGCCATAAGAATTGGAGCTGGGATCCCTGTGGAGACACCTGGGAGAGACGTGGGAAGATGATAATGTGTCAAATGTAGATGCACATCATTCACAGCACCAGCACCTCTATTTGCAGGGGACTCTTTGGAAATTCCCAGTCCCCACAAAATGTTTTTTAAAAGTTCATAAACATAGCCTCTGAGGGAAGAGCCAGTTTCAAAAGAATTCCAAGGAGGCCCTGGTGAGAGACAACTCTCACAAGGAGAACCAACCTTCTGGGTCTTGGTGGGAAACTGAGCCTCATCAGGAGCACAGGAATCCCCCAAATTGCTGTCAAACAAGTGAAAGGGAACGTTGCTGCTGGTTCTGCTTGGTGACTCTCAATAAAAGCAGAACCAGTAGCAACCAGTATTCTGGGTGTAAAGGGCCAAACTGAGCAAGCCAGGAACACAAACACTGCTGCTCTTTTCACCTTGACTCATTCAAAAATCACAAGAGCACAAAGTTGAAAACACCAAGGGAGCTGTCACTACAAACGTCAAGTTACCTGTGGGAAGAGAGGGGAGCCTGGGGTGGGGCCCAGGGAGAGGCATCCTCATGGCTGATGGAGTGCTTGCCCAGGGGACAGTCACATAGATGTCTACCTTATAGAAATCCACCATGTGATTAAAACACTCAGGTTATGGTTTCCCCAGAGGGAGTGGACACCAAAGTGGCATGAGTGAGTCTTCCCAGGGGCTGGTACTGTCTGATCACTGGATCTGGGTTCTGGTTACACAGGGAGCTCAGTTTCAAATATTCATTGAGCAGTACACCTAGATATGCTTGTTTTTATGTAAATTATGCTTCCATAAAATTTTAAAATAAAAGAGGTGCACATACAAGTGAAAAAGGAGAGTATGGACCTGACTAAACAAACTGAAATTGGTCAAGATTACTGGCCAATTCAGATGATAGGAGTTTGTCTTGTCTGAGGAGCTAATGTGTAACAATGGTGACTATGGTTGACAACACTGTATTGTATAATTGAAATTTGTTTAGAGTGGAACTTAAAAAATGTTCTCACCCACCCCCCACCCCCCAAAGTAAATATGTTAAAAAACTCCACGGGGGGAATCCTTTCACAAATTATCAAGTGGTACACTTTAAATATCTTACAGTTTCATCAATGATAGCTCAATAATGCTGGGAAAGAGAGAGTTTGTCTTAAGAGGATTCAAGGTCTTAGGTTGATCAAATCATAGTCCTATTAATTAATTAGTTAAAGTGGTATTAACTAGTCAAGATCTGCTTTTATCTGTATCACCAGACTTTACCTGTATTACCTGTATTTCTTAGACTATACGAGCTGGTCCTATAAGTCTCCTTTACTGTCTTCCTGTCTTCCAATGACCCTTGCAACGTATGTTCTTGAAACTTGCCTGAAGCAGACTTGACAACAGCTTTACTCCGTCTCATACTAATAGCTGTATTTCTACAGGAAGAATAAAATACAAGGCCATGCATAGAAATATTTGCCAAGTTAGCAAAGAAAAAGAAAAGCTTTCTCAGAATAGTTAAGAAACCATGTCTCTTGCTAAATGCTTAGCCCAGCAAAATCATCCTCTTGGGGATGAAATGTGGAATGTGAGTGAGACCCTGGGATGAAGGTCTCAGCAGCACCAAGGGCACTTCCAATCTGTGCTTTGTTCTAGCCCCCTCTAGGGTGGGCTGGCTTTCAAGCTAGGGTTGGGAGAGGTCAGGCCAGGCCCCAGGGTAGTTCTGGGCACCAGCTTCTGAACACAAGTCTGTAAATCCCCTGCTGGCAGGACACCACAGCCCCTCAACTAAAGAAGTCACCCTCACACAGGAAGCTGGCTGTCATTTGGGTGTTGACTCAGTGTTTGTGAGCTAAAGTCAACCTACCATGAGAAACTCCCCTTCGGTTGGCCTAGAGAGGCCTGGGTGGGGCTCTGCCTCTGCTGACAAGATGCAAAAATGATGGCATTCCATTTTACTTAAAAACAAAACAAAAGTTAGCCACTTAGAAAGGAATGTTGATGAGAGCAGCACCATGAAGTCAGGTGGGCCCCAAGCACAGTGAGAGGAAACAGGCGAGTCTGTGGCAGGACAATCAGCAGATGAGGAAGACACCCAGCCTGGGGAGCTGTCTCCAGGACATGGCAGAGTGTGGATGGTATGGCTTTGGGTTAAACATTTCACTGCATTACACTTATGGACACAGGCTCATTACCAAAGGCTACTATCTTAGTCCCTTCAAGCTGCTGCAACAAAATACCATGGAAATGTATTACTCACAGTTCTGAAGGCTGGAATTCTGAGATTAGGGTGCCAGCATGGTTGGGAGTGAGGGCTCTCCTCTGGGAGAGAGTCTTCCTGTTGTGTCCTCATATGACAGAAGGGGTAGGGAGCTCTGTAAGGTCTCTCTTATAACAGCACTAATCTCAACCATGAGGGCTCCATCCTTATGACCTAATCAGCTTCTGAAGGTTCCACCTCCTACTGCCATCATCTCGGGGATTAGGATTTCAATATATAGGTTTGGGGGAACATAAACATTCAGATCAGAGCAACTACCTTGGATTTCAAGATTATCCCGGACTACATAAAAAGCATGAATGTCAGGTCTGTCTTTGAATAAACAACGTTCTTCATCTTTTAAACAATTTCATGCATTTCCATTTTATCTCCATGATGATGATGGTCCCCACGTTCCATCCCCAGGACCTGGTGATCCTTCGAGCTCTGCTGTGGCATCCCACCAAGGATGGCCAGCCAGCAGTTCTATACTTGCCCCAGACTCAGGTCATACCAAACAGGATTCACCACCCCAAACTGAGTCTTCTCAAGTTTTCCACCCCTCGAAGTTCAAAAGCTTGCAGACCTGGTCAACCTCTCTTTCTCCCTCTCTCCCTCCCATTCCCCTTCCACTCCATCTCAGTAACCATCAAGTACTGCCATTTTATGCTGCTCACAGACTCTGGAATATGTTCCTTTCTCCTTTGTCCCAAGTCCAGAACTTTGTCACCCCTTTAAGCTTTGATTATTGTGGTATCTCCTTAGAGGTCATCGCTTCTGTTTCTCTCCACTCCAATGAGTCCTTTAAAGTCCAGATTCAAGTGTCCTCTCTTCCACTGATTCCCCCCTGATCCTGCCTGGACACACTCCCTTCTCCTTCTAGGTACTCAGAGCCCATCATGATACTTTTACTGCACCAGGAGTCTTGGAGTCCAGGCATCTGACCAAATCTTATGTCTGCAGGGATGCTAAGCATCTCTGAGCCAGCACCCATACACTATCTCATAACTGACACAGGCTAATGTAGGTTGAACAGTTCCTCAATAAGTTCCATGAATGAGTGAATGCACACCAACCCTACCAACTTATAATCTTCATAAAACAGTACCCTCTGCTGCTTAAGAAGTTGACTGGAACAGGAAGGAATAAATGGTGAGGATGAAGATGAGGATGCTGATGACACTAACATTTATCAAACACTTACCATGTATGGACCTAGAGACTGTCATACAGAGTGAAGTCAGTCAGAAAGAGAAAAACAAATACTGTATGCTAACACATAGATATGGAATCTAAAAAAAAAGAAAAAAAAAAGAAGGTTATGAAGAACCTAGGGGCAGGACAGGACTAAAGACGCAGATGTAGAGAATGAACCTGAGGACACGGGGAGGGGGAAGGGTAAGCTGGGATGAAGTGAGAAGGTGGCGTGGACTTATATACACTACCAAAATAGCTAGTAGGAAGCAGCCGCACAGCACAGGGAGATCAGCTCTGTGCTCTGTGACCACCTAGAGGGGTGGGATAGGGAGGGTGAGAGGGAGATGCAAGAGAGAGGAGATATGGGGATATATGTATATGTATAGCTGATTCACTTTGTTATACAGCAGAAACTAACACACCACTGTAAGGCAATTATACTCCAGTAAAGATGTGAAAAACAAACAAAAAGCAAAAAAACCCCACTTACCATGTGTGTACCAGACCCCATGCTAAAGATTTCCTGTCATTATCTTATTTTATACTTACAGTCACCTGATGAGGTAAATACTATTTATTATCCCCATGATACTGATGAGAAATTAAGGCCCTAAGAAGTCAACAACTCACCCAAGGTCAAAGAGTGAGTGATGGAGCTTGGATTCTGTCTCAGGTTTTTTGGACCAGAGGCCTCATGCTAAACTTACACCAGAGGCTGCAAATTGGTGGCCACAGGATTTGGACTATAGAAATGTTCTGTTTGGACTATTAAGTATGTAAAAAAAAAAAAAAAAAATTAACCAAACACCAACAATTAGAAATTAGGAGATGCTACATAGAATTCAGATTTCCTGACTCTTCTTAAAATATCTGATAACCAGAAAATGATAGACTAGTCAATTAATGGTGCTGGGACAATAGTTGATCCACACGGAAATAAGCTAATTAAATCCCCCACCTCAAACCACACACACAAAAATAAACTCTAAATAGAGTAAATGTACAAATGTGAAAATAAAATTTTGAATGGGTCAGAAGAAAATATAGGTGAATGTCATTATTATTTTACAATAGTGAAAGTATTTTAAAACAAGACCTAAAAAGCAGAAATCAGAAGGGAAAGGGCTGAGTTACCTAGCTAAATCCACAAAGAAAATGTCTGTGTGACAAAAGTCATAAGCAAAGTTAAAGACAAAGGACAGACACAAGGAAGATATTTTCAACTCATATGACCAAGCAAAGATTGAAAAGATACTCTTCCTTACTAGTAGTCAGAGGTGTGCAGGATAAAATCCCTAGAAGATAGCAATTCACACTCAGCATGCTGGCAAAACCTAAAGGTTATCAGCCTTAGAGACTCAGATGCTGTGAATGAAAAGAGTATAAATTGGTATAAAAGGCTGTTTGAGAGAGATCTGGCTTGTCTCGAAAATTTGAGAGCTGTGAAGGCGTTGAGGAGTGGTTATACCCCTTGAAGCACCAGGCTGTATTTCGGCGAGCCCCAGCCAACTGGTCCTGCTGACGGGAATGCCTGCGACCCCTGACACACACACAAAAACGTGCATAAACGTGTGCATACCCGTGTCTGCACACATATGCACACACACATGTGTGCACACGTATAACTACCACCCTATGAAGAGATGTTATCCTCATCCTCACATACAGGTAAGAAAATGAAGGCATGAAGAGGGTGAGTCACTTTCCCAGGCTTGTGCTGCAACCAGGAAAGACAACAGGCCGTCTGGCTGCAGATCCTCCCTCTAACTGCTCTGAGGGAGGGGGGCCCTGCCTCAGGGAACAGGAGGCAGGCAGGGGAGACAGACACACAGCCAGGACTGTGCATAATGCATTCCAGGGGCTGAAGGAGAAGTCTGCCAACTACTGTTCAAAGTCCAGGGAGTTTTCTATTAAAACATAAACCCAAAAGACTCTAACACAGATGTCTTTAACCCTTGAAACTGTGCAAAGTTTGGTATGTATCTGTGTATTTCTTGCGAGAAGGTTTACAGCTTTCATCAAATTTCCGAAGGGGTCCATAACCTCAAAAAAGTTAAAAAACTAAAACACAGGAATCCCGGAATATAATCAAGGACATTCCCTAGGAAAAAAATCCTCTCTGGACAGCCAAGTCAGAGCAAAAGGTCCTGGGAAAATTATCCTTCAGCCCTCAGGGGTTACCCAAGCATTCCTCAGAAGGTGATAACCAACGTTTTGTAGAATGTGCTTTCCTTTGCCAGATCTCAACTGACTGACTCACGGAGTAAATGAGTAAGGGTCTAGCTGCCATTATTCACCAACAACATTACTTTTAATGGGGGTATACACATCCCCTGTCCTGCACAGTAGTAGAGTACCCATGAAAAGCTATCAGTTTTAGAGTCAGTGGAGAGGACTGACCTCTCTGAAGCTCAGTTAATAAGCAACATCACTCCTCAAAAAATTAAAAATTAGAAATTACTATATGATACAGCACATCCTCTTCTGGATATATCCAACAGAATTGAAAGCAGAGTCTTGAAGAGATAGCTGTATATTCATTAATCATAGGAGCATTATTCACAACAGCCAAGAGGTGGTATCAACACCAATGTCCATTGGCAGATGAATGGATAAAGAAAATGTGGTATATACACACAATGTAATATTATTCAGCCTTAAAGAGAAAAGAAATTTTGACACATTACCTTGACATTATGCTCGTGAAATGAGCCAGTCACTAAAAGAAAAATGCCTTATGATTACACTTAAACTCTTAGAAAACAGAAGGTAGAATGGTGGTTGCCAGGGGCTGGGAGAGGGGGAAAATGAAGTTGTTTAATGGGTATAGAGTTTCAGTTTTGCAAGCTGAAAAGTTCCAAAGATTGGTTGCACAACAATGTGAATATATTTACTACTACTAAACTGTACACTTAGAAATAGTTAAGATGGTAAATTTTATGTTATTTGTATTTTACCACAATTAAAATAATAATAAAGCAACATCCCCACCAAAAAAAAAAAAAAAGAGTAGCCAAGGTAAGACAAGGATGAAAGGTGGACTTCATTAATTAGGTGCATGTGCTTTCTTGAGAAAACATCCTGAATTAAGTATTCAACTTAAACTGGATACTGTGGTTATAAAGAATCTAAAAACAAAAGACAAAAAAAAAATCTGAGGGACATGGGATATGCATATATGCATATTCATACACATACATGATTTACAAGTATTTAATCCTGAGTGTTACAATATACATACAAACTCTAAAAAGAAACCACTCTTCTGTTTTGACAAGGGCCCACCTCTTCCCCTGGGGCTGCCTTTAACTGTAGGACCTTTATTATATCTTGGAGCTTTTTATTGGTGTCTAGGAATTAAATGTGGAAGTGGACTTCACTCAGCAAAGTACACACTGATGTTTGTTATAAACTATCTTTGTTTTCTGCAAATAAGTATTCCTAAAAAATGGATTTGGGCTTCCCTGGTGGCACAGTGGTTAAGAATCAGCCTGCCAATGCAGGGGACATGGGTTCGAGCCCTGGTCCGGGAAGATCCCACATGCTGCGGAACAACTAGGTCCGTGCGCCACAACTACTGAGCCTGTGCTCTAGAGGCCATGAGCCACAACTACTGAGCCTGCGTGCCACAACTACTGAAGCCCTCACACCTAAAGCCCGTGCTCCGCAATAAGACAAGCCACTGCAATGAGAAGGCTGTGCACAACAAAAGAGTAGCGCCCACTCGCCGCAACTAGAGAAAGCCCACGCACAGCAATGAAGACCCAACACAGCCATAAATAAATAAATAACTAAATTTATTTATTTTTAAAAAATGGATTTTTGGGGGGTTAATAAGAGTAAAAACAATATAAAAGCTATTTGTTGATTTTGTTCTCCACAAATTGCCATTCTCATTCAGAAAATTTATGTCAACATCCACTCTGCCAGCTTCAAGTTGAAGGTCAAGGGAGCACTTTTCCTGCTTCATCCCCTCCATAGCACACACGCCCTGACGACACCTCACAGCAGTGCCCACCAGCACAAAACAGAGCAGAGCTTTGTCTTTCCATAAATCGTTCTCAGTCTTGGTCTAACAAAAACAACTAAACAAAACTTGGAGACAACGCAGGGAAAATCCTTCTAAAAATAGATACATCTTTCAAGACCATCTTCTGAGAGAACATGGCATTGCACACATTTTTTCGGCATCTCTTAACCAAACTGCTGGCCTGGCTACCATCCAGTCTTCCCAGTACTGAAAACCACAGAACATTCTAGGTTCATCTGCCTAGGCTGCCACCCACATAGGATCCTGAAATCGTTGGGGTTTTTTTTCGCTTTTTATTTATTATTTTTTAACATCTTTATTGGAGTATAATTGCTTTACAATGGTGTGTTAGTTTCTGCTTTATAACAAAGTGAATCAACTGTACATATACATATATCCCCATATCTCCTCCCTCTTGCATCTCCCTCCCACCCTCACTATCCCACCCCTCTAGGTGGTCACAAAGCACGAGCTGATCTCCCTGTGTGATGCGGTTGCTTCCCACTAGCTATCTAGTTTACATTTGGTAGTGTATATAAGCCCACGCCACCCTCTCACTTCGTCCCAGCTTACCCTTCCCCCTCCCCATGTCCCCAAGTCCATTCTCTACATCTGCATCTTCATTCCTGTCCTGCCCCTAGGTTCTTCATAACCATTTTTTTTTTTTAGATTCCATATCCATGTGTTAGCATACCATATTTGTTTTTCTCTTTCTGACTTACTTCACTCTTTATGACAGACTCTAGGTCCATCCACCTCACTACAAATAACTCAATTTCGTTTCTTTTTATGGCTAAGTAATATTCCATTGTATATATGTGCCACGTCTTCTTTATCCACTGAAATCGTTTCTTAATGGCACCACCCTTAACCAGTCACCCCCCAACTCCAAATAAGCTTCAGACTTCCCCTGAGATGGGCCTAGACTGTCACCATGGGAACAATGACATCATGGAGAAGTGTGGGTTTGCTGTGACATTGTTCCGTGACAAGTTCATTATTCTCCTGAAAACATAATTGTCTCTTAGGGGGATAGAATGGCCCCATTCCATTCCACTGTTCCACTGATCTTTTGCATCTCAGTTTGGTATCATGAAATAAATATTAATTCCAACCCTCTAAACAGAAGATCTTCCATTCAAAAACATAATAACCCAAGAATGCAAATTGCTATTTCCTGACCCCCACACTGTGCTGGGCAGGCTCTGGCTATAGCCAAAGACATCCCCCATAACTGCGTTTGGAATAACAGAGGCCAACAGTAAATCAGATGGACTAGTGAACACAAGAATCAAACCAGAAGGTGGTGGGGCAAATTTCCCAAAGCAAAGCAAGATGTTGACGCAGAGGATCAGCTGCTCATGAGATGAGATGACGATTTTCCTGGACTCCTTTTTAGATTTCATGTCTGGATCTTGTCTGGAACATCTACCAAATGGCTTCAAGCCCAAATATCTGGCATTCCTTTTATAACTACAGCCCTGTGACTGCCTCAATGTCACAGCAGTGGGAACCTCACGTCTAGCCTTGATTTCAGATTATGACTGACTCTCCTTCTTCATTATCTGAGCTCCTCCAGCAGAGATAACTCCACAAGGAGTATTTACACAGCCATCAGGGAATGTGGAGGCCTCTAGGAGGCCTGTACAGGTCATCACTGTCCCTCTAGCTGATAGCCAGGGAAGTCTTTGGCTGGTCTGGTGTGTGTGATAAAGGCAGCAGAGGTCCCTCCTCAGATGTAAAGGATGGTTCACAAGGCCCCTGGGCTGCTCTATAACTGAGGGCAAATGGACCTCCCTTAAAGGAGCTTCTAGTGGATTTCCATTCTCCCTCTAGAAGATACAGATGTCAAAGACGTCATGTGCCACTGGCAGGATAGCCAGTGAACCCCACAAGAGACCCCATTCCTCTGAGGATTGGTCTCAAACTCAGAGTTATGAATTCACAATTAAGGGTGTCACCTGACTCCCTCCAAGAGAACCAGGGTTGTGCTGATTCAGGCAAAGCTGACTTAGCAGTCACTGCTTCCAACATAACCTTGGCTCCCTTGGTCATTCTTAGGGATGTAAACCACAGGTAAATTTTCCTTTGGGCCAGCAGATCTGAGGAGGTGAGGCAGGCAGGCTCTGGACTCGGGTCTGTGTCTGAATCCCACTCTGCCACTTACCACCTGGGTGATTATGGCATTTACTTAATCTCTCCAATCCTTTTTCCCCATTTGTAAAATGAGATGAATACCTACCTCATGGGGCTAGGGATTAAATGAATAAGGCAAGTAAAGCACTTTTCACACAGTAAACACTGAACAAATATTATCTATCACCGCAATTATTTTGACCAAGTCCAAATTTTAAAAAAAGAGGTTAACAAGAAGTATTTATCAAGCAAAAACTCTGTGCCAAGAAGCATGTAACCATTTCACAATTATCGGCAGCTTTAGTTGCCAGTGTAAAGATGTGCTGAGTTTCTAAATGCTTTTATCAACATGACATTTGGAAAGCTGAAGACAGAAGAATAACCAGCTGGGGACTTGGAAAGCACCACCTTCAGTGATCTCAGGGGCCACTCTCTCTATATGTGTTGGGGGCAAGGATGCAGCTGGGCCACAAGAGCCATTATGTGCCCTTAAAATATTTGGAATCATGCTGTATCTCCTCACTCTTGCTCTGGTCTCCCTCACCTGACCCAGTTTCAACCTGGATTTTGGACTGACTCCGTTCAAAAATAGGTTCAAGGAACCCCCATTTTTGGATGCTCTTACCTGCCCTGACACTGCCTGTGTCTGCCAAGGTACCTGGATGCCTCCAAGGGCAAGCTATGCTGGGTCGTGGTGCTCCAGGCAAGCTTGATAACTTCCCTGTGCTTCAAAGGGAAAGAGAACTTTTTACACAAAACTTTCTCAGATTTAGAAATAGGTGAATTCATAAAAAATGAATAAATATATTTACTAAGATTAAGTCTACAATGCACTCCTTGGAAACATTCATGTTCTTCTGTTCTCTTCTGAGATCATGTTGTCTTCATGCTTTAGGCCACCAACGCAATTCTAAAAATTAATAAAATTAGTTTCCTGAGGCAGAAAACACTATTTTCAAGAGGAAGAGTTAATAAATTTATAACTAGTCAATGGGGACTTATCCTGGGGGTGAATTAACCTGATTATAGTTCAGAAAATAACTTTTTGAAAGGGAAAAAGAAATAAGATGCCCCATATTCCACTGGAGAAAATAACTGGGTTTTCCGACCAAATTGTCATCCCGGCCAAGATAATTCAAGGGGAAAAAGAAGAGTCTTTTTAACAAACGGTGCTGGGCCAATTGAATATCTGCATGCAAGAAAATGAATTTAGACCCCTACCACATTCAGACACAAAAATCAACTCAAAGTGTACCATAGACCTAAATATAAGAGCTAAAATGATAAAAATCTTAGAAGAAAACATAGGAGTAAATCTTCATGGCCTTGAGTTAGGCAATGATTTCTTAGGTCTGATACCAAAAATACAAGTGAGGGGAGAAGACTGATAAGCTGAACTTCATCAGAGTTAAAATTGTCCATGCTTCAGTATACCATGACTAAAACAGAAAGACAACCCCCACAGTGGGAGAAAATATTTGCAAATTATTTATCTGATAAGGGACTTGTATCTAGAATATATAAAGGATTCTTACAACTCAATGATAAAAAGAAAATGACCCCATTTAAAATGGGCAAAGGAGCTAAGTAGACATTTTTTCAAAGAAGATATACAAATGGCCAGTAAGCACATGAAAAGATATTCAACATCATTAGCTATCAGGGAAACGCAAATCAAAACCACAATAAGATACAGCTTCACACCCACCATCAAAACTATAATTAAGAAGGCAGGTGTTATGAAGGATGAAGAGAAATTAAAACCTTCCTTTATTGCTGGTAGGAATGTAAAATGGTACAGACACTTAGGAAAATGGTTTGACAGTTTCTCAAATGTTTAACATAGAGTTAGCATATGACTTAGCAATGCCACTCCTAGTTATAGATCCAAGAGAACTGAAAACTTGTCCACATAAAAACTCATACGTGAATGTCCACAGAAGTGTTATTCATAATATCCCCAAAGTAGAAGAAACCCAAATGCTCATCAACTGAGAATATATAAACAAAATATGGTATATCCAAGCAATGGAATATTATTCAGCAATAAAAAGTGAAGTGCTGATACATGCTAAAACATGGATGAACCTTGAAAACATTATGCTAAATGAAAGAAGCCACAAAAGGCCACATAGTGTATGACTCTATTTAGACGAAATGTCCAGAATAGAGAAATCCAGAGAGACAAAAAGTAAATTAGCAGTTTGTTGAGGTGAGGGTGGGGAGAGAATGTGGTGTAACTTCTAATAGGCCCAGGGTTTCTTTTTAGGGTAATGAAAATACTCTAAAACTTAATTATGATGATGGTCGCACAACTCTATGAATACACTAAAAAGCAGTGAAGTATATAAAAAGGTGAAGTTTATGGTATGTAAATTTTATTTCAATAAAGCTGTTTGTAAAATATCATCCCACACGCAAAGTCAAAATATTCTTAAAAACCTTTTTCCTTAATGAAAAAAGTAGTAGTAATTCTCAAAAACACTGAAGAACCAGGAAAAAAAAAAAAAACCTCATAACTCTGCCCCTACATAAGGCGATTACTGTCCTTAGAGAGGCTTTTCCCATTCAAACGCAATGTCTTGATGGCAGATAGACGCAAACTGGCTCCCAGTGTGACAGATTCCCAGAACTGTCTTTCAGGTGTGCTCAGTCCACATCCTCCTGTGGGTTGAGGGAGGCAGATAAGGAAAGAGGCCAGGGAGAGATCATGGCAGCTTCACTTTCAGGAGATGGCCAAGGGAAGAACACTTTGTTCCAGGTAGAAGTAAAAAGCCTCTTCATCTAACCTGGGGGCCACTAGAGTTCCAGAAGAATTCTGAAGTTACAAATGCTCCTTTCATGCAGCATATGAGCCATTCTGGTTAATTTCCCTCTCTCTCCATCCCTTTCTTTCTATCTTCCACTGAACATTAGGACATAACACCTTTTTAAATAATGTATGCCAGAAATTATGATAAGCACTTTACACATGTTGCATCACAACAATTTTATGAGGCAGGTACAATTATTATTCCCACTGTGCAGAGGAGGAAACTGAGACCTACGTGCATGTCCTTGTGTCCAAGTTTCATAATCTACTCCTAATGCACTGCCATGATAATTTCTGATGCACGAGGTCTTATCGTCCAACCATCCATCCATTCATTTGTTTAACCAGGACTATTAATCTGATGGACTGAGAGTGTGGCCTTGAACACTCTTCATAAAGGACAACAAACATATGCCCATGCCAGCCTCTCTACCAGGAGACTCCTCAACTACGGTCAGACTAACCCCCAACGAAAATGGGAAACATTCAGTTCTCTGAGGGTCGACCAGTTCCTCCTGTGTCTTTTTTTTTTTTTTTCAGCTCAAAGAAATCCATCCCAAATGAGGATGCCTCAGTGGCTGCAGCCAAAACATACAGTATCTTCAGTATCTTGTCTTTGCTTTTTTTTGGCTTTTCCCCCCTGAGTCATTCATTGTGAATACATTCAAATATAGAAAGTTGAAAGCACAATAATATGATCAGCCCTACTCTTTCCACTAGAATCAATAATTGACAACATTTCATCCTATTTGCCTTACTAGCCTTTATTTATTGAGACTTACGGTGTTCACATACCATAAATTTCATCCTTTAAAATGTGCATTTCAACAGTTTTTGGTGTATTCACAAAGTTGTACAATCACCATGATCTAATTTTAGAATATTTTCATCACTCTAAACAGAAACTCTGCACTCATTAGAAATCACTCCCTACCCCTTCTCCTTCCAGCTTGGACCAACCTCTAATCTACTTACTATCGCTGATTTCCACGTTCTAGACATTTCCTCTAAATGGAATCACACAATATGTGATCTTTCATGCCTGACGTCTTTCACTTTGCATCAATTTTCCAGATTCATCCATTCTGTAGTCTGTATTAGTACTTCTTATTGCCAAAAAATATTCTATTATATGGATGGACATCAATTTGTGTAACACTTGGGTAGTTTCCACTCTTGGGTTACTTACAAACAACACTACTATGAACATTCATCTACAAGTTTTTGTGAGGACATATGTTTTCAATTCTCCTGGGTATATGTACATAGGAGTGAAATTGCTGGGTCTTACAGTAACTCTAAGTTTAATCTTTTGAGGAACTGAGCATATGCTTCTTGATTTCAAATTTAATTTCACCAATTTGATGGGTAAATGCATGTGTTTTTCTTAAAACAGTGGCCCACAAGATGTTTACAAATCTTCTCAATTAAAATAACACAAACAGCTTCTTGAGATACACAAAAATACACTGGAAATGGTTTATGCCCCCTGAAACCAATAAAGTCTAGTTTGGTTTTTACAACAGTGACACAAGTTTGTCTCACTGCCTGAAGATTTTAAAGGAGAGAAAATAAAAAAAAATATTTGGCTCAAGCTATCAACAGCTCATATAGTTAATCACATAAAGTGATTTTGTAATTATTTATACAAACTATATATGAATAAAGCCATTGTAAAAATTTTGTTCTACATTTTTTATTGTCCTTTTGAGGTCACAGAAGCATTGTCCTGAGACAACAGACATCCCAATGGACTTACACCTTCCCCTTTAAATATATTAATTCTCACTTGTTCTAAAACCTATCCGAACAAACCAGTCAGTCATGACTACTTGCTAAAGACCTGGTATGTGTACAAAATTTCACATAACTGTCCAGGGGATCACAAACCCTTCCAGAGAGTTGTTTTTAAAAGAGGTGGGAAAAGAGTGTCTCTCTAGGTTGGGGAGATGGTCTAAGAGCTGGTGTGCAACTGTCCAGAAGTCTATCTACTTCCAAGGACCTCAGCTTCCATTAGCAGGGCCTGAATTAAGGTCCCACTGTTTACTTCCGTTTGTGCTCAGGGCTGGCCCAGCCAAGAGACTCCTTCAGCCCTCGAGCTGGCCCCTCTGACCATGCTGGCTCAGGATCTCTGAGAAGCACCATGCAGGCTCTATGTGAGGGCCTTGGAGATGCTGTTGGCCCCACCACACCAGGGCCCACTCGAGATCCTTACAGAGTCTGCAACCTAGTCAGCCAAGTGAGGTTGTGTGCCCCAAACCATCCTAACAAAGTAAATTGCGCCTTACCCTTAAGAGTGCTTTGATGGCAGTCTGACCTCACCGCAGCGAGCAACCCAACAATTGGCGCTGCGACCGTTTCCTTGTAACTGCTGCAGACTTATCCACAAAGAACAATGTGGACTGTGGCAGAAACACCAAAATAGATCCCAGGGAGGAAGCAGAGGGCCAGATAACCACTGAGGTAGGGCCATTTTGTGCAGACCGTTCTCTGCCTTAAGTCTGGGCATCTGTGGGCTTTGGATCACTCTTAAGACCACGCTGGAGGCTGAACCAGATGCACCTGCCAGCTCACCTGGATTGAAGGGATCGCAGCACGTTTGAACAGAAGTGGGGATAAGAACAAGTGGCGGGGGGAGCTTCAAGATGGCAGAAGAGTAAGACTTGGAGATCACCTTCCTCCCCACAAATACATCAGAAATACATCTATGTGTGGAACAACTCTAACAGAATACGTACTGAACGCTGGCAGAAGACCTCAGACCTCCCAAAACGCAAGAAGCTCCCCACGTACCTGGGTAGGGCAAAAGAAACAACAGAGACAAAAGAATAGGGATGGGACCCGCACCAGTGGGGGGGGAGCTGTGAAGGAGGAAAGGTTTCCACACACTAGGAAGCCCCTTCGCGGGTGGACAGTGTGGGTGGCGTAAGGGGGAAACTTCGGAGCCAAGGAGGAGAGCGCAGCAACAGGGGTGCGGAGGGCAAAGCAGAGACTCCCGCACAGACGATAGGTGCCGACCAGCACTCACCAGCCCGAGAGGCTTGTCTGCTCACCTGCCGGGATGGGTGGGGGCTGGGAGCTGAGGCTTGGGCTTCAGAGGTCAGATCCCAGGGAGAGGACTGGGGTTGGCTGCATGAACACAGCCTGAATGGGGCTAGTGTGCCACAGCTAGCTGCGAGGGAGTCCGGGAAAAAGTCTGGAGCTGCCGAAGAGGCAAGAGACTTTCTTGCCTCTGTTTCCTGGGGCGCGAGGAGACGGGATTAACAGCGCCACCTAAACGAGCTCCAGAGACAGACGCGAGCCGCGGCTATCAGCGCAGACCCCAGAGACGGGCATGAGACGCTAAGACTGTTGCTGCCGCCACCAAGAAGCCTGTGAGCAAGAACAGGTCACTATCCACACCTCCCCTCCCAGGAGCCTGTGCAGCCTGCCACTGCCAGGGTCCCAGGATCCAGGGAAAACTTCCCCGGAAAAACACACGGCACACCTCAGGCTCTTGCAACGTCATACCAGCCTCTACCACGGCAGGCTGGCCTTGCATTCCGCACTCTTCTCCACCCTGCCACCCCGGCCTGAGTGAGTCACAGCCCCCTAATCAGCTGCTCTTTTAACTCCATCCTGTCTGAGCAAAGAACAGACGGCCTCAGGCGACCAACGCGCAGAGGCTGGGCCACATCCAAAGCTGAACCCTGGGAGCTGTGCGAACAAAGAAGAGAAAGGGAAATCTCTTCCAGCAGCCTCAGGAGCAGCAGATTAAATCTCCACAGTCAACTTGATGTACGCTGCATCTGTGGAACACCTGAATAGACAATGAATCATCCCAAACTGTGGAGGTGGACTTTGGGAGCAATGATATATTCTTTTTTCCCCTTTCTCTCTTTTTGTAAGTGTGTATGTGTATGCTTCTGGGTGTGATTTTGTCTATATAGCTTTGCTTTCACCATTTGTCCTAGGGTTCTGTCTGTCCGCTTTTTTTTTTTTTAGTATAGTTTTTAGCACTTGCTAACATTGGTGGATTTTTCTTGGTTGGGTTTCTCTCCTCTTTCTTTCATTCTTTCTTTTATTACTTTTTAAATTTTTTTAATAATTTTTTTTATTTGAATAACTTTATTTTATTTTATTTCATTTTTATTTTATCATTCTCTTTCTTTCTTTCTTTTTTTCTCCCTTTTATACTGAGCCAAGTGGATGACAGGCTCTTGGTGCTGCAGCCAGGCATCAGGGCTGTGCCTCTGAGGTGGGGGAGCCAAGTTCAGGACATTGGTCCACCAGCGACCTCCCAGCTCCACGTAATATCAAACGGCAAAAATCTCCCAGAGATCTCCATCTCAACACCAAGACCCAGCTCCACTCAACGGCCAGCAAGCTACAGTGTTTGACACAGGAACACAACCCCACCCATTAGCAGAGAGGCTGCCTAAAGTCATAATAAGGTCACAGACACCCCAAAACACACCACCAGACGAGGATGTGCCCACCAGAAAGACAAGATCCAGCCTCATCCACTAGAACACAGGCACTAGACCCCTCCACCAGGAAGCCTACACAACCCACTGAACCAACCTTAGCCACTGGGGGCAGACACCAAAAACAACAGGAACAACGAACCTGCAGCCTGCAAAAAGGAGACCCCAAACACAGTAAGTTAAGCAAAATGAGAAGACAGAGAAACACACAGCAGATGAAGGAGCAAGGCAAAAACCCACCAGACCTAACAAATGAAGAGGAAATAGGCAGTCTACCTAAAAAAAAATTCAGAATAATGAGAGTAAAGATGATCCAAAATCTTGAATATAGAATGGAGAAAATACAAGAAACATTTAACAAGGACCTAGAAGAACTAAAGTGCAAACAAACATTGATGAACACCACAATATATGAAATTAAAAATTCTCTAGAAGGAATCAATAGCAGAATAACTGAGGAAGAAGAATGGATAAGTGACCTGGAAGATAAAATAGTGGAAATAACTACTGGAGAGCAGAATAAAGAAAGAAGAATGAAAAGAATTGAGGACAGTATCAGAGACCTCTGGGACAACATTAAATGCACCAACATTCGAATTATAAGGGGTCCCAGAAGAAGAGGAGAAAAAGAAAGGGACTGAGAAAATATTTGAAGAGATTATAGTTGAAAACTTCCCTAATATGGGACAGGAAATAATGAATCAAGTCCAGGAAGCACAGAGAGTCCCATACAGGATAAATCCAAGGAGAAACACTCCAAGACACATATTAATCAAACTATCAAAAATTAAATACAAAGAAAAAATATTGAAAGCAGCAAGGGAAAAACAACAAATAATATATAAGGGAATCCCCATAAGGTTAACAGCTGATCTTTCAGCAGAAACTCTGCAAGCCAGAAGGGAGTGGCAGAACATGTTTAAAGGGATGAAACGGAAAAACCTACAACCAAGATTACTCTACTCAGCAAGGATCTCATTCAGATTAGACGGAGAAATTAGAACCTTTACAGTGAAGCAAAAGCTAAGAGAATTCAGCACCACCAAACCAGCTTTACAACAACTGCTATCGGAAAAGAAGAAGTAAAGATGTCACTGTTTGCAGATGACATGATACTATACATAGAGAATCCTAAAGATGCTACCAGAAAACTACTAGAGCTAATCAATGAATTTGGTAAAGCAGCAGGATACAAAATTAATGCACAGAAATCTCTTGCATTACTATACACTAATGATGAAAAATCTGAAATGGAAATTAAGAAACCACTCCCATTTACCACTGCATCAAAAAGAATAAAATATCTAGGAATAAACCTACCTAAGGAGACAAAAGACCTGTATGCAGAAAATTATAAGACACTGATAAAAGAAATTAAAGATGATACAAATAGATGGAGAGATATACCATGTTCTTGGATTGGAAGAATCAACATTGTGAAAATGACTATACTACCCAAAGCAATCTACAATTCAATGCAATCCTTATCAAACTACCACTGGCATTTTTCATACAACTAGAACAAAAAATTTCACAATTTGTATGGAAACACAAAAGACCCCAAACAGCCAAAGCAATCTTCAGAAAGAAAAACAAGGCTGGAGGATCAGGCTCCCTGACTTCAGACTATACTACAAAGCTACAGTAATCAAGACAGTATGGTACTGGCACAAAAACAGAAATATAGATCAATGGAACAAGACAGAAAGCCCAGAGATAAACTCACACACATATGGTCACCTTATCTTTGATAAAGGAGGCAAGAATATACAATGGAGAAAAGACAGCCTCTTTAATAAGTGGTGCTGGGAAAACTGGACAGCTACATGTAAAAGAATGAAATTAGAACACTCCCTAACACCATACACAAAAATTAACTCAAAATGGACTAAAGACCTAGATGTAAGGCCAGACACTATAAAACTCTTAGAGGGAAACACAGGCAGAACACTCTATGACATAAATCACAGCAAGATCCTTTTTGACCCACCTCCTAGAGAAATGGAAATAAAAACAAAAATAAACA
>NW_006786303.1:417396-451745 GCF_000442215.2 Lipotes vexillifer | reverse complement strand
CAATAGCCAGGACATGGAAGCAACCTAAGTGTCCATCGACAGATGAATGGATAAAGAAGATGTGGCACATATATACAGTGGAATATTACTCAGCCATAAAAAGAAACGAAACTGAGTTATTTGTAGTGAGGTGGATGGACCTAGAGTCTGTTATACAGAGTGAAGTAAGTCAGAAAAACAAATACTGTATGCTAACATATATGGAATCTAGGAAAAAAAAAAAAAAGGTCATGAAGAACCTAGGGGCAAGACGGGAATAAAGATGCAGACCTACTAGAGAATGGACTTGACAACACGGGGAGGGGAAAGGGTAAGCTGGGACAAAGTGAGAGAGTGGCATGGATATATGTACACTACCAAATGTAAAATAGATAGTGGGAAGCAGCCACATAGCACAGGGAGATCAGCTGGTGCTTTGTGACCACCTAGAGGGGTGGGATAGGGAGGGTGGAGGGAGGGAGACGCAAGAGGGAAGAGATATGGAGATATATGTATATGTACAAATGATTCACTTTGTTATAAAGCAGAAACTAACACACCATTGTAAAGCAATTATACTTCAGTAAAGATGTTTTAAAAAAAAAAAAAAAGAACAAGTGTGGCTTTGTTCTGCCAGACCTACTGAAAAGCCCAGCAGCCCTGCCTTAGGAGGAGGCAGATCTGACATGCCTCGGCACTGCACTGGGAAAGCGCGGGGCCACTGCTCACCTGGACAGCCCCCAATCCCTTCCCATGCCAAGCGCAGGGGTTTGGTCCACCCACTCTTGCCCACGGTGATCCCAGGCACACCCATAGTGTTCTGCCCCTTCCAGCCGGCAAGCCCTGGAGGGCAGTGTTTCTCCACTGGGAATGTTTGTAAATGTTGGGTTACCATGACTGATAGGTCATGCCCTGAAGCGCACCAGACAGTCCTGCACAAGGAGAGACCATTCTGCCCCTGGGGCCAATACAGCTGCCATTGAGTAATGGTCCTTTTAGGACAAGGTCACAAATTCAAATGCCAGTGAGGGCCAGGCAGATATCCTAAGAGTGATGCAGGCTCCCTTAAAATGGTCTTTTTGAGGCAGGAGATAGATGGGCTCCAGGTTAGGCATTTACAACTGGCCTTATGTTTGCATTTCCTGAGACAGGAGATAGGTGGGCTCCAGGTTAGACATTTAAAATCAGCCCTCCTCTTTGCTCTCCAAGATAGAAGCTATGACAGGGACAGGGTAAATAGCCAATCTTTGTCTCTTGTGTATGCCTTAAGATAACAGTCATGGCAAGAACAAAGAGGGGCAAAACCTTGTTTAAGTAAAGGATCAAGGGATCTTGCTTTCCCCCTCCTTGGGGCAAGGGAGACACTACACATGCGCAGAAAGGCTCCTTGGGGGTCAAAAGTTAGGGAACAACCCCAGGCCATAGTGACTCTTGCTTCTCCCAGACACCTTCATGTCAGGACCCATCTTGGCTGAGAGGTGCATGTGCACCTAAAGGGAGGGTCCTGAGACAAATTAGCCAGGGGGGGACAAAGTGAGATGATTGGCCAGAAGGGAAACAAAGACCCGGAAAACTGCCCCCTTATAAAGGATTTAAACTTCCCAAAGGCGCAACTCTCTGAGTTCGCCTGTGCGTCTTTCTGCATGTACTTTGCTTTTCCAATAAACTTTCTACTTTTCTCTTTACCTTCTGTCTCCTCACCTGAATTCATTCTTGACGAGGCAGGCAAGAACTGGGGGTTTAGGCCCTAGCCGCTGGCCTCTGTGGTCTAGCAGTTAGGACTCCCGGTCCGGGAACTAAGATCTTGCTTTCAGCTACTGCTTGCTACTGCTTACTGCAAGCTGCTGCTTACTGCTGTGTGTGACTGAAATCATTTTGAATTGTGTTCTTTGACATAGACACACTTTGTTGCCATTTTAAATCACAAAGGGGTGTTTTCTGTGATTTAATTCTACAAAGAAAGGTGCTCTCACATTTTTTTCCTTGAAACACTCAGCCATCTTACCCTATTTTTCATTTTCCCACTTTTTATGAAGATGTGGGTAAAGAAACATTTCAGTCTCCTCTTAACTGCACCACAAGGAAAGCGACAGCACAAATTTGAGGATAAATGGCACTTGCCACTTAGCACCAGAGAAGAGAGACAAGAGGACATGGTGGAGACTGTGGCAACCTGATATATGACCACAGTTCAAAGTGCTGTCCACCTGCACTGGCCCTGAGCTGCTCTCATGAGGCCAATGGCTGGACCCTGCATTCCCAAGAGGTCAGGAACAATGCAAAGGAGGCAGGCACCCAACCCCCAAAGAGGAGACCCGCAAGAATTACAGTGACTTCTGTCCCAGCGACCCAAGTAAGTGGTGATGTCCACACTGACCAGAGCCCTTCAGTTCCACTCAGCAGTTACACAGCAGAGACATGTTAGATGTGAGTGTCCAGGTCGGGTGAGCACAGAGCACCTGAGAGGGGCTGTCACAGATGGGGAGGTTTTCATGGGTGGCAGTTTCTTCCTCTGTAGCCATTTGTGACTTGGGCAGCAGATGCTGACAAGGGTAAAAGAAGTGGTTGAGATACAGACATGGCTACTATGTATGTCATAAATTCCTCGGTCACCACAAATTCCTAGGAAAGGACTGAAAAGGGATTTGATTTGAGAGAGAAAATGCTTACCATTGTGAAGAGACAAAATTCTCCTTTCTTACTGGGTCCCGGCTCTTCACCCCAAATGCACAGGCTAGGAGAAGGCATTGTTTTCCCAGGGTCTCCTCTGCTCTGCCTTAACCTCCTAGGCTTACATTTCCGAGGCAGCAGAGACGACACAGAAAGCCCTTTGTCCGGCAATGACTGCCTCAGGCACTGACATTCTCAGGAGAGGGCCTCCCTTCAGCTCCAGAGAGACCCTGAGGGTGTGACCCTAGGGCTCTTGACAGTTCTGTTCTTTGTCAGGGACAAGACCACCCACAAGTTTTGGGGTTAGGAGCAGCAAAGGAAGCTGTGAGACTGGGCAGACAATTTCAAGAATCCCACAAACTTAACCACAAAAGTTCTGCTTGGGCCCAGGAACACCCAGATCACCGGGTCCCAGGTGAGGTATGGGACTACAAGGCAGACCCACCCATCCCTCTCACATCCTTGCAGGGAAAACCCACCAACTTCATGGCCCTGGGGAATGTGTGCTTTGTAACCTGAATTCCACAAGAAAAAAATTTTCTTCCATTTGCAGCAAAACATGCAGCCACGATTGCTCCATTGCTGGAAACATGTTTAACCACCTTAGCAAAAGTCTCCTGAGCAAAGATTTTACACAGGAGTCTTAAAAATTCCTTTTCTTTTTTTAATGGTTGGGGAGAATTATAAAGAATTTTCTATCTTGTCAAAAAATGTATATGGTTTCATTAAAACAATCTTCTTTCACAGCATGGCCCACACTAGGACCCAAGAGGGAACAGAGGGGACCTGCAGAATCTTCTTGGCTGGTTCAGAAACAAACCTGAAGCCTGCTGCATCTGGGGCAGGGCGGGGAGCAGTGCCAGCCCAGTGCAGGAGGTTCAAAGACAGAGGAAAGGACAGTGCTAGGCTCCAAAGACAAGCTGGAATCAGCCTGTGGTAGAAGAGGGTGGGGCCTGTCAGGCCAGAAGCCCAGAAACTCCAAACATGGAAACTGGTGTAGTCTGAAGGACCATTACAACATCGAAAGCACAAATGGGTACAAACCACTACTAGATCTTCAAATGAAGAGAAAACTTCCAGTGCAACTGAACTTGTGCTCTGAAGAAATGCACAAGAAAGACAAGATGCCCAATGGAAATGGGATTCTGAAGAAATCCTGTAACCCCTCTGCTGCATTTGCCAATCTGGGGCATGATCTGGCTGGAGAGTAAAGTGCAGGAGGCTTTCAGCAAAAGATGAGTCCGGAGAGATGGTTGAGGGATGGATGACAAAAGGCCTCAAAGGATAATCTGAGTTGGGATTTCACCCTGTAGGTGTGGAGGAAATGAGGGGTGAGTTTTATGCAGGGCAGTGACATGAGTAAATTTAAATAGAAAATAGAAAATAACCCATGAAATATTGACGTGCTAGCACAGTATCAGGTACAAATATTAGGTTAAATCACCTAAAATTGCTGATAATCAATGATTTTTATCTATAAAAATGAGAATTTCACTTGGTTCAATGTATGTGATTTGATGCAATTAAGTGACAAATAGGTAATGTCTATCGTTTCAAAGGACACCAAAACGAACACACCAGGAGGACTGATGAGAAAAGCAGGAGCTGTCTGCACATGGCCATCTCCTCACCTCTCTGGCTCCTGCTGGCAGCTGCTCTTCGGGAGCTAGAGGAAGAAACTGGCTATAAAGGAGATGTTGCTGAATGTTCTCCAGCTGTATGTATGGATCCAGGTTTGTCAAATTGTACCACACACATCATGACAGTAACTATCAATGGAGATGACGCTGAAAACCTGAGGCCTGAGCCAAAGCCAGGAGTTGGAGAATTTGTGGAAGTAATTTCCTTACCAAAGAATGACCTGCTGAAGAGACTTGATGCTCTGGTAGCTGCAGAACATGTGACAGTGAATGCCAGATTCTACTCCTACACTCTGGCACTGAAACATATAAATATGAAGCCATTTGAAGTGCCCTTCCTAAAGTTTTAAGGCCAAAGGGCAGTGGCCATATTTTTGTAAACAGAACAATCAGGCCTCCTTCACTAAGACTTTGTATTCATCTCAGTTTACTGTAGATTTGAAATCAGCTGTTTCATAAAATAAATGCAACATACAATGCAAAAAAAAGAATCCCCTCCCACAGCTTCAGGCCTGTCTGAGTGCTGATGAGCCCTAACTGCCAACTCAGCCATACCTCTCTTTGAAAATCCAGACCCATGTATTCCATGTATCATGACCCCTGGACCCCTCCTCCTGGCTTTCTCATCATCGAAAACTGAACCTCAGTCTCAGACCCAGCTCCAGATCAAAGTTGTTTCACCTTGACCCCAATGAACTACTGTCTACCATGATGGGAGCTAGGCTCTGGCTGGTGAACAAAATGGATCTCCTTCAGTCTCCCTTCTGCTCATGCCAGAAATCCTAACTAGTCCCTCTCCATCCCTCCCCATTCACCTCCAATTCATCAATAAGTCATATCAATTTGGATACCTTAGACCCACCCTCTTTTTTCATCCCCCTGACATATGAATTAGAATGCAAGTAATAGAAAACCTGGCTAAGGTAAGTACAGCTTAATCATAGAGGTAACAACCATTGCACAAAACAGAGGTATGGAGGTGGGTTGTTTGGGGCAGATTAGGTAGGCCCCTGATGGCACAGCTCTGGATGGGCAATTCTCTGACTGTTGGCCTTTCCCTCATTGTTCCAAGATGGCTGCTGCAGCACCAAGCACCATCCTCACACAGCAGCTTCCCAGGGAAGAAAGTGTTTCTCTGAAGCTTTCAGCAGGCCTTCTCTTGGGCTTCCCAAGCCAAATTTGGTCACATGAATACTGCTGCAAGGGACGCTGGACAAGTGATTATCTAGCAAAAGAAAACAGGACTCATACCCCTGGGTGGGGCACCCCCAAAACTGGAGAATAATTATACTGCAGAGCTTCTCCCATAGAAGTGAGAGTTCTGAGCCCCACATCTAGCTCCCCAGCCCAGGGGTCCTGTACCAGGAAGATGCAGGGCATATGGCTTTGAAGGCCAGTGGGGCTTAATTTCAGAAGTCCCACAGTACTGGGGGAAATAGAGACTTCACTCTTAAAGAACACACACAATATCTCACACACTCTGGGACTTTGGGCAAAAGCAGTAATTTGATAGGAACCTGGGCCAGAACTACCTGCTGGTACTGGTATTGGAGAGTCTCCCAGAGAGATGGTGGTGGGGGGAGGGGAGAGGCTGTTTGGCTCACCCTGGGGACACAGACACGGGTGGCAGCCATTCTTGGGAGCTTCTTCTACTGTGTCGACACTGATGCTGGTGGGTGCCATTGTGGAATCCTCCCTCTAGCTCATTAGTGCCAAGACCTGGCCCCACCCAACAGCCTGTAGGTGCCAGAGCTGGGACGCCTCAGGTCAAGCAACTGAGTAGGGACACAGCCCCATCCACCAGCAGACAGACTGCCTAGAGATTTCCTGAGCCCACAGCCACTTCTAGACGTGCCTTTAGACATGGCCCTGCCCACCAGAGGACCAAGACCCAGCTCCACCCATCAGTGGCCAGGCACCAGTCCTGCCCTACAGGAAGTCTGCTCTAGCCTCTGGACAGCCTCACCCACCAGGGGGCAGACATCAGACACAAGAAAACCACAGTCCCACAGTCTGCCCACAGCAGGCAAGACGCTGTCCTGGGACCAGCTAGGTCTCAGCCCTAAGCACTAGCAGGCCAACACCAGCTTTGGGACACCCCAGACCCCATACCCAACTGCATCAGGAACTGCCCCACCCCAGCAAACTGCCATGAGCTCTGTTATCCCTGGGCCCTGCAACCAGCCTCCAGGACCCAGCTGTGCCTGCCTGTAGTCTGGCACTAACCTCCAGACCTGGCTTCACTCACCAGGGGGTGGGCAACAGCCCTGGAGTCTTCTGGACCCTGACTTCACCCACCAGTGAGCCAGCATTGGCCCTAGGGTTCTGCAGTCAGCCACCCTGTGAACAGGCTCCATCAACCAGCAGTCAGCAGCCTCCACACAAGGAAGGGTCTGGCAACCACTAGACTAGGGGCAAAACCAAGCCTACCAGACCACCCACGTAGTCAACCTGCCACAACAGAAGGACCCATGCAGCACTCATAGAGGGAATCCCTAGAGCATATAGCTGGGGTGAAAAGAAAGGAGTGCACTGCTAGGACACATAGGATGTCTCCTACAGAAGGCCACTCCTCCAAGATGGGGAAACATAACTAACCTACCAGATACACGAAAATACAAACAGCAACTTAGGCAATGTGAGGCAACAGGGAAACATGTTCCAGACAAAGGAACAAGATAAAACCCCAGAAGAAGAACTAAGTAAAGTGGAGATAGGCAATCTACCCAAGAAGGAGTTCAGGGTAGTGATTGTAAAGATGATCAAAGAACTTGGGAGAAGAATGGATGCACAGAGCAAGAAGTTAGAAGTTTTTAACAAAGAGAAAATATAAATAATAGCCAGAGATGAAGAATACAATAACTGAAATGAAAAATACACCAGAAGGAATCAACAGAAGGCTAAATGATACAGAGGAATGGATCAGCAAGCTGGAAGGTAGAGTAGTGGAAACCACTGCCACTGAACAGAAAAAAGAAAAAAGAATGAAAAGAAATGAAGACACAGTTTAAGAGACCTCTAGGACAACACCAAGTGCACTAATATTTGCATTATAGGGTCCCAAAAGGAGAAGACAGAAAGAGGCTGAGAACATACTTGAAGACATAATAGCTGAAAACTTCCCTAACCTGGGAAGGGAAACAGTCACCCAAGTCCAGGAAGCACAGAGACTCCCATACAGGATCAACCCAAAGAGGAACACATCAAGACACATAATAATTATAAAATAACAGAAATTAAAGATAAAGAGAGAATATTAAAAGCAGCAAGGGAAAACCAACAAATAACATACAAGGGAACTCCCATAAGGCTATCAGCTGATCTTTCAGCAGAAATTCTGCAGGCCAGAAGGGAGTGGCACAATATATTTCAAGTGATGAAAGGGAAAAACCTACAACAAAGAATACTCTACCCAACAAGGGTCTCAATCAGATTAGATGGAGAGATCAAAAACTTTACAAACTAGTAAAAGCTAAGGAGGTCAGCACCACCAAACCAGCTTTACAACAAATATTAATGGAACTTCTCTAGGTGAGAAAGAAAAGGCTGCAACTAGAAACAAGAAAATTACAAAATGAGAAAGCTCATCAGTAAAGGCAAATATACAATAAAGGTAGGAAATCCTCCACACACAAAGCTAGTAGGAAGGTTTAAATACATAAGCAGTAAAATCATCTATATCCACACTAAGCAGTTAAAAGATACACAAAACAATTAGATATAAAATATGGTATCAAAAACAGTACTCAAGAGGTGAGAAGAGTACAAATGCAAGGTTTTTAAAACGTATTTGAAATTAAGAGATCAGCAACTTAAAACAATCACATATATCTATAGATTGCTATATTAAAACCTCATGGTAATGATTAACCTAAAATCTATAAGAGGTATACACACAAAAAGGAAAAGAATTCAAACATAACACTAAAGACAGTCATCAAATCACAAGAGAAAATAAAAACAAAAGAAGAATAAAGCGAAAAAAAGAAAGACCTATAAAAACAACCCCCAAACAATTAACAAAATGGCAATAAGAACATACATATCAATAATTACCTTAAATGTAAATGGACTAAATGCTCCAATCAAAAGACAGAGAGTGGCTGAATGGATACAAAAACAAGACCCATATATATGCTGCCAGGAGAGACTCACTTTAGAGCTAAAGACACACATGTACTGAAAGTGAGGGGATAGAAAGAAGTATTCCATGTAAATGGAAATCAAAAGAAAGCCAGGGTAGTAATACTTATATCAGACAAAATAGACTTCAAAATAAAGACTGCTACATGAGACAAAGAAGGATACTACATAATACATAATGTAGTATCATATTACATAATGTAGTATGATACTACATATGTAATACATACTACATAATGATCAAGAAGATATAATGATTATAAATATATATGCAACCAACATAGGAGCACCTAAATACATAAAGCAACTATTAACAAACATAAAGGGGGAAATCAACAGTAACACAATAATAGTAGGGGACTTTAACAAACCACTTGTATCGATTGACAGATCATCCAGACAGAAAATCAATAGAGAAACACTGGCCTTAAATGACACATTAGACCAGATGGACTTAACTGATATTTATAGAGCATTCCACACAAAAGTAACAAAATACACATTCTTTTCAAGTGCACTTGGAACATTCTCCAAAATAGATCACATGCTAGACCACTATAACCAGGGCACTGTGCTCAAACTTAACTAATGAACACTACTGAATTCATGACTGATTAATTAGTGAGTAAACAAACTGGTCTCTGAAAGATGGACTAGCCCAAGGGAAAGAGGAAGGCTCAAGAGCAACAGTGGATAGAGTACTTTCTGCAGGAAGGCAAGGTCTAGGACACTGGCTTGGCTGAAGTGACGGTCTTAACATGAGAGACAAGAAACCATTGAACAGGTAAGGCAGGCAAAGGTGTGGAACTCTGAATGCCATGCTCACTGTGTTCTTCTAGAACACTTATTCTCTACCCCTCATGTTTCCATGTGGAAAGACCTCAGCTGCAGTAAGGCTACACCCAGTAAGTGGGGTGACTGGTCTGCCTGGGAGTCTGGGGGAAAGAGCTGGTGTGCTCACCAGCCCCTCTGCCTGCAGGAGGACGAGGGCCCTGAGGTGGGCTCCTCACCCAAAGCACTGCCTGCCCCTGTGACAGAGCCCTCCCCCTCCAGCCCTGTCCATGACAGCTGCAGGGGAGAAGCTACATAATTCTTGGGTGAAATCTCAGGGGCTGAAATGGGTGATTTTTGAGTGCAATTCTTCTAGAGCAGGAGCCGTGACTGCCATTCGCTCTAAGCTGGGGAGAGGAAGATGGCTATTGCGTATTAGCCCTGAAGATCCCAACTCAGCAGTTTACCATTTATTTGGCCGGCAATGACGAGCCAACATAGTTTAAGTCCTGTGCAGTCCAACAGCTTGAGAACAGAACCTGAAAGATTGTTTAAGGCTATCAAAATACTTTCCATCCTAAGTACCTCCCCCCGCCATTCCCAACACTGACTGAAGGGGTGAACATGGGCCAAGCTTCCCAGGCCCACTGGTTTACATTTTGCCCTGATCCTCTGACCAGAAGTGTGAGTCTTGCTGATGCTTCCCCTGCAAGCCCTGCCTTAGTGAGTGTCTGCTGATGCCCTGGTCTGTAGCATAGTCCCTCTCATCTCAATGGCTTTTGCTCTCCGAAGCACACAGTATACTGACCTCACATGTCCAAGGACGCTCTCTGGATTTGGAAGCACAGTGAACCTGGCCAACTAAACGGGTCAGGCCCCAGTCTCCTGGCCTGAAGTCCAAACAGTCCACTCCTGTTGACCACACAGAACCACACAATGTCCCTCTGAGAGGCAGCCACTCAAAGGTCGCGTGTGCCGGTGAAGCCGCTGACCCCCCGCCACACCAGAGAGAGCGCCCTCCACCCAAGCAAATGCACACGCCCACCTTGAAGAGCAGTTAGGCAACGCGAGGAAAGCTGCATCGAAGTGGTGCTGAACTGAGCTCCCTGAGCAGGTGCAGGGCTGAAACAAAAGGCTCACAGTGGCGCGAAGTCACAGGAAGTAACCGCCCAGGGAAACGCGGCTGTGCCTCCTCCCTTGACCAGACAGGCTGGCAGGCACACCGGTGGGCTCCAAGACCTTCAGCTCCCCTGCTCCCCTCTCCAGCTGCCCTGCCCATGCTGAAGTTCTAGCAGCTTCCTGGTCAAGCCCATGGGAGCATAACCAAAGCAAGGTGTTTAAGGAGAACCAGGCAGTGTTCACGGAGAAAAGCGCTCAGTATCATTTGAAGAGGAGCAGACACACATCAGCAATGACACCATGGCTACCCAAACTTGCTGGCTACGGCCTTCTGATGCCCCGCGTTCTGATGCCCTCATGGTGATCTCTACATTCTACAGAGCACGGCGGACAAGTGCAAGGGCTGAGGGCAGACTGAACAGTAGCAGCTTCTAGCGTATAACTCTCCAGATACTGGTACAGAGTTATGGGGGAGGCAGTCAATGCCAGGTCGCACATGAGTGAACTCCAACCCCCACCCCCAGCAGGAGGCACCTGAGGCCAGCAATGGCTCAAGAGGAGACCAAGGGGAGAGGAAGCCAGTTTTGACTGAACGGTCTGAAAAGAGCAACAGCGTCTTGGTCAAGAAGCCCCTGAGAGACCGAGGGTGTGACTGTCCAGAGGCATCACCTTAATGTCTACACTGGGTTAACACAGGAGAGACTGATATTTAGCACTTTGTCAGCTTTAGCCATTCGGCAAAAGCTTAGCAAGTTTTGGATTTTTAACAGACGTTTTTATTGTTTAAATGAAGGTACCTCATGGATAATGATAACACTAGGAAGAAAGATAATTACAAAAATAGATTTAAAAATACATACACACGGAAACATATCTTAGCAGGAGAAGCAAAGCACTTGTTTCTATCAAACACCTCCAGACACAGGTATTTTGACTCTGCGTGGCAACCCAATTAAGAGGCCATCACAAACACTGTCTCACAGCAGCTAGGGGACAAGAAAGGTCTGTGGGGAGGAAGAGGGGGTTTGCTGTGGCAAGGTAAGTTCTGGAAGGAAGCCACACTATCCTCCCAGTGCTGAGAACTCTGTTGGCACCAAAAGGAATTTCGAAGTTGGAAATCCTTCCCATCAGAGAACAGACGGAGAACCCGCACATCCTGAGGGGAAGTAATCTGAAGCAGTCTTTAAGATAAATACTTCCAGGGACTTTCCTTGTGGCACACTGGTTAAGAGTCCGCCTGCCAATGCAGGGGACAGGGGTTCCAGCCCTGGTCCGGGAAGATCCCACATGCCGCAGAGCAGCTAAGCCCATGCACCACAACTACTGAGGCTGTGCTCTAGAGCCCACAAACCACAACTACTGAGCCCCCATGCTACAACTACTGAAGCCCATGTGCCTAGAGCCCCTGCTCTGCAACAAAGAGAAGCCACCGCAATGAGAAGCCCGCACACACAATGAAGAGTAGCCCCCACTAGCCGCAACTAGGGAAAGCCCGCACGCAGCAACGAAGACCCAGCACAGCCAAAAATAAATAAATAAATAAATATTTAAAAAAAAAAAAAAATTTTTTTTAAGATAAATACTTCCATACGGTAATTGAAGTGGTTTGTATCTAGTGATGGCATGCCTCACTATTTCCAGCACTGTGTTGTGTTAGGGACTATGTTGCCTTAGATCCTGAACCCATGCCATTTATCAAAGACAATAAAATCCCAAAGGCACAACTACTTATCATCAGATAATCCAATGGAAAGTTTAATTGAGGCTTCAGTGTAATGCCTCTTGGCAATGACCCCTACATCTAATTCTCTGGTTAATTCTCATTTCATTAAAGACATTTCCCAGTATGCCTAAGCTTATTACTTCAAAAAGCAGCCGTTGGAACTATGCAGACAATAATTGCCTTCTTGGGGTGGGAGGGAGAGGCAAGAGGGAGGAGATATGGGAATACATGTATACGTATAGCTGACTCACTTTGTTATACAGCAGAAACTAACACACCATTGTAAAGCAATTATACTCCAATAAAGATGTTAAAAAATGATAATAATAATGAACATTGCTTTGCAATCAAAATAAATAATTGCCTTCTTACCAGAACGACTGGCACCTCTTATCTGCCAGCCTGGCCTGGATGAGAGAAGAGGACCCGGCCAGCTACTGACAGAACTTGCTCTCTCCTCCATGGACCATCTATAATCAAATGGGCATATTTCTAAGTGTTTCACCAGCTGATCTCTTAGTTTAGGATTAAAAGGCCTTCTCCAGAGCTGACATCACATGATGAGTAATTTCCCGGCATGTCCAAGGCTTCCTCAGGGCTGGAGGTGTTTGGAATCACTTACTTGGCTGGTCAGGTGCCGGCTTTTCCTGAACTCACTAAGTCTTGTCCAAAAGGGTCTTCTATTGTCTGCTTTCTTCTGAGTTTTGAGTGTACATTTTCTGGCCTTAGACGCATTCATGATTGTATTATGTAATCCTACAGTAATCCCCTGGAGACTTGAATGATGTGTAGTAATTTCTCATCATTTTTCTTCTTTTGAGCCCAAATTTGGGCTAAGCACAGACACAGAAAAAATCTTTGGCAACATTCTCCTCCCTTAGTCTCTATGTTTAATTCCTGAACCTTCATTTTACTTATAACTGCGCTAGAATGTAATAGATTAACAAAAATGAATCAAGGAGATCTTAGCTCCACTTGGATTACTTTACGAGTCAAGACTTGTTTTCCCTCAGCTGAAGTAATGAAGAAATTTACACTCAGAAAAAGATAAGCAGAAAAATCAGGTTGAGCTGGGATACCTGGCTAGAAGGCAGTTCCAGATTTCATTACAAATCTCAGAAGGTAAAAATTTCCTCAGCAGAGCCAACATAGCCCCACATCAGCACAGGAGGCAAATCCCTCCAGGTAGGGCTCTGCCTGCAGGGCGGAGTCAGGGTGGGAGGCTTGGTTTCCCCCTGCAGCCACCTCCCCACTCCCCAACGTGCATCACCCCCGCCAAAGGCAGAGGTGACATTCAAGTCCTGGGTATGGACCATCCATGGGCTTTAGAAGCCTGGGAGAGATGAAAAGAGTGCCAGATATGTAACGAATACTCTGGTATTCCTAGACCAACATCAAGTCATACAGAGAGGTTATACACTCTCTCAGTAAGCCCACTTTCTTCTTAATCAAAAACATGCTGGTGGGACACAGATGCTCCACTGGCTACACCCCTCCCTACTTGTTCTAGGAAACAAGAACAAGATGGCAAGGGAGGAAGAGGCCAGAGGCCAGCATGGCTGGCACAGGTGAGCGATACCATGAGCAGTAGGAAGTGAGGTCAGGGGAGCGCTGCAGGCCATGTGTTCTGGAGGCCATTGGAGGATTGTGAGCAAGGAACTCACATGATGTGATTTGTGTTTTGAAAGTAACCCTCTGGCTGTCATGTAAAAACTTGCTGTTCAGGAGGCCACTGTGGAGGCCTGGAGACACTGTGGATGAGGGTGACAGAGGCCTGGACCACAGGGGGAATGGCAGGTATGGCTAAAAGAGGTCTGATTAAGAATATGTTCTGAGGGCAGAGTGGGTGGGAATTGTTGGTGGATTAGAAGTATCAGGCATCTTCTGAAACAAAAGCCATATGATGGCCAGTCAACTTCTAGAAATTGCTAATAAAAATCACAACTACCACTTCCCACAAGGAAGGCAGGGGCTGTGCCCAACGCTTTATATTTGTTCCCATACTTAATTCTGACAACATCGACAGGTGTGCAGCAGTCCCATCACCATCCCATCAATGAGCAAGGGAAAGGTCTCACCTTGCTGAGGAGGACAGCCAGTGCCCCAGAGCCGCTTCTTCTGTTCCCTGACCTGCCTCCTCAGCACGAGCACAGTCCCTGCATCCCCAGCTCCGTCCCACCTTCACACGCAGGCCTGTGCAAATCTGAGTGTGGAGGAGGACTTCTTGGCGCAACACGGAGACTATCTTATTGATTTCTTTTTCCAAGACGAAGACATCTGGGGGTCCACTTTATCTCAAAATCTATGTTTGGGCTTCCCTGGTGGCACAGTGGTTGAGAGTCTGCCTGTCAATGCAGGAGACACGGGTTCGAGCCCTGGTCTGGGAAGATCCCACATGCCGCGGAGCGACTAGAGCCCATGCGCCACAACTACTGAGCCTGCGCATCTGGAGCCTGTGCTCTGCAACGGGGGAGGCCGCAATAGTGAGAGGCCCACGCACCGCGATGAAGAGGGGCCCCCGCTTGCCGCAACTAGAGAAAGCCCTCGCACAGAAACGAAGACCCAACACAGCCAAAAATAAATAAATTCAGTAATTAAAAAAAAAAAAGAATGGGCAACCTCCATTAAAAAAAAAATGTATGTTTATCTTGGCAATTGGAGCCCTGTGGCAAAGGAAATGCTACAACCAGCCCATAAGGCTGGCCGCAGGGGCTCCTGCCCATCGCCTCGCGCTGCCTCCCTAGGAACCCTTCCATCTAATCAGCAGCTCAGCCAAGGTGGAGAGAAGCAGGCCACCCCGCTGCTCCCGAGGCACTCTTACCGCAACCCTGCACAGCTGTTTGGTCCCTTTTGGTTTTGTAACTCTGGGGTACAGGAGACAATGTTACAGGAGAACATTGGGGTACAGGAGAAAAGCAACTTGAGGGAGGACGCATTCAACTGAATTGCCTTTTCAAAAAACAAAACAAAACCCACTAATCATTTTCATAGAGGAAAACCCTGGAATGCCGTGGGAAAAGGGAAAGGAGACCTATGCTGTACAAGCAGCACCTTTAAGCAATTCGAGAAGAAGACGGTCTAAATAGCCCCACAGTGAGACAGATGCCAGAAGATCCTCAGGGGGTGGGAAATGTAAGGGAGAAATGATATTCAGGGATACTCTCATCTGTCAGCAGTGATATGACCAAGATTCCATTTGCCAGAAAAGCCATGCCTGGAGCCTGGGCAGGAAGTAAGCGGTGCTGACGGTGGGGCTAGGAGTCTATCATGCTGCCTCACCAGTTACTTAATGCAGCTTCTGGGCGTCTGGCTTCCCCAAGCTCTCAGGTAAAGCTCCCATTGCCCCCTCCCACACTCTACACACACACACAGAGCCAGGAGAACTAAGTCCTCCTGCTTCTCTGGTACCGCCAAGGCTTAGATCAGTAGTTCTCAAACTTGAGTGTACATCAGAATCCCCCGAGAGCTTATGAAAATACAGACTGAGCAGAGAGATACTGATGCGGAAGGGCTTGGATGGGGCTTGAGAATGTGCCGGCCTAGCACGGTCACAGGTGGTGCTGATGCTGTGGTCTGGGATCACCCTTGGAGAACCATTAGCTTCCAGCATCCCTCTTCCCAAACAGCACCACTGAGGACTTTCAGGGTCTTGTTCTGCACCTGTTGGGCAGGGGGCACTGAAACAAGACCACCATGGCCGGCGATGACGGAGCGTTTACCATGAGTTCTAGGCCCTCTACCTACAATAAATGACTCACTTCCTTTCCATGACTACTACCCAAATAAGAATTACTACTATCCCCATTTTACAGATTAGGAAACTGAAATAAGAGGACAAGGAAACTGCCCAGGGTTCTACTGTGAGCAGCAGAGCTGGGATTTGAACCAGGCAGAGGAAAACTAGAGGCTGTGCTGGAAACCTCCACTCCCTCTGCCCCTCTTAACAACCAGTACTAAGTTCATGGAAAATCTGACGAGGTGACAGAACATTTGGGGCAAGTCTGATTCCTTGGCTGACAGTCAATATCCTAATTATCACAAATGTCCATAGTCCCCAGCGACTGACTCAATTACCATCCCTAACATGGGTCAGCTGTTAGAGTTCTACAGGCTCAAATGGAGAGAACATAGGAAGTAACTCAGAAACCCACATCGTCACAGCTCTTTGTACAAAAGTAAATTTTTAAGATGTTTACACAACATCTATATTCATGTCACTGTGTTTTTTTTTTTGTTTTTGTTAATTAACAAACCATAACAAGCAAATCAAGGACCCTAGCCACAATCACATAAGGCAGCGGTTCTCCAAGCATGGTCCCCAGACCAAGCATCAGCATCACCCAGCCCTCCACAGACCCACTGAATCCAAAGCCTGGGGGTGAGGCCCAGCCATCTGCATTCTAAGTGATTCCCATGCATGCTAATCTTAGAAGCCTATCTGACTTGGTTCCATACAGTTTATATGCAACCTCTTTAAATCTTTATTATATAAAAATATCAACTGGCTGTCCCATGCTCCACCCCCTGCTTCTCCAAGAACTGAGCCAAACCTGGCTCTGTCACAGGAGGGAACTGTGGTTGGATGCCTGGATCCCAGCTCCAATTCCTCTCTTCTTCTCTGCAGACAATGTGGGATAAGCTCACTTCGGTGGCTCCTGTTACCACCAGACTCAAATTCAAACTTGCAAGCCAGGCTCCCTAGGGCCCCCAGGCCTCCAAAACTCTGCCCTAGAGTCACCTTACCCCTTCCAGCACAAGCATAAGGTGGGTGTCAGGTCAGCCCACATTTGCTCACTGTGCAACTTTGGGTGAGTAACTCTGCCTTGGTTTTTCCATCTGTAAATTGGAAGCTGTACCTTCCACACAAGGCCCCAGCACAGCATCTGGCAAGTGGGAGGCCCTCAATAAACATCAGGCCCCCTACCCTCAGCCTCTACCTTCTGCCTGCCTGTCTTGGCTCACACTGAAACTGGAGAGGCCTGGAGAGCCTTCACCCCGACCTGCTGCTGAATCCCCACCCCAGAGCCCTTCCCCAATGACAGGATGGGGGTGGCTGGGCATAATGTCCTGTGGCCACTGAAAGGAAGCAGAGACAAGATGTACAGAGCAGTCACCCTGCATTATGGTTTCCACAGGCATTTTCTCAAAGCAGGCCTGCAGGGGAGATGTTGATATCTCATACAAACAAGGAAACTGAGAACTGATGAGTTTATTAATTGATATGCCCAAGGTCAAGTAAGTGGCAGCATGAAGACTCAAATCCAGGTCTGACTGTGGCTGAGACGCAGAGCTAGGAGTACTACACGGGGAGTGGGCCCAGGGGACACCACACTTGCTCCCACTGGGGAACAGCTGTCCACCCTGGCTGCTCACCCTGGGGACCCTTCGTTGGCTTTCAGAGATTCATACTGACAACAGAGTTAACCTCAGCACTTCTAGAAGCCCTGGCCTGCCAAAGGCATTACAGGTGGAGAGTCTGATTTCCAAATCACCCTCTGAGCAAAGTCTTCAGCCACTCAAGCTGAAATGTGAAGTCCCGCCCTATCAGCTTCCTATCCCCCTTCTCTGCTTTGTTTCTCCACTTTATCACTTTATCCCTACTCTGGAGTTTACTTACTGATAGTACATATCCATCCCTTCCACTAGAATGTCAGTTCCACAAAAACAGGGACATTTATTTTGTATATTATGCATCCCCAGGGCTGGAGCAGTGCCTGGCCCACAGTAGGTTCTCAAAGAATACTTAGGAGTATGAATGCTGAAAAAGCAAGATATAGGAGAGGACAGAGATCCATTTTGCAAATAGTACATATGATAAAGACAATGAAAAGAAGAAAATACTGGGTAAAAATAATAATGGGTGATATATGCTTGCAGAAAGAGAAAAATGAATGGGCACAGATCTGCCAGGAGGAGAGGTGGGAGTTAAACTCTCAGGCTTTACAGTGAGTGAGTACAAGGCCAGCTGTCACTAAGCAACAGTATAATTTCAGACAAGAAATATATCCTTTTGGAGACTCAGTTTCCCATCTGCTAACAGGAATAATACCTCTCTTAGAACGTTATTGAAAGGCAAGATATAGTTAGGAGAAAAGTACAGGTAAGAAAACAAAAGACTGAAACTGAACTGTCCTGGGTCAAATGCTGGCTCTACCTCTTACAAGCTATGTGGCTTCAGGCAAGTTATTTACTTCTCTGTACCTCAGCTTCCCCGCATGTGAAGTGGGGATTACAGCAGCACTTCCTAATAGAAATGTGAGGATTACATGAATTAAAAACATGAAGTATCTGACACGGGAGCTCTCAACAAATGGGAGCTGCTCTCAGCATCACCTCCATCAACACCCAGGATGACAGGACAAAGCGCGGCACTGGTACCGTCCATCAAGCAGGGAAGGTGGACAGCACAGTAGAAGGCTCTGCTGGAAGCAAAGCTCTTCAACTTTCTGAGGCTAAGTTCTAAGAAGGCCTGGATCTTGGCACCACCCCCAGGCCTGTGCGACGTTACACTGCATTGATGCCTGCTGTGGACTGCATGTTTGTGCCCCCCAAATTCATTTGTTAAAGCCCTAACCCCCAAATGTGATAGTATTAGATGATACTGATTAGATTTAGATGCATCATGGGGTGAGGCCCCACATGAGGACACAACAGTCGTCCTTAAAAGAAAAGGAATAGAGACCAGAGCTCACTTGCCCTCCACCACAAGGACACAGCCATCGTCTGCACGCCAGGAAGAGGGTCCTCACCAGACACTGAGTTGACTGGCACCTTGATCTGGGACTTCCAGCCTCCAGAACTGTGAGAAATAAATGTCTGTTGTTGAAGCTTCCCATTTGTGGTATTTCCTTATAGCAGCCCGAGCTGAGAAAAATGATGCCCTTCACCAACAGAAGATGTAAGGAGGCAGAGAAGCAAGAAGAGGCCACCTCTTGTGCAAGTGAGTGGAGAAGGGGACCTCTCCAGCACTGAAGGAGGGAGCCTGGAGAAGTGCTCCAGAACCACAGAGGCTGGCCCCTTGGCCACCCGTGGACATCTACTAAGCCACCCACGAGGTTCCTTGGCCTGCTTAGTGCTATGGAAGTGAGGGCCAGGGCACTGCAGAGAGAAAAGGCTGATGCAGCTAGGAAGAGGGTGGACAAGGACACATCGCCTTCACGTAGCTGACTTGACAAGAAGTCAAACGTGAATCCCATCAGAGCCTTACAACCTTCCAGCAGGGAAACAGTAAACCCTCTGGGGAAATGAGCCCCCCCCTCAGGATCGCCCCCATCTGGCCAATGACGGAGGGGGTGGTCTCCAGGCTAAAGCTGACACTGGGCATCTCTCTAGCACTCAATCACAGCAAAACCAGAGCGTGCCCAACCCCAAAGTTCAAGGCCATCCAGGATCATCAGTGAGCCTGCTCCCCTCACACTGGGGTCAGGAAAATGCTGAGGGTGGGTGGTCCAGTTGTTACAGGACTCCTCATGTGCCTACCTGCTGCCTGGGAGACACATGAGGGGCTCTGGGCTCCACCTCACACCCAGGACTGGCGCTGGGCCCCTGATCAAGGCTAGGAAGCTGCTGGTCCATATCTAGACCACATCTGTGCAGCAGGGCTGTGCAGTACCTGTGAGTTCCCTGTCCTCAGCAGTATTCTCAAGGAGCAGCAATCTTTGGGCCTCTTTTCCCTCCTCAGCCCTAAATATCTTCAACAATGGAAGGAATTTCCCTCAAGATCCCAGAGAAGTCTCAAGGGTCGCATAACATGCCACCCCAAAATGTGCCACTTTGGCATAAGGATTATTTTGAGCTGGAGGCAATTGAGAATATACAGGTACAAAAAAGCTCTCTGCCCTCCCCTCATCTGCCTAAAGGCAGGCCATATGTTTGTAAAGGTGTCCCCCCATGCCCTCTCTACAGAAGTTAATCACTGGAGATAACCCTAGACCCTTATCAGCCCAGAGATGGCACCAGAGGACTCTAACAAACCTTGCTTTACATAGCCCTTATGTACCATTAGGTCTCCCACATATATACTTTCTTACAATTTGCCACCCCAGAAACTCAAAGTCCTTTTCCTTTGACCATTTATTTCTTTAAAATTTACTGTTCTTTTTCAAAAAATTTCACATTTTGTATGGAAACACAAAAGACCCCAAATAGCCAAAGCAATCTTGAGAACAAAAAACGGAGCTGGAGGAATTAGGTTCCCTGACTTCAGACTATACTACAAAGCTACAGTAATCAAGACAGTATGGTACTGGCACAAAAACAGAAAGATAGATCAATGGAACAGGATAGAAAGCTCAGAGATAAACCCACGCACATATGGTCACCTTATCTTTGATAAAGGAGGCAAGAATATACAGTGGAGAAAAGACAGCCTCTTCAGTAAGTGGTGCTGGGAAAACTGGACAGGTACAAGTAAAAGTATGAGATCAGAACACTCCCTAACACTATACACAAAAATAAGCTCAAAATGGATTAAAGACCTAAATGGAAGGCCAGAAACTATCAAACTCTTAGAGGAAAACATAGGCTGAACACTCATGACATAAAATCACAGCAAGATCCTTTTTGACCCACCTCCTAGAGAAATGGAAATAAAAACAAAAATAAACAAATGGGACCTAATGAAACTTCAAAGCTTTTGCACAGCAAAGGAAACCATAAACAAGACCAAAAGACAGCCCTCAGAATGGGAGAAAATATTTGCAAATGAATCAACTGACAAAGGATTAATCTCTAAAATTTACAGGCAGCTCATGCAGCTCAATAACAAAAAAACAAACAACCCAATCCAAAAATGGGCAGAAGACCTAAATAGACATTTCTCCAAAGAAGATATACAGACTGCCAACAAACACATGAAAGAATGCTCAACATCATTAATCATTAGAGAAATGCAAATCAAAACTACAATGAGATATCATCTCACACCAGTCAGAATGGCCATCATCAAAAAATCTAGAAACAATAAATGCTGGAGAGGGTGTGGAGAAAAGGGAACACTCTTGCACTGCTGGTGGGAATGTGAATTGGTACAGCCACTATGGAGAACAGTATGGAGGTTCCTTAAAAAACTACAAATAGAAGTACCATACGACCCAGCAATCCCACTACTGGGCATGTACCCTGAGAAAACCATAATTCAAAAAGAGTCATGTACCAAAATGTTCATTGCAGCTCTATTTACAATAGCCAGGAGATGGAAATAACCTAAGTGTCCATCATCGGATGAATGGATAAAGAAGATGTGGCACATATATACAATGGAATATTACTCAGCCATAAAAAGAAATGAAATTGAGTTATTTGTAGAGAGGTGGATGGACCTAGAGTCTGTCATACAGAGTGAAGTAAGTCAGAAAGAGAAAAACAAATACCGTATGCCAACACATATATATGGAATCTAAGAAAAAAAAAAAAGGTCATGAAGAACCTAGGGGTAAGAGGGGAATAAAGACAAAGACCTACTAGAGAATGGACCTGAGGATATGGGGAGGGGGAAGGGAAAGCTGTGACAAAGTGAGAGAATGGCATGGACATATATACACTACCAAATGTAAAATAGACAGCTAGTGGGAAGCAGCCGTGTAGCACAGGGAGATCAGCTCTGTACTTTGTGACCACCTAGAGGGGTGGGATAGGGAGGATGGGAGGGAGGGAGATGCAAGAGGGAAGAGATATGGGGACATATATATATGTATAACTGATTCACTTTGTTATAAAGCAGAAACTAACACACCATTGTAAAGCAATTATACTCCAATAAAGATGTAAAAAAAAACATATTTGGAGACAGCATAATAAATATTTATGAATGTAGGTCATTTGACAGACAAAAAAAAAAAATTACTGCTCTTTTTTAAGATGCTATACAAGCTCAAGTTCTAAACACCCCTTAAAGTCACTCCCCACTGGGTGTTCCCACATGTATGCATGATGCATGCATTAGTCAACTTGTGTTTGCTTTTCAGTTGTTAATTTGTCCTTTGTCAGTCTAATTTAAAGGGCCCCAGCTAATGCACATAAGATGGGTAGAAGAAAATAAGAGTTAAGTCTTCCTTCCCTCCAAGTCCAAGACTGCTTTTTAATTCTTCACTAGAAACTGCTCAAGATTCTGGGCCCTGTTCCTTGTTCCACCAGGCCCCGTGGGTCACCTGCCAAAGCTGTTCTTTCAGCCTGAACATGGAGATGGTGCTGCCATCCTCTCAGTCCCCACAGAGATGAAGTCTTCACTGCCTTGAGAACTTAAAGTACCTCAAGGGTAAGTCTTATATTCAATTCAGCCTTCGGCGTTTCTGATATTGGAGGTAAGTGCTGTCGCAAACAAAACTTCAAATCTCATTGTCTTCAGACGCTTTATTTCTCACTCACATAACATCCAATGTTTCAGGGCCTGAGGATGCTGGCTCCTGGTTGGGCCTTAGCCAGTCAACCAATAGAGGAAGAGCCTCAAGCACCATTTCACAGGAGGAATGTAGGGGCCAGACCTGGAAATAGTGCACATCACTTCTATTCCCATTCCAGTGGACAAAGCAGTCACTTTTGCCACACCTAATGCCAGGATGGTAGGGAAATTTAATCATCCAGGAAGAAAAAAAATAGGCGTGGATAACAGTTAGCAGTCTTTCCAAAACACCCTGGACTGTGTCAGCAACATGTACTAAACACAACTCAGCCCTCCTCACCAGTGTTCTCCTCACCATGACTCAGCCCTTCCTCACCATGACTCAGCCCTTTGACCATGACTCAGTGTTCTCCTTACCATGACTCAGCCCTTCCTTACCATAATTCAGCCCTTCCTCACCATGACTCAGCCCTTCCTCACCATCACTAAGCCCCATCCTGACCATGACTTATCCCTTCCTCACCATGACTCAGTGCTCTCCTAACCATGACTCAGCCCTTCCTAATGAACTCAGCACTTCCTCACCATGACTCAGCCCCTTCCTGACAATGACTCAGCCCTTTCCTGTACATCAATAATATGCTCTTCCCCCACAACAGTACTTGTCAGTAACTTCTCATCCAAGTTGTCTATGCCAATAATTCCAAAGGCATTTGGAACCCAAACCCAAAATAACAGCCAGGCCAAGATCTGGTCTCTGTGCAACAGAACAGACCAATAGATTGGTCTTACATAACCTCCTCTCTCCTTCTTAAAGCACTCCTGTCTCTTAAGCTGCATATTTGTAGAAACTGAGGTTAAAAACTCAGAAACAACCTTCATATGGGAGAGCTGGGGGTTCTTCAATTTAATGAGCTCACAGACACCACTGAATCCCAGTGAACTGCCTGAAGTATGCAAGCAGCAAACAAACATTCTCCCCTAAATTGCATTTCTACCTTGAGAGGGTCACACACGTCCTGCCCCTGTGGTTACTTCTGAGCATCACATGACTTCAGTGTGACCAACCCTAGCTCTGTATACCATGAGTGCAACAACTGAGCAGTCACTGGGAAAGTGAACTCTTGGCTCGACTCTAAAGTGATGATTTTAATGCCAGACGTAGATGAGAATGGCTCAAGGTCCAAAAATATCAGCAGTAACTTCACTAAGTCTCAGTGCCTGCAAGGTCCAATCTGGCTCTGGAATCTAAGCCAAAGAAGCACAGCCTAACAACCAAAAAGGGCCTCCTAATCCCTACTTGCATCTCTCTGAGAACATCAGAAAGGGCCCTCTAATTCAACCCTCCAGCAACATTTCTTCATATGCTCTCTTCTCTCCTCACTCTCTCTCCACACCCAGAGCCTAGCCCTCTCCCAGCCTTCCTTTCCTCCCTCCTTCCCTGCTCTGCCCCCCACACCACCCCAGGGCCCTGCAGCTCTTGCAGCACCTCACTGCCACCTGGCCTCCCAGGGAGGGAAGCATGAGGACACCCTTCTCTGGAAATTGTACTTTTTCTCTCATCTTCACCATTTTTCTTGGAAGAAATCTTTGAGAAGAAGTACTATTGAATAAAAGTAATTACTTTGCTTCCTTGGTCATAGCATTTAAAAAAAAATCGTGGTAAAGTATATACAACATACAATTTACCATTTTAACCATTTTTAAGCATACAGTTTAACGGCATTAAATACATTCACATTGTTGTGCAACCATCACCACCATCCACCTTCAGAGCTTTTTCACCTTCCCAAACTGAACCTCTGTATCCATTAAACACTAACTCTTCATTATTCCGCCCCTCCAGCCCCTGGCATCCACTAATCTATTTTCTGTCTCTATGAATTTGACTCCTCAGGGACGTTAGGTGGAATTACACAGTACTTGCCTTTTTGTGACTGGCTTATTTCATTTAGCATAACATCTTCAAGTTTTACCCATATCTCAGAATTCTTTTCTTTTTTAAGGCTGAATATTATTCTGTGTATGTAAAAAGGACACTTGGGTTGCTTCCACCTTTTGGCTATTGTGAATAATGCTGTTATGAACACAGGTGTACAAATATCTGTTCAAGTTCCATTTTGTTGGGGTAGATACCTAGAAGTGGAATTCCTGGATCTTATTTTTATTTCTTGAGGACCCACCATACTCTTTTCCATAGTGGGTGCACCATTTTACATTCCCACCAGCAGTATACAAGTGTTCCCATCTCTTCACATCCTCACCAATACTTGTTATTTTCTGCAAGTTTTTGTTGTTATTGTTGGCAATATCCATCCTAAGGGATGCAATTGATCATCTCATTTAACCTTCACAATAACTCTGAGTATCATTATCCCCATTTTACAGAGGAGAAAACAGAGCTAGAGATATCAGGGGACTCACACAGGACAGTGGTGGAAGCAGGATCTGAACCCCAGTCTCCCCACAGAGACGATGCTCAGACTCCTGGACTGAGCCAAGCCACAGCCCAAGGAGATTCAGCGTTCACTGTGCAGATGAGGGGCTGCAGGTGGTGAATGGGAACCACCCTGAGGGCCACTGGAAAGGAAGCCATGGTGGGGGCACCTCTCTGGCTCAGGGCCCTTGTCAGCCAGGGCAGGACCCACTGCAGAGGAGCCTGGCCCCTCACTTCTCCTGCCCACTCCTACTGATCTCAGCGAGAGGCTGCCCAAAGGCTCCAGAGGGCTTTGGGACTCACAATTACACAGAAGGCATCTCAGAAAGGCCTGGTTTCCCATTTGTGACTCTACTCCCCCACATTTCCCCCAGGCCGGGAGGAGTTTTATGTTTCTAGCAAATTGCCTCAGCATCACATGAGTAAGAGCTGTCTGGCAAGGCAGAGAGGCCCCCACTTCTCTCTAAGCTAATGATAAAGTGCTCTTGGGCCATGAGGGTGGAAGCATCGAGGAGCAACAGAGACACAGTCCTTCTGCTGTTGTCATGCTGAGGCCTGTGCTAAATGAGAGGGCGGTGGTCTGTGGCCCGACACCGATGTCACTGACATCTCCCGCAGGTTAGGGACCACTAACTGGAAGGGCATCTGCTTCAGAGTTGCCTCCGTTGGCCACCCAAGCACAGAACCCACAATGGTGCAACCCAGCAGCCTCCAGAAGGAAACTCTCTCACAAGCCACCCACTTGTCGACCTGAAGGTAAGAGGGGGCTCCACAGCCTACATCTGAAGGGCCATAGCTGGAAACCCTGCAGAGGTCAGTTCCTTCTTGCTCAGCTCTCTTGCTCTCCATCTCAAAAGGCATTCAAGCACCACCAAGTGTTCTGTGGTCTCCCATGTAGTGCCAGAACAAAGGTACCCCATGCAAAAACACACCCGCATATTTTCACCATTTTTAAATGTACTTCAGCCATTATGTAACCTTAGTCATGACCCTGGCATGAGGAAGAAGAAAAGTTGAACTTGGTCCCCTGGGGCCACTGGTTTCAGTATGGACTTTCTGCTGAGCCCCAAACAGAAATCCTGCCCTGGTTCTTGTTGTATTGTCCCTTCTCCGGAGGGCTCCCTTCTGGGGAACTTACAAGAACAAAGAAAGCCCTCCAGACTTTAAGGTACAGCAAGTGTAAACACCACACACTTCCATGTGTAGACATGCACCTAGGCATGTGTATATGTACATATGTAATGTGCATACACATGCACACTCACATTTTTATTCACTACAGTCACTATCTTCAAGCCAAACCACAGGACAGCCATACAAGGTGACTAGGAGGAAACTCCACGTGGTCACCCCTTTCTTGCCCTCACTTTTTTTCCCTCAGGCAACAGCAGCTCCTACAAAGGGTCTTTTAAAAGACCACCTCCAACATCCAGACAGGACTTAATTGGCATTTTTCATTAAATACTCTTTACCTACTTTTAAGGCCTAACAGTGAGAGAAAAAGTTAGTTTACTCAAGTACACTCAGCCCTTCCATCCACAGCTGATTGAATCTGCAGATGCAAAACTGAGGATACACAGGGCTGAGTGTACTGGGCCACTTTATATAAGGGACTTGAGCATCCACAGATTTTGGTATCCACGGGGGTCCTGGAAACAATCCCACAGATACCAAGACTGTATATACCTTTTAGCTTTCATAGTAACTCTATTTCCTAATTCTCTTAAGGGAATGACCTATTTTTTTTTATTGTATGATGAGGAAGGCAGCAGCACTTGCCCAAACAGTCTGAACCCCTGATTGCTAGGTGCATGCATATTTTATTCCCAAAATTAAAATTGTTCATAAAACCTCTCAAAAATCACAGAATGGTCTAGAGCACTATTATAAATACCAATATAACTTCTGACAAATAGATGAATTTGCTGAAGACCTCAGGTTGTCTGATTTGGGACAACTAATATGTCATTGAATGTTAAGCCTTCTCCTTTGTAAGCTTCTCAAAGTAGACACAAAAGACATGGTGTGTAGGGCTTCCCTGGTGGCGCAGTGGTTGGGAGTCCACCTGCCGATGCAGGGGACGCGGGTTCGTGCCCCGGTCCAGGAAGATTCCACATGCCGCGGAGCAGCTGGGCCCGTGATCCATGGCCGCTGAGCCTGCACGTCTGGAGCCTGTGCTCCACAACGGGAGAGGCCACAACAGTGAGAGGCCTGCGTACCGCCAAAAAAAAAAGACATGGTGTGGATAAGCCTGAAACTGAACCAGGGTGCACCGTGCCCAACATGAGATGGGTATGAGGTAAGGAGATGGACCCCTCAGGACTTGTTCATTCAATGGGGCAGCTTCCCCAAAGGCAGTCATCTGAGACAACTTCCAACAATCTTGAAGCAAAAGTGAACCGTGACTTCTGTAAGGTCCCAAGGAATAACAAGTAAAGTAAAATGAACATATAGGAGAAAGCCCTCAGAAACAAAGAAACCCGAAGCTGACTAATAAAACTTTTGTATTTTTACCTCAAACAATATTTTTCAGCCTCATTCAGCGAACAGAACATTTAACACCTCCACAATTCAAAACCACTCTCGAAGAATGAAGACTGATCAACACCATGAAAAGATAGAAGATGAATGCTCACTCTGAAGGAAATCCACAAGGGGGTGTCCACACTTTCTGGCCACAGCACTGGGACTGGATCAAGCAATTGGCCGTCCAGGGTGACCACTGTAAAGGGGATAATGTGCAGCCAGACAGATACATTTTGATGGGTTTTTTTTTTTTTTTTTGCAGTACGCGGGCCTCTCACTGTTGTGGCCTCTCCCGTTGTGGAGCACAGGCTCCAGACGCGCAGACTCAGCGGCCATGGCTCACGGGCCCAGCCGCTCCTCGGCATGTGGGATCTTCCCTGACCGGGGCACGAACCCGTGTCCCCTGCATTGGCAGGCAGGCTCTCAACCACTGCGCCACCAGGGAAGCCCTGATGTTTGTTTTTATACATAAAACTTGGCCTTACCTTCTTGTCTGAGCCCTAAATTATGACACATTCAGTGAATAAAAACCCAGCCGAGGCAGCATTGCGACACTGTAGCCCCAGCCTCCCTCGCCTCTCACTGGCTCCCCAGCACATTTTACATCCATGGCCTCATGGAGGGCTGGCCTGAAACAGACTTCTGAAGGAGATGCTTCATTCCTGGACACACTCATCCCGTCAGTGATGCTCCCTTCCTCCCTCACAGATGGACCCGCTGCATGGAGGTCAGTGGCCACATTTATGAAGTGCCCCCGGGCCCAGCCAGACCTCTCAGGGAGCTCAGCGCCAGTGCTGTGGGCCACACAAGGAAGGGTCCTTCCACCCAAGTTCAGGGACAGCTGTGGAAAGGGACCCTCATGTCAGTGCAGCAGGGCCCCAGGACACCAACCGGGCTTGGAGCCCCTTGACAGCCTCTCTCTGGCCTTCTGTGTGACACATTTCACGAGGCTGTGGAATATATCCATTTTCCTTTGTGTAGGACCATCACATCCCTCTCCTGGGGGAGGAAAAGGAAGGCTTTTCCAGTAATTAAAAACTATTATGAGACCAAGTAAGGAAAACGATAAATCCCGATAATTAAAACTAAATTCATAAAGCCTGAATTAGGCTGTCAAAAAATAATCACCATAGCTCAGCCTGCAGCCGAGGGTAGGAGCAGGATGAACGCACCACACCCCCTGACTGTAACTAAGACGTGTCTGGTCAGCCAGGCTGTGGTTAGACATTGCTGCTCAGGCCGGCACCTCAGAGAGGCCCCGGGGTGTGGGAGGAGGAGGGCAAAGGGCCAGCAAAAGCCTCCAGAGGTCTCTAGCCTCCACGATCCTGGAAGTCGGGCACCCTTTTCTCACGTAGGAAGCTTCCCTGTTAGGATGGTGGCAGGAAAGCAGATCACACAGGATGCAGCAATTCAACAGAGGAAAAGCCCACAGCCCGCAAAGGCAAGTCTGAAATGTGCACAGTGGGAACCACAGTAAGAGGGCAGCTGCTTCTGTTAGGGAAGAAGCCTGTTTTCCCAGATCCTGCTGCCTTAAGAATTGCCGTAAGTTCTCCTTGTGTCTTCCCCCAAGGTGGAGATGAGCAAGACCTCTAAGTGTCACCCCTTCCCTTTCCATAGTGGCAAGAGGAAGGGAGGGTCTGTCTGGTGTGAATCTTTAAAAGTGTGTCCACTTGTCTGCTCAGCCAAGCCACCAGCCAGTGTGGAGGAGCTTGGTGAGGCCTCGCTCCCACAGGAGTCAGGACCACCTTAGAATCAGGGCCAGGGAAGCCCCATCACCTGTCTCAGCAGGATCCCTGTCAAGTGCACAGAGGATGTGTCGGCGTCTCGGGTTTCAATCTTTACAAAAAGATCAGGGATGTAGTGGATATTGTCATTCTGAGCTGTCCAGCATCATCCTTCCTCTGTAAAGCACCCCCTCAACAGACCCACCTTGCATGCACTCATTGTGGGAGGTGCCGCTGCCTCCCTATGGAAGCCCAAAGGGCCAGAGCCACCCTCACCCCCACGCAGGTGGGGGTAGAAAGAGGCAGCTACGTGACTGAGAGCAAGACTCAGAACGGGGAGCCGGTGACACGGTGGCTGTGGGGCAGACGGCGCCATTCCTCTCAGCCCTGATGCAGACCTCTGCCTGGGGTCCGCAGCCTTCCCCTGCTCCAGGGCTCCCTCGGGCGCTAGCTGTGTTCCAACCTGGTCCTCCAGCCTCAGGGGCAGTCCCCCTTCGGATCCATGCCCTTTTTGCTTGTTTCCACGGTCAGGAATCCTGTCTGATGAGCTGGGCTAATGCAGACTGGGCAGTGTAGAGGAGAAGTATCCATATTATTCATGGAACCCCAAACTCCACACACTACCTCAGAGATTCTTCAAATGAATCATTCAAGGGGCTTCCCTGGTGGCGCAGTGGTTGAGAGTCGGCCTGCCGATGCAGGGGACACGGGTTCGTGCCCCGGTCCGGGAAGATCCCACATGCCGCGGAGCGGCTGGGCCCGTGAGCCATGGCTGCTGGGCCTGCGCTCCGGAGCCTGTGCTCCGCAACGGGAGAGGCCACAGCAGTGGGAGGCTCGCGTACCGGAAAAAAAAAAAAAAAAAAAAAAAAAAGAATCATTCAAATTTAACTTTGAAATTTACTTTAAACTATTTTTTTAAATTAAACTATTATAAAAACAGTGATTAAAACATTTACAACAGTAGGTTACCTGTGGGGGCATATCTCTGGGGGACTTGGAGGAGGCATGAGGGAACCTTCTTGGGGCTGGGAATATTCCATATCTTAATCTGAGTAGTTGTCTGAGAATACAGGCATATGATTACACAACAATGTGGGTGTACTTAATGCCACTGAACTGTCCACTAAAAAAATGATTAGGATGGTAAATTTTATGTTATATGTATTTTACCACAATTAAAAAAAATAGATTAAAACAGAATTCAAAACACTCCTTTAAAACTATTTCAATAAATAAGAGATAAACTAAAAAACAAGTATAGGCATAAATTTTTAAAATCCATCAAGATTTGTACTCTTTACTATCTGTTTTATTCTAATTAAAACAACAAAGCAAACAAAAAACACTATTATATATCAAACATAAGATGTTGATAACCCCCAAGTTTTCCCAGTTTCTCAAGGTACCAGATTACCTCATTTTCTAAAAAACTCAGGGCACAGCCCTTCATGCTAGAGTTGGATCCTGAGATTTAGGCAGCTGTTCAAAATCTCTTAGCATTGGCAACCACATATTTATGTGATTCAGATTATTTTTCCATTCTGTGGAATCAAAACAAAATATAAAAATAAATTGGATGCTGGAATGACAAAATTACAATGATGGATTACAGATAAGTAGTAACCAAGGTTAGGGAAAGGGAGGGAAGGAGAGGGTGATTCTATAAGGCCAGCCAGAGGGAGCTGCTTGGAGGGGATGGACCAGTTTTGTTCCTGATTGTTAAGGTGGATGGACAAATTCACACATGTGATAAAATGTCATGGAACAATAGGTAAAAATATAACCAAAAATGAGTGCATGTAAAACCAGTGAAACCTGAGTAAGATCTGTAGTTTAGTTGACTGCATGGTGCCAATCAATTTCCTGGTTTCGGAAATCCACTATAGTTACATGTTACCATAGAAGCTGGATGATCGGTATCTGACTTCTCTGTACTATTTTGACAACTTTAAGAAATTCTATAATTATTTCAAAATATAAAGGTAAAAACATACAGAAATAAATTGGATGAAACTGCTATAAGATTGCCATAAGCCCAGTTTTTAAATTATTTTTATCAAATTACCCATTATTCTTACTGACTTGATAATATGTACAAGTAAATTATGACACATTAAGACAAATGTGTACTAACAAAACACCATGTAGGTTTTGTGACTGTTTTCCCCGAAAAACCGTAAGTTGAAGCCATAACCCGTAGTGTGAATGTATTTGGAGATGGGGACTTTGAAGAGGTAATTAAGATTAAATGAGATCATAAGAGTGGGGTTCTGATCCAATATAAGTGGTATCCTTATAAAAAGAGGAGATTAGGACACAGGCACACATAGAAGGAAGATCATGTGAAGACACAGGGAGAAGATGGCCATCTACAAGCCAAGGAGAAAGGCTTCAGAAGAATCAACCCTGCTGACACTTTAATTTTGAACCAGCCCCCAGAACTGTGAGACAATAAATTTCTGTTGTTTAAGCCTCCCAGTCTGTGGTATTTTGTTATAGCCGCACTAGCAGACAAATACAAGTAGTGTGGTGATATGGCTTAGAGGAGGGAAGGATGCTTGAGAGAGCTAGCTGTCTGCGCAGACATGAAAGTTACATATTCAAAAGAAAATTAAAGCTGGCTCTAAATCACATGAAAGAAAACCAGGTCATTAGATGCACATTACTCAAAAATACTGTAGTTCCTTCATCTGCATTCATTCATTTATTTCCTCATTGGATCAACAGTGGCGACTCAGCCTCTCCAGCCCTGTGCCAGGAGCTGAAGGATATGACACATGGGTTAAAGCCGGACTCTGCTCTGTGTAGCACAGTCTTCCAAGGAAGATGTACAGACAAGGGCAGTACGACGGATTCATGTCTCCGCAGGGGCAAGCATAGGGAGAGGAGGGGCAGGGAGCAGAAGCCCCTCCTGGGTGAAGTGTGGAGGTGTCAGAGCTGAGCTGTGAACACTGGGAAGAAGTAGCCAGTCCTCTGGATAGCACCGGCCTTGGCAGCCATGGCAGTGGACAGAGATGGACATATACCAGTCCTCTACAGCCCCAACTAGACTCAAGCATCAGCTAACCCTCTATCAAAGCTTACTTCACATTGCATTTGCCTAGTAATTCTGTTATGGAGACAGCCCCCAAATAACAAAGCACAGATTGGTTACTTGGTTTTTAACACCTAGTTCTCAGATTTGTCTAGAGGATTGCCAAAGTATAGTATAAAAAATCATTTTGAAACTCTAAAATGTGACATAAATGCTAGCTATCATTCTACTAGATTTGGAAAGACCTTGTAAGTCACCTAGTACAAACTGACCATTTTATGGATTATGGAGATTTACTGAACATCACCCAGCTTGTACCTGGCAGAGCCAGAGAGAAGGCCCGGGATTACCCGCTGCCAGTACTCCATGGGAAGCACAGGTTTTTAACGTTTGAATTCCACAATAATATATATTCAATCCTATACTGTTGTCCTTCAATTTTCCTACAATTCTAAGCACATTCAATTCCAAACCTTGCTTTTGGTGGTGCAATATTTCAACCTCTTAGTGAATAGAGGTTTGTGCTATAGCAGACAAAATTGGAAACCCTCTTGGTTTCTGTTAACCAAGTGCTCTATTCCTACACTCAAAGACTGGTTCCAATTTGAAACCTATGAGAGTTCAAGAGCAAGCCAGATATAACTGAAGATAGGAGAGAAAGGAAATGGCAAGTGAAGCGGAAGATGGGGGAGGAGGTGTAGGTAGAAGGGCAGGGGGAGAGGGAAACTGTGTTTGCCAGCACTACGTGTCAGCATCACTTCTGTTTGACCAGAAAGCGATGAGCCCGGTGCCAAGGCTGTGGAAGGACACCACTTCACCTCTTACGACACTTGGTGAAGCTTCTGTCTCATGACAATCGTGTAATTCAGCGAGGTCCCCCTCCTGCACTGGTGATCAAGAGGCTCAGAGACAAATGCAACCCAACTACAGTCACTTCAGGACAGCCTGAGGGCTCCTTCCTTTGGTTGAACTTTTCATATCTTCCTTACTAACCCTTTGTCTAGATGCCTTCTGCCATAAGCAACTACAAAACTTTTTAGGAAAGGAGTAAAATAAAATCAGAAACCAAATTTACCAAAAAGAGAGGTAACAGAAAAGGCAGAATTTGTTTGAGGATGGCTCCTTCAGACTGTGTTATCAAGTGTCCACATTATCACAGAGTATAGAGTTATTATTTTAACTCTAAACTTACCAACGGTGTCACAAGGTTCATCTTTGTGTACGCAGAAATCTGTCCTAAAAAATTTTAAAAAAAGAAATAGTCAGGTGTGTGTAGTACCTCCAAGAATGGGAGAAGAAAACATTGTCAATTAGTCTAATTAATCTTGATTACTCGTCTTGCCCATAACAAAGTTATCACTTTAGTTGCCACCTGTTATAATGAAGAATAACTAGCAGCGTTTGCCAAGATTAACCACATTTCCAACTGGTGGGCCCAGTTACCCCACGTAAGATCCTCCTTTCATAGCTGAAATATTCCATAAATAACATTCAGCTGCTGAAAGGACTCCTTCCAATGCTGAAAATTTCAGAAGATGTTTGCCAAGTCATCTATCAGAGATAATTATTAGTCAATATCATCAAACTATAGTGACTTCCTAAGTTACTCTACTTGGGTAGCAACTGGTTTTAGATGCTGGAATGACCGTGTATCACTTACATGAGAACACAACAAAAAAGTCATTTCTAAAACATATTCTTTAAAGCTCTCTAGGATCTCCCAGGTGTGTGGCTGTGGACAAATGAAACAGCAAAGATGCTCGAAATCTCATCCAGCCTCGGTTCTGCAAGTACAAGGGCCTCCCTCTGGCCTGTGAGGTATGAAATGAGGGATCTGGGCCATTCTTTTCCAAAACCAGAGCATTCCCACTATTCTGCCCATAAATTCCCTAGTTGGGAGCTGAACAGAGCGCTTGTTGGGTGGTATCTTGCCCAGGACTAGGTGAGGACAACAGTGCCTGGCCCCACGTTCATCTTCTCATGGCATACCGTGGGGACGGGTAGATAGCACCCACTCATCTGCAGCTCTCTAAACACACTCCAGTGCAGCTTCAGGTTGAAAAGGTGTGTTCTGAAGGCACCTCTTCTCATTTCACTTTTAAAAAATTCTCTGGGAAGAAAAATGGTTCAGGCTGTCACTAAGCAAAGTTGTCAATGAAAGTGGCAGGTCCTGGATGGGTCACACATCGCCCTCCCTCATAGGATAATACCTTCCCCTTTCTGACACTCCATCCTCACCTCGGC
>NW_006786303.1:397206-416797 GCF_000442215.2 Lipotes vexillifer | reverse complement strand
TCGGCATTCAGTGTCCTCAATTCCTCTCCTACTCTCTGTCAAAAATCTATTCTCACGGAAGGATCTGATCTGCCATTCACACTGGGGACAATGACAAGAAGGCAATGTTAATATCATCAGCTTTCCTTTTACCTCCACTCCAAACCACAGCACATTCTATCCTATTTGCCTCCATAATGTAACCCATGTCTAACGCCTCTCAGCACTATGTGAATGTCCATGTGAGTGGAGCAAAACCTGCTTGTTCCCAGCCCTGGCTCTGCTTCAGGCTGGCCTGAAAGTTGTCAAAGACTCTACCCACCCACTAGACCCACAGAGGCCAGATCTGCAGGTTTAAAAGATTCCACTTGGGGTTCTAATGTACAGAATTTCCTGGTCCAGGCCACTGCCTCAGGCCAAGAAGTCTTGCCAGGTACCCTGGACATCCTGTGAGCCCAGGGGAAAGGGCAGCTGGCATGGGTGTGACAGCTTTGAAGAGGTGGCCCTGAAGCTGGCCAGAGAGACAGCTAGAAGGAGCTGGGCCAATCCCCTAAGCAGCCCACATGGGTTTTGCTGACTGCGTCTCTAATTTTTTCATAATGAACGTATATATTTTGGTAATCAATTTTAAAATAATTTTAACAAAGGAAAAAGGAAGCCTTCAAGACCCTCAGGCTTTTCATAACCCCCTCCAAAATCAAGGGAGCCTCCATAGAAATGGAGATGGAATAACCATAGGAAAATGAAGATTCGTGCCTTGATTTTTCTGTCAAGGACGACCTTTCAGAAGACTAATTAACAGGCAGTAGAGGGTGGCAAGGAAGACACAGAGGCAGAGAAGAAAACAAACAAATAAAATTAGGGACATAAATATGTTCACTGGTCTGGTATCTAACTAACCCCAACTCAACATTCTTGATCTGACACCCTTCCCATTGGAATGTTTTGGGCCTGTCACTCACACACACACACACACACACACACACACACACACACACATATAACACACACACACACACACACACACACACACACACACACACACACACACACACACACACCAGATTGGCCTGAGACCTTGCTCCAGGGTTTCCCAGAGTGAGCAACTAAAAGTGTTGAAAGCATCATCGCATTGCCTCACCTGGGCAAAGGGAGAAAGGGTGTGTGGCCATCAGTCCCACAGAAGAGAACTAAACAGACTGAACAGGGCTGCTGAGGGGACTGGCCCCAGCTCCTTCTAGCTGTCTCTCTGGCCAGCTTGGAGGAAGATGGCTGACAGGGCATTGTGTGTTCTCTCATCCCCCGGCTTCCCTGGAGGGAAACGGGTGGTCTCAAGCGATGAACCCTGCAGCGTCACCCACTGCTTCTCCTAAGGAAGTGGGAGGACATATGGTGGGCTCATCATATGTGAGCCAAGCTCAATTAAAGGCCTGGCTTGAAAGGGTCGCCAAAATTTGAATCTTCTCTCCCCTGCCTGTTCAAGGTCCTTTCTCAGAAAAAGAAAAGCAAGCCTTCTGCCTGCAGGGTCACCTTCATCTCCAGGTACCCTGGCTCCCACTGCAAACTCATGCCAAACCCACATGTTGGGGCTGCAGGGGTCAACTGGGGAATCAAAAAAAAAAAAAAAAAAAAAAGGGTCCCAATGCAGCTCTCCAGCCTCTCAGTCTGTTCACATTCACATTCTGCTGTTTGTCCCTCATCAGAAGGAAGGCTGCACGGATCTACAGGCCAGAGCGGGCTCCGTGGATGTGTGAGCTGTGCCATCACGCAGGCCCCTCACTCAGAAGCCTCCCATCCCCCAACCTGCTTTACCGCTCTGCTCTCAACATCTTGAAATTCTTAAGAATTTTTTAACATGGGGTCCCGAGTTTTCATTCTGTACTGGGCACCACAACTTACATAGCTAGTCCTGTGCATAAGCTATTGCCTGGCATACAGTTGGGGTTTAATAAATACTGGCTCCTTTACTAAACGACCGGCATACATTTCCAGATCACTTTCAATGTGTCCTGTCAGCTCATCAGTGGCCTTGTCTCTCCCCTGTGTTTGGAAACCCAGAAAAACGTAACACCACAGGTACCCACCAAGCTGTCACATGAGCAAGGCCAAAGGTTGAGGGAGGACCGTCCCTGGGACTGGGTAGAATTACATGGGAAGGGAAGGTGGAGGGACAGCTGGATGTCCTGGTGGTCGCGCTCTGGGCTGGCCATGCATGTCGCTCCAGGTGTTTCCCAGGAGCATAGACCTGGGTTTGCGGGGTAAAATTCCTGGCTTTCTGGAGGACATGTGGAGCCAAAGGCAAGGCCGTGCCAGGTGTTGAAGTCCCCTGAAGTCCAGTCTGTGCGGGTCCCATATGGCCCCCAAACTCAGTCTACTAAGAGGTCTTTGCTGGCCCTACACACGGCTGCAGCTGCTGGATATGCAGCTCCCACCGCTCCCTGCTCAGCAGCTTCTGTTGGACGCGATGTCATGCTCACATCTTGGCAACTGGCCATCTGTATGGTTGGTGGGCGTCCAGGAGGATACACTCTCGGGCTCAGCCACAGCCCGGAAGGAAAACAAAAAGAGAAGAAACCCTCACATCAGCCAGTCCCAAGACCTGAGGACGCCGGCCCCTAAACACCGTTGGCCTGTACGGCCTCCAATTAGACCCTCAGCTTGGATTACTCCGGGAGGAAAGGACTGCTTCTCCAGAGCAGCAACTGCCTCGCACCCAATTTCTCTGTGAAAACATCAGCCCATTATTATCCCAACCTAAGGAATTGCAGCTCTCAGCCTCTAATTATTAAACGATACTTCTCAGCCAAATTGGCTTCCAGCCCCGACTCCATCACTGCCACCCCATCCTCATGCGAGGTCTTGAGTTTAACGTCTGTGAGGACCCAGAGGACAGACGGCACCTATCAGTTCAGTCCAGCAGCTCCCCACAGAAGTGAGAGGGATCAAGATGGCTCAAAATGGAGAGACAACACAGGCTCCTGGGCTGGCCGCAGGTGACAGAGCGGGATGGAGGCCTTTGCATCGGCTCTGCCTGCATCTGAAGAAACCTGACTTTCCCGGGCCACAAGGCATCTGCCTCCCCGGCCTCCCCACTCAGAAACACCCGCTTGCAATCAGGACCACCCCCTTCAATGTGCTAAGTTAGAAAAGAACATTTTAAAAGTTTTTTATCGTTGTAAAATACACGTAAAATTTACCATCTTAACCATTTTTAAGTTCACAGTTCTGTAGCATTGAGTATATTCACATTGCTGTGCAACTAATCTCCAGAACTCTTTTCATCTTGCAGAAGTGAAATTCTATATCCATTAAACAGCTCCCTATTCCCTCCTCCCCACAGCTCCTGGCCACTACCATTTCTGTCTCAATGAATTTAACTTTCTAGGTATGTCATATAAGTGGGATCACAAAGGATTTGTCCTTTTATGACTGGTTTATTTCACTCAGCAAAATGTCCTCCAGGTTCATCCACATTGTAACTAGTGTTAGAATTTCCTTTCTTCTTAAGGCTGAATAATATTCCATTTGTATGGAAACACCACATTTTGTTTATTCATTTATCCACTGATGGACACTTGGGTTGCTTCCACATTTTAGCTATTATTACTAATGCTACTATGAATATAGGTGTACGAATTTCTTCAAAATCCTTTTGGACATATACCCAGAAGTGGAGATGCTGGATCATATGGTAGTTCTATTTTTAATTTTTGGAGGAATTGCCATACTGTTTTCCACAGTGGCTGTACCATTTTACATTCCTACCAACAGGGTAAAAGGATTCCAATGTTTCCACATCCTCATCAACACTTGTTATTTTCTGTTGTTTGAGTTTTTTTAAATAGTAGGCATCCTAATGGGTGTGAGATGTAAAGAACATTTTTATGCAAAATATTTCCAGTATGGTAAATAAGCTGTTACGAGACAGGAAAAAGAGAAAGGAAAATATAAAGCCTAACAGGCAGCATTCTCAGGCTGAGGGTGCCTTCAGTCTCTCTGATGGCGTTTTGTAAAAAGGCTAATCCAGAAGTTTTGTCTACACTAATTTTGGTAACATCTACTGCCTCTGAAAAAAAGCTAGTTGTTCCCAAACCAAGATCACTTGCAAGTGTTTTCTCTACCCAGACAAGAAAGGAAACAGCAGGAAAGCAAAGAAGCAATACAGGGAAAATTCCCATAGGTTATTATTTTTAACAAAACACCAGAATTTATACATTTTATATAGTATTTACATAAACCACTTTCAAAGTAATAACCTTGGAAGTTTAGCTGCATATTCCAAAGATGATGTTATTTAGAGCTCCTCTCTAGGAAAGGTCTTTAGTCCTCATTTAATTATCATTTGGAAAATCAATCACATTAATTTACAGTCACATATAGATATGGTTCCCAAGGACTTCTGCCTGCCCCACAAATTAAATCTATTCTCAAAGGGTGGTGGCCATAAGACCAATACTGTAATCCTCAGTGCTTTATGGAAAGCCCCATAGGCTCCAAAAGCTATTTCAAAGTGCCTTGAGCCATGGCAGCCTCTGGCCAGTGAGTGTGGGGGCCAGAGCTGCTTGGGAGAGGTGGTACCTAGGGCTTCCCAGCACTCACCAGGGTGGGCAAACCCAGATCTAAGGCAAGTACAAGGTCATGCTCACGCCTTGTCCTTGGTTCCTGGTAGACAACCAGCCATATGTTGGCAATCAGAATTATTGAATAGACTTCTCAAATGTTCCGTTATACATTTAATCACATCCTGTAGAAGCAGCAAGTGTTCTCATAATGGATCAGTGTGCCACAGATCACATTTTAACCCTTTAGGGTTGGCAACTGATGAATCATCTACAAGATTAGGCATCTAGTTGGTATCTGATGGTGGCAATGTGCATGTTCTGTGTTTTTTTAAGAGGAGAACCGTAGGGTGCTACATTGCCTGGTATAGGGTGCCTGAAGCTGGGGTCACAGATCATCACCAGCTACCTTCAGGATGCCATCAGGCCAGGGGCTTGTTGTTTATGGCCCAAGAGATGCAAAATAAGAGTCCTTCTGGACTCAAAACGAAAGTCTTAAACCAGATTTAACTCTTCTTAGAAGGGCAGGTTATCTTTAAGCTAAAGACATGGTAAACTGTTCCCTTTCTCTGAACTCAGAGAAAAAGAAAGCATGTAATTTTGGAAGTAGTTTCTGTAAATCAAAAAAAAAATCTTAAAATTCAAAGTTGATATATTCATGATATATTCATTCAAAAAAAATAAAATTTTGGGCTTCCCTGGTGGCGCAGTGGTTGAGAGTCTGCCTGCTGATGTGGGGGACACGGGTTCATGCCCCGGTCCGGGAAGATCCCACATGCCACGGAGTGGCTGGGCCCGTGAGCCATGGCCGCTGAGCCTGCGCGTCCGGAGCCTGTGCTCCGCAACGGGAGAGGCCACAACAGTGAGAGGCCCGCGTACCGCAAAAAAAATTAAAAAATAAATAAAATTTTGTATTTTAACCTAATAGATTAAATTATCACAAAACATTTCCTCATATTTTCTAAAAGGGGATTTTGGTGTAACACATAACACATTTTATTTACATCACTGAAGTAAAACAACCAAGGAAAATCAATTTTTCTAACAGAGATTTGAGACATAGGGAAAAAATGAAATAGCCACATCTATACCTATCATGGGTTGAACTGTGTCCCCCAAAAGATATGTTCAAGTCCTAACCCCACACCCAGTCCCTGTGAATGTAATCTTATTTGGAAAGAGGGTCACTGTAATCAAGTTAAGATGAGGTCACACTGGATTAAGCTGGGCCACAATCCAATGACTGGTGTCCTTACATGAAGAAGGAAATGTGGGCACAGGGAGAACACCATGTGACGAAGGAGACTGGAGTGATGCATCTACAAGACAAGGGATGCCCAGGATTGCAGCAACCACCGGAAGGTAGGAAGAAGGAGGAAGGATCCTCCCCTCCTGAGCCTTCAGAGAGACACGGCCCTGCCCACACCTTGATTTCAGACTCCTGGCCTTCAAAACTGTGAGAAAATAAATTTCTGTTGTTTAAGCCACCCATTTTGTGGTAATTTGTTACTGCAGCCCTAGAAAACTAAAATAAAATTGCTGCTATCTGCATAGAAAGTTGCCTTTGGTTTCTATTGTCCACTGCTGGGCCCCTTGGCTTCCCTCTCAGTCAGGAAGAGTAAGTCCAGCTCTGTAGCCTATAAAGAAGCTCAGCTTCTTGCTTCAAATGGAGCCTCTATGTGAATTCCACAGGCATCTCTGCCCGCTGCTGTTGTCCCAAGAGTGCCCATGGATGGGCGGTGCACAGCACACACACGCTTGCATGGACTTCCCTCCACAGGAAAATCAGGGTATTCACTTCTCCCACTTTGGAAGCAGCCTCAAACACAGATGAGCTCTTTCCCGTAAGCATTATATTTGGTGCTGGGAAGAGGTAGTAGATGAATTTTCTTGGAAGTTTTAAGAGTCTTGGGTAACTAGGATTTCAGTAGTTTTATATTAATGATAAGAATAGCAATAATAATAGCTAACACTTGTGTCCTTACTTTGGGCCAGGCACTGTGAGAAGTGCTTCCTGTGCTCATTTAATCCTCACACCTTGGAGGTAGGACTATCATTTATCCCCATCTTACCGATGAGGAATCCAAGGTTCAGACATGTGGCCCAAAGTCTGATTTCCAAGCCTGAATTCCTAGCAAATTGCCATGTGTCCTCTCCAATGGAAAATGCCCTCCCTTTCTCCATTGCAGCTCCAGGCAGAGTCTAGTTTTACCTGGTCACGAATACAGCGGCATCCACGGGGGGCGTATCGTCCTTGCCTCCTGGAACCTGATTGTTGCCAAGGTACCGTGCGCCGCCATACTCCTCATTCTGCCAATGACAGAAGCTCTCCAGGGACCGCTCACCATGATGCCCAATGGACAATTTGGCCTAAAAGAAATCAGGGGGGCAGTTACAGAAGCAAATGCCCAGGGAAGCCAGAGTTCATGCTCAGACCACAATGTGGATGTTAAGGTGGAGACAGCTGCTCGCTGGGGCATCATTCAATGTCACCTGCCCACAATGCTGGTAGGAAGATGCAGAGACCCAGAGAGAGGCCATCAGGGGCCTTATCTATAAGTTTGAATGAAGACTATGTCATTAAAGAAAAGCTTTCTTCTTTTTGGCAAACTGAATACCATATCCAACGTTCTCACGTTCACTGCTTAACTCTGCAGATAACACTTTCATAAGGTGTTTCTGGTCAATCAAAAGACCAGAAAATGATGCTACAGAGCACTCAAATTTGGCCTGAAGCTCAGGTATAGCTCCAGAAGAGTAGCCATGATTCCAAAGACCTCACCATCAACTTTGCACCCATGAAACATGCGGCAGTGAAGGAGGGAGGCACACAGGCCCACTGCTCAAGGTTCCCCTGAGATTCTGAGCAGATTAACTGCACACCAAGCCTCCAGTAACAGTACCTGTCCTCCTTGCACCAGGCATCCCTGGTCCCTGGCCCAGGGCACAGTGTTGCCATCTGCAAAGCCAGGGAAGGAGGATAAAATACAACACTTGGACTCCTCCTCAGTGCTCAACAGCAACTAGGAAGCCTGGAGACCAGTTACATTTTCCGTTACTGTGCCGATGGGGACTTACAGGGCGCTGTCGTAGCAGGACAAGCTTGGTAACTTGAATGTTAACTTTAATTCCAAGGCTCTGGTGCTGAAACATATTGAATACCTATCAAGAGAGAAAAAAAGAAATAGATAGACATATAAATACAAAAATAAAAAAAAAAAAACAACAGCGGTATCCTGGATGGGATCCTGGAACAAAGAAAAGATAGTAGGTGAAAACTAAGGACATCTGCACAAACTATGGACTTGACTTAATAATAATGTAACAATATTGGTCCATTAGTTATAACAAACATACCATACTAATGTAAAATGTCAATAATAGGGGAAATTGTGTATGGGAACTCTCTGTACTACATGTTCAATTTTCCTATAAATCTAAAACACAAAATATAAATGAATAAAATATAAATGTATTTATTTATAAAATGAAATATAAATTTTATTCATTAAAAATTATATTAATTAAAAAAATTTTTTAAACTGTGTTCTTGCAGTACAAAAAAAATCTAAAGAAGAGTAATTATATGAAATTCAAATTTCAATGTTCATAATAAAGTCTTATTGGAACAAAAAAATACATATATGTGAGATATATAACCTAGATTTTATTTAAAAGGCCTTCTGAGTCCAAAAAACTCCCATAAATATAAATTCCTCAAGAGAAAGAAGTATAACAGAAAACTCTGTAATCACACACACATGTGCATACAAACATATACATGCAAAGATAAAATGGAAATCAGTTGGTTGAAAAAAATGTATAGGACAGGTGGTTTTGAAAAAAAGAAATGGATGTCTGATGATTCTGGTGTTTCCTGCAGAAAGATGAAGGGGATCTTTATGAAAGGATGGGGAAGGTCCATGCCTGTGGCAATCTGCCACGTGTCAACTTGTATCTTCTCTAACCCTCATCATAACCCATCAAGGTTGGTGTCTCCACAAACCTCGACTCAGTGACATAATAAAGCCACCAGCTCAAGACCCACTGCCAGTCAACTATGACTACAATCCAAATCCAGACTGTCCAGCCAAAAAGGCCATATTCCTTTTTCCACTGAATTCCTCATTCTAACCAAAGTTTGTCAGTGAGATAAAGTTATAGTAACAGAAAAGGATATGCCCTTCTCAGTTTTGCACCTCTTGTTGGTAGAACTTAATTATAAGGATCTCAACATCAAGAAATCAAAGGATTCAAGGAGAAGAGAGATAGGAAAACTCAAGTAAGGCAAAGGAATGAAAGGTGACGTAGACAGAAAAGAACCATCGGATTTGAGGACCCCCAGGTCATTACGATCCTCCTGAGTTCCTTCTCAGGAGAGACCAGGATTCAGGGAGGTACAATGGAGTAGGTGATGAGGGTAGTAGTGTAAGATATAGAGGGAAGAATCTTTTAAACATTCCCTTTTCTTTTTTTTTTTTTTTTTTTTTTTTTTTTTTTTTTTTTTTTTTTTTTTTCGGTGTCTCTGCCTCTCACTGTTGTGGCCTCTCCCGTTGCGGAGCACAGGCCGGTACGTGGGCCTCTCACTGTTGTGGCCTCTCCCGTTGTGGAGCACAGGCTCCGGACGCGCAGGCTCAGCGACTATGGCTCACAGGCCCAGCCGCTCAGCAGCATGTGGGATCTTCCCGGACTGGGGCACAAACCCGTGTCCCCTGCATTGGCAGGCGGACTCTCAACCACTGTGCCACCAGGGAAGCCCCCTTTTCTTTTTAAATTGGGAAAATACTTTTGTTTCATTATGTCCTTTTCTTCAGTATTATTGATATATAATTGATATACAACATTGTATTAGGTTCAGGTATACAACATGATTATATATATTATACTATATATCATAGTATATATAATATATACATATCTCAAAATGATTACCACAATAAGTTAACATCCATCACCTCACATAATTACAATTGTTTTTCTTGTGAAATAACTTTTAAGACCTACTCTCTTAGCAACTTTCAAATAGACCATACAGTACTGTTAACTATACTCATCATGCTGTATCTTACATCTCCAGATCTTATTTATCTTACAAATAAAAGCTTGTACCTTTTCACCACCTCTACCCATACCTCTACCCCCCACCTCTGGGAACCACCAATCTGTTTTCTGTATCTATGAGTTCAGGTTTTTTAGATTCCACATATAAGTGAAATCATACAGTGTTTGTTTTTCTCTAACTTATTTCACTTGGTTTTGAATATGCTTTTTTTTCCTGACAGACATAATCCAGAGGGAGAATTTTCTAGCAGGGGCATTAAAATTTTCTCTCCAGTACATCAGCAGCAACATAAAGCAATGACCACAGCCAACAGCGTGGCCACAGTTAATTCAGGCCATGTGAAGCTGGACACGGCGTCGGGCACACAAGCGGCAGAAGCCAGGCACGCACAGTGCTTGAGCATCTGTGTGACAAAGGAATTAGCTGTGTCAGTGCTTGGATTTTTCCCTTTGAAAACTATTATTAAAGCAAAACAGAATCTTTGTGTAATTTAATATTCTTTCCCACAAGGAAAAATACAACATATTCAGTTCTTCTGTTCTCACTACCCCCTCCCAAAACTTTTTCTTTCCTCAAGAACAAAATTGCAGTCATTTTTTTTATACTAAACCATCTGTAGGCCAATTCTGAAGTCCTACCTTAACTACCTATCCTTAAACCTGGGTGAAGAAGGGAAAAGCACATAACTTTTTCCTTTTTTCTGAGAACCACCCAACGGCTGTAAATCAAATTTTTCCAGAAATATTCAGCCTTAGGATTGGGCCCAAACTGGAAAACCTCAATTCAAAACATGAAAACTAGAAAGAATGAAAACTTGAAATTATGAGGGAGAAAATTCAAGTCACACAGGGTTTCAAGGTGCAATCTAAACACTGCCTGTAACAGCAATGGCAGCCAAAGACATTAAAGAATATTGTGGGTTTAAAGCAATAACACAGGAAAGCAATTCTCAGTGATGTTCTGACACGCCCCCTGAAAGCAGCATAAAGAACAGAGCCTGAATGGAATGATGCAAGTTTCAGGAAGGAAAAAGCTATAGAAACAAACTCCCTCGTCAGAATCCCCCGCTCTCCAGTCCGGCTGAGGACAGTTCTGCACATCCCATGTACCGTGACCCCAAAAGGCTCAGGTACTTTTCTTGGAGCAAATACACAAAAAATATGTGAGCTGGAGGGGGAGAAAAGCTTCATGCTCTAGAGGCTGGGACGGAGGGCGAGATGGGGAACTGTTGTTTAATGAGTGTAGAGTTTCCGTCTTGCCAGATGACAAAGTTCTAAGGTTTGATTGCACAACAATGTGAATATAATTAATGATACTGAACTGTACACTTAAAAATGACTATATGGTAAATCCTGTTATGTGTATTTTACCAAATTAAACTTTTTCATTAATTAATTTAAGACAAGAAGCTTCATGCTCTGAACAATGTTCTCTAGTAAGCCTGCAGGAAGGTACCCCCCTTGATGTGTAACTGGGATGCCCACATTCAGGAGAGCAGGCAGGAGCGACCATAGCTAAAGCACCTTGTCACCTGAGCAGACCACGCTCCCACAAAGCCCAGCAGAGCACAGGGCCAGGCAGACGCACAGGATCTCCCTCAAGGCCCAGTGCCAAGCCAGGCGAGCCGGGTGAGCCAGACGAGAATCCAACGACAGCCACAGAACACAAAGCAGCAGGCCTCAAAGACATGTAAGGAAGTCTCCCTGTTCTCCTCTGTCATGGAAATTCACACTCAGGAGAGTCTTGGAGGCAGCGGCCCCATGATGTTTAGGGAGACACCTGGATGGGCAGGGAATAGCACAACCAATTGTCTGGAAAGTCTGTCTCCTGCATCCATCCAGCTCTGGCTGCATCCTGGCAAGTGTTCAGAGCCCCAGCTTCATTTGTCACATTTCCTTGGCAGCCTGGGGGCCAAGTGGGTGGACCCACTGCCAGCAGCACACTGCAGGGCTGCCCTGGCTGGGCGACATGGTGACACGGTCAGGGAGGGGTAGACAGGGACAGGTGATGGGGGCACATGGGGAGGAGCTGTTCGCAATGCCAGGTGGGGTTTTCACATGAACACCACCTACCTGGTGACTTAGGGCCTCCCCAGGGACAGATGGGAAGTGGAGGTGACTCCCTCACATCGCAGGCCACACCCATCCAGACCCGCACCCTGGAGGGGGCTATATTCTCTAGCAGTCCCTCTGAGCGGGGTCCCTGAAGCAGCAGCACCAACATGGCCTGAGCACATTTTGGAAACGCATTCTGGAGCCCACCCCAGACCCCATGAATCAGAACCCGGTGGAGGAGGGTGGGCCCAGCCATCTGCATTCCACAAGGCCCCCAGCAGCTTCCCATCATGGCCATTGAGGTGTGGGAACCAGTGAGTGCTCTAGCACTGCTGCTTGTTTCTCTGCTCACCAGAGAGAGGCTTGTTGTCTGTTTCACATGGTAATTGAGTCAAATTGATGTCATTTTTCCTCCAAACAGAACTTGCCTGGAGCGGCTCAGGTTTTCATTCCACTCTGTGGTTGTTAAGGAAGCTAAAAACAACCAAAGCTCTTTCAAGTGGCCGCATTTTCCAATTTGGCTGCCCAAACCCAGGGCTTCTAGTGTCAGCACCACCTGTTTCCATCTGCAATTTGTTCTTTAAAATATTCCTGCTTCTGTGTCACCACCACCCTCAACCAAAGGAAAATCAAGTCACATACATAAAAAGGCACTACAGCATATTTGGAAAATCAACCAAAGCCCACTCAGGGCACCCACTGCGGCTTGCTGACAGCTCAGAGACACAGGTCTGGCCGAAGTTTCTCCCTCCACACATTCCTGCACAGGTGAGCAGATTGCTGGGACACATAGCCCAGTGGGACTCTATACCCCTCTGAGCCAGGTGGAGGGATCTTTCAAAACACAAATCAGTGTATACCACTCTTCTACTTGACCCCTGCACAGCTTCCCCGTCGCACATGCAGTGAAGCCGCTCTCCATGCCCTGACCCCTGAGGGGGCTGCCGGAGCACCTCTCACTGTGCCCCACCCTCCCCATCACCCACCAGGAATCACCTCTCCCTGTGCCTCCCAAATGCCAGACTGACTCCCACTGGCTGGCTCCTTATGTCAGTGTAATGCCTTCCCTTCTAAGTGGAGGGTCACTCATCACAGAGGTATCCCTGACTGCCCCAGTCACTTGCTATCACCTGGATCTTTGCATAGCAGTTTATAAAATTTGCACACAAATCCCTGATTTGTGTGTTGAGTACTGTCTGTTGGTGCCACCACATGAGTTCCATGAGGATAGGACCTGTTGTGGTCCCTACTCGATCCCCAGTCCCTAGGAAGTCCCCAGCACACATTAGGTACCCAATAAATATAACTGAATGGAATTAGTGAGTGCATCTCATTATTTTATGGTGGTAAAAAACATATAACATAAAATTTACCATCTTAACCATTTTTAAGTATACAGTTCAGTAGTGTTAAATACATTCTCATTATTGTGCTACCATCACCACCATCCACCTTCAGAGCTTTTTTATGTTCCCAAACTGGACCTCTGCACCCATTAAACACCACTTTCTCATTCCCCTCTCCCCTCAGCCCCCAGCAACCACCACTACTTTCTGTCTCTATGAATTTGACTACTCTAGGCACCTCTTATGAGTGGACTCATACAGAACCTGTCTTTTTGTGATTGGCTTATTTCCTTAACATAATGTCCTCAAGGTTCATCTATGTCATAGCATGCATCAGTTTCTTTCCTTTTCAAATATGAATAATATTCTATTGTATATATATATATGTACACATATATATTTTTGTTTATCCTTCAATGGACATTTGGGTTACTTCCTCCTTTTGTGAATTATGTGTGAATAATGCTGCCATGAACAAATACTCTTGGAGACTCTGCTTCAATTCATTTTGTGTATGTACCCCAAAGTGGAACCATAGAATCATGTCATGTGAGTGAACCTCTTTTATGCTTTGGTCTGTGTAGTGTCTGGACACTTTGCCGGGATTTTTTAAATTTCCTTTTCTCTTTTGGCTAAAGATGTTGTTTTCATTGGGGAAGTTCCCCACTGGGTGAGCTCTGGAGAAAGGAAGGAACCCTCTTTCCACGGTGGAAACTCACTCTGCCTGCCACAGAAGCCCTGGAGGGGCACTGGCAGTGGAGAGATGGTCCCAGGACACAACAGTGGCAGCAAGACTGCAGCCCATACTCCTGGCGGGAACTCAGCCTTGCTCTCTCCTGCTGCCTGGCCCCTCTCCCTTGAGTCTCCTGCCCCTTACCCTCCCCCCAGTTCTGAGGCTGGTGACCCAGCCTTCCTTTTGATTCTGGGCTCCTCTGTATATGGCTCCAAAAACATGTTTCCTCTTCTGCTTCAGTTAGCCCAGATCTAGTTTCTTCTGCTTATAATCAAAACCCCTGACTGATACAAGAACCAAGCTCACTGCTCTGTGATTTACAAAGCTCCTTTATTCCTTGTTTTAAAACGGGACCACTCTGCATGATGCTGGTAGGGGAACCACTGACCAAAACCACCCACCCTGGCCAGGCACCACAGTAACCATCTGTATGAGTTGTTTTACGACAGAAAGTCCTGGTAGGGAACATGGAACTAATAAGCCACCACCAACCTGAAGAATTCGGGAAAGGTCAAAAGGAGACGCCAGTCCATATGTCCTACCAACCTCCCAGAATCCTCCTCGCTGGAATCCATCTTGGCTGAGCGATGCGCGCACCACCAAGAAGGACCCTGAGTCAGAATGATTGGCCAGAGACCACCCAAAAACTAATCCCAACACCATAAAACCCGAGACTGCGAGCCATGTGGCAGAGCAGTTCTCCTGGGTTCCCTTACCCTCCTGCTCTCCACCCGGGTGCCCATTCCCAATAAAGTCTCTTGCTTTGTTAGCACACGTCTCCTTGGTCAATTCATTTCCAAATGTTAGACAAGAGCCCACTCTTGGGCCCTAGAAGGGATCCCCCTTCCTGCAACAATGCCAGGGTTGTTTTAGTACCACTTCCATGCTTTACAAGTCCTCAAAAATGACCAAAGTGACTGCTCTCACAGCAGCCACTTCTTCTGTTGCTCTGAAGACTAATTCAACAGGGCTCAGAGGTGAAGTCGTTTGTAGCAGCCAAGCATGCTCTCAGAACAGTTCTTTCCCACCACACTTGTTTAATCAGCTCCATCTTGATACCTCCTCCTTGAAGGACAAGATGTGAGAGGGGCTGAAGGGGACCACCCATACACAGTGGGCTGTGTGGGAGGTGTAAATATGTAATTGCATTTATGTAGAAACACTTTCTACCAGAGTTTAGGACACCACATCTGTGTGACATACTTAGAATACAAAAGGCTTTTCAGAAGTAAATTAATTGAGGAATTAAAAAAGGAAAGCCAGTGTTTACACAACTTCAGCACTAAATCCTTTGCAAAGGATGTTAGAAAATGGCATTAGTCGCTCATTTATGAGTTCACAGATGCCACAAAAATTTCTTGATCACCTGCACATGTACAAGGCACTGGGGAAATAACGACAAGGGTGTACACACAGTCCTACCTCGATGAGCTTATAGATGGTGCAAAGACAGTAAGCAGGGTGGGTTTTTAAAAATTCTGTTAAATATGCATAATATGAAATTTACATTTTTAAGTGTATGGTTTAGTGGCATTAAGTACACTCAGATTGTTGTAGAACAATCACTACTATCCATCTACAGAACTTTTTCATCTTCCCCAATTGAAACTCTGTAGCTATTAAACACTAACTCTCCATTCCCCATCCTGCTCTAGCCCCTGGCAACCACCATTCTACTTTCTGTCTCTATGAATTTGACTACTCCAGGCACTTCATTTGAGTGTAATCATACAGTATTTGTACAGTATTTATACTTTTGTGACTGGCTTATTTCATTTAACATAATGTTCTCAAGGTTCATCCTTGTAGCATGTGTCAGAATTTCCTTCCTTTTTTAAGGCTGAATGATAGTTAATTGAGTGTATATACCACATTTTGTCTACCCATTCATCCTTCAGTGAACATTGAGTTGCTTCCTCCTTTTGACTATTGTGAATAATGCTGCTATGAACATGGGTGTACAAGTTTCTGCTCATGACCCTGCTTTCACTTCTTTGGGGTATATACCCAGAAGTGGATCATATTAAAATTCTATTTTTTTTAAGAACCATCATACTGTTTTCCAAAGGAGCTACACCATTTTATGGTCCCAAGAACAGTACACAAGGGTGCCCATTTCTCCATATCCTTGTTAACACCTGTTATTTTACAATTTTTTTAGTAACAGCATTTTAATGAGTGACATAATATCTCATTGTGGTTTTGATTTGCATTTCTCTAATGATTAGTGACACTGAATATCTTTTCATATGATTACTGGCCATTTGTGTATCTTCTTTGGAGAAATGTCTATTCAAGCCCTTTGCCCATTTTAAAATCAGGTTTAGTTTTGTTGTTGTTGAATTTTAGGTGTTCTCTATATATTCTGGATATTATCAGATATGTAATTTGCAAGTATTTTCTCCCATTTTTTGAGTTGCCTTTTTACTCTGTTTATAGTGTCCTTTGATGCATAAGTTTTAAAATTTGGTGAAGACCAATTTGTCTACTTTTTTCTTTTGTTGCCTGTGCCTTTGGTGTAATATCCAAGAAATTATTGCCAAATCCAATGTCAGGAAGTTTTCCTCTATGTTTTCTTCTAGGATTTTTATAGTTTTAGCTCTTACATTCAGGTCTTTAACCCATTTTGAATTAACTTTTGTATATGATGTTAGGTAAGGGTCCAACTTCATTCTTTTGCATGTACATATCCAGTCTTCCCATCACCATTTGTTCAAAAGACTGTCACTTCCCCATTGAATGGTCTTTGTAGTCTTGCTGAAAAGCATTTGACCACATATGTCAGAGTATATTTCTGGGCTCTCTATTCGATTCCACTGGTCTATATGTTTGTCTTTATGCCAGTATCACAGTGTTTTGATTACTATACCTTTGTAGTAAATTTTGAAATCAGGAAATATGAGTATTCCAACTTTTTCTTTTCCAAGATTGTTTTGGCTATTCAGGGTCTCTCGAGATTCCATGCAAATTTTAGAATGAATTTCTCAATTTCTGCAAGGAAAAATGTTGTTAGGATTTTGCTAGTGACTGCATGAATCTGTACATTGCTTTCGGCAGTACTGACATCTTAATTATAAGACTTCTAATCCATGAACATCAGTGTCTTTCCATTTATTTATGTCTTCTTTTTTTCCATCAGTGTTTTGTAGTTTTTAGTGTACAAGTTTTTCACCTCTTTGATTAATTCCTAAGTATTTTATTCTTTTTGACACTATTGTAAATGGAATGGTTTTCTTAATTTCCTTTTCAGATTGTTCATTGTCAGTTACAGAAATGCAACTGATTTGTGTATACTGGTTTTGCACCCTGCTAATTTGCTGAATTATTTTATTAGTTCTAATTTTTGTGTGTAGGATTTCATGATTTTCTACATGGCTCATGCTATCTGTAAACACAGATAATTTTACTTCTTCCTTTCCTAATTGGATGCCTTTTCTTTTTCTTGATTAATTGCTCTGGCTAGGACTTCCAGTACTATGTTGCATAGAAGTAGTGAAAGTAAGCATCCTTGTCTTGTTCCTGATCTTAGAGGAGAAGTTTTCAATATGTCACCATTGAGTATTACATTCACTATGGGTTTTTCATATATGGCTTTTATGATGTTGAGATAACTTTCTTCTATTCCTAGTTTCTTGTTTTTTATCATGAAAGACAGATGAATTTTATCCAATGCTTTTTCAACATCGACGATTATGTGATATTTTGCTTCCTTCTGTTAATGTGGTGTATTACACTGCTTGATTTTTGCATGCTGAACCATCCTTGCATTCTAGAAATAAATCCCAGTTTGTCATGGTGCACAATATGATTCTGGTTTGCTAGTATTTTGTTGAGAATTTTTGTAATAATGCTCAAAAGGGAAATTGCTTTCTTATTCATAAGGAACTACAGTTTTCTTTTCTTGTAGTGTCTTTATCTGGCTTTGGTATGAAGGCAATGCTAGCTTCATAGAAAAGAGGTGAAAGCATTTTCTCCTCTTCAGTTTTTTGGAAGAGTTTGAGGAGGATTGATTAATTAGTTCTCCTTTAAATGTACGGTATAATTCACCAGTTAAGCTGTCAGGTTCAGGGCTTTCCTTTGTCAGGAGATTTCTGATTATTGATTCAATCACCTTACTAGTTATAGGTCTATTCAGATTTTCTAGATCTTTGTGATTAAGTCTTGGTAAGCTCTGTGTTTCTATAGGTATTTGTCCAGTTCACCTAGGTTATCCGATCTGTGGGCATACAATGGTTCATGGTATTTTTTTTTTGAATTTTTGAATTTTATTTATTTTTTTATACAGCAGGTCCTTATTAGTCATCAATTTTATACACATCAGTGTATACATGTCAATCCCAATTGCCCAATTCATATAGTATTCTTTTATAATCCTTTTTGCTTCTATAGAATTGGTAGTCATACCCCCACTTTCATTTCTGACTTTAGTAATTCAAGTGTTTTTTAATTAATCAGTCTAGCTAAAGATTTATCAATTTTGTTAATTTTTTTGAAAAATCAATTCTTGGTTTTATTGATTTTCTCTATTGTTTTTCTATTCTTTATTTTATTTATTTCTGCTCTAATCTTTATTATTTCCTTCCTTCTGCTAGCTTTGAGTTTAGTTTGCTCTTCTAGCTCTTTAAGGTGTGAAGTTAGGTTATTGATTTGAGATCCTTCTTCTAATGTAAGCATTTTATAGCTATACATTTCCTTCTAAGCACTGCTTTCACTGTGTTCCATAAGTTTCGGTATGTTGTGTTTTCATTTTAATTCAGCTTTATGCATTTTCTCATTTCCCCTGTGATTTCTCCCTTGACCCACTGGTTGTCTAAGAGTGTGTTGTTTAATTTCCACATATTTGTGAATTCTCCAGTTTTCCTTCTGTTACTGATTTCTAACTTAATCCCACTGTGGTTGGAGAAGATACTTTGTATGATATCTTTTAAATCTGATGAAACTTAATCTGTGAGCTAATATACAGTATATCCTGGAGCATGCCCCATGTGCATTTGAAAAAAAAAGAAATATCCTGCTGTTACTGGGTAGAGTGTTCTGTATATCTTGTTAGATCTAGTTGGCTTATTGTATTGCTCAAGTCCTCTATATCGTTACTTACCTTCTGTCTAGTTTTCCTATCCACTACTGAGAGTGGGGGAGCGGGGGACCGGGGGTGAAGTCTCTAATTATTATTATAGAAAACTGCATATTTCTCACTACCATTCTACAAATTTTTGTTTCATATATTTTAATGATTTGTTATTAGGTGCATAAATACTTGTAACTGTTATATCTTCTTCCTATATTGAAACTTTTATTAATATACAGTATCCTTCTTTGTCTCTTGTAACTTTTTTTTTGACTAAAGTCTATCTTGTATCATATTAGTATAACCACTCATGATCTCTTATGGTTACTATCTGCATGGAATATCTTTTTCCATTCTTTTACTTTCAATTTATTTGTGTTTTTTGATATACAGTGAGCCTCTTGTACACATTGGAGAATTTTTTTATATTCATTCTGCCAATCTGTCTTCTGACTGGAGAGTTTAATCCATACATTTAAGATAATTACTGACAAGGAGGGACTTACCTGTGCATTTTGCTATTTGTTTTCTATATGTTGTATAGCTTTTCTTTTGGTCCCTCATTTCCTACATTACTGATTTTTTTGCATGCTGAATTTTTTATGGTGAAACTTTTTAATTCCCTTCTCATTTCCTTTTATGTATATTTTATAGCTCTTTTCCTTTTGGTTACTATGAGCATTACATTTAACATCCTAATGTTATAGGACTCTGATTTTATACCAGCTAAAATTCAATAGCATACAAAAACTCCACAGCAAGATGATTTTTTTTTTTTTTTTTTTTTTGC
>NW_006786303.1:393310-396952 GCF_000442215.2 Lipotes vexillifer | reverse complement strand
CCCGTGTCCCCTGCATCGGCAGGCGGACTCTCAACCACTGCGCCACCAGGGAAGCCCCAAGATGATTTTTAAAAAGGAAATAAATGTGGAATTATAAATCAAGATAAGAACCACCAAGTAAAAACCAGACTGCTATGATAAAGAAAACAGGTGGCCTTCTCAGAGGAGTCAGCAAGGAGGGCCCCTTTAAGGGGACATTTACACAGAGACCTAAAAGACAGAGGAGCTAGCCATGTATGAAGCGGGGTGAAGAACATTCCTGACAAAGAGTTACCACAAGTCAGAGAGAAGCTGGGGCCCCTGAGAAATGGTGGCCCACATGGCAGGAGTCTGTGCTAATGTGGAGAAAGGAATGAAGGCCAAGAGAAGCAGGCGGACCCCAGCCACATGGCCTGTGAATGCAGAAAGGGAAGGATTTCCATATCCACCATGATGAAAGCCACAGAGAGTCTCAGAACTGCTTAGTGACAAGGTCCTAATCCTGTTGGAAGAATATCTTGCTGGCCATTCTGCAGCAAGGATTCAAGGGGGGAGAAAATGGAAGTGAGGAGCCCAGCAAGAAAACTCCTGCAGTTGTTGAGGTAAAAAATAATGGCAGCCAGTCCAGGGTGGAGATGGAGAGAAAAGGCAGATTTGAGATATGCTCATCACCTTGACAAGGTGGTACAGGGGTCCTTCAGCCCAGGCCTGAGTCCTCACCCTGCTGAGTACTCACTGGGTCTGCACCCTGTACTCCCCACAAGCCTCTCTTTCCTTCACTGTAAAATGAAAATGATGAAATCCACCAGGTATGAGGAGGAAGTGACATGAAATCAAGAAGCTTCCATTTGGACTGGTCAGTGCATCACAAACACACTTCCTTCCTTCCTCTCAAACATGGGCCATTGGGCTACTGATTGACATAGATCTAATACACCACAACTATAAGATGCTATGAAAACTGTGAGCACTTGACACCAAATTCTCCCAGCTGTGGATGTGCTACAACACACGTAGGTCCCGCAAGCCCCCTGGCCTGCCTTGAGGACAGGGACTTGTCTGTGTTTAGCTCCTGGATCAGAATGGCACATAAGAGTTGAGTTGGTCCCCTGCCCACAGAGACCCAAGTGGGAGGGCAGGGAGGGGTGGGTGCCTGGACACTGGCACCAGATGATGCTGGAGAGAAACTGGTTGGAATAAAGGTGGCAACCACTCCAGCAGATTTCCTTCCAAATCCAGAGAAGCTAAGGAGACAGAGCTGTTTCAGTCCTACACAGCCACAGAAAACACTGTCCGACAGGAAAGAGAGGGGTTGGCTGGCCTCACCTTCCTGCTGGCTGCACCCGGGGGCCCTGTCTAATGACAGGGCTCCTCAGCCCAGCCACAATCCTTTCCCATCCTCCTGGCTTAAAGATGATCTTACTAACAGAAATCCCTTTTCTGAAACAGCCACAGGCAGGATAGAATTCTTTGGATTTTCTACACTAGAGTTTGAGAAATTGAAGGACGGTGGTGATGGTGGAGGGCGGCCTTGTTAAAAGTAAGGTGCATTGTCTGAATGTAACTTGTTTTTAAATATGCTGAAGAGCGACCCACAGCTAGAGCAACAGAAACAGGTTGCCAGTGGTGAGAGTCTGTGAGTGGATCGGACACTGCTTTCATTTGCTTTCTGGCCTCATCAGACTGGCCAAGAAACTCCAAGAGCAGATGACTGAAGGGCTAAGTGTCAGTGTACAAATGCCACATGCCCTTCACCAAAGTGCCACTGCTCTTATCAGGTAGGCCTTGTTAAGAAACATGTAAATCCCAAATTAATGTGATTGGCCCCAGATTTGCCCTCAGCAGTGGGATCTGGAGCCTCCAACATCATAGTACCAGCAGCTGAAGAGGGTCAAATTAAAGCCAAGCATCACCACCACTCAGCCCCTGTAGTTCAGTCCTTACAGCCCATGGTTCGTGGGGAGAACAATGTTCCCACATACAACCCCTCTCCCAGCCTGTGATAAAATAGCTGCCCTTGTCCAGATGATAAAATTTTGAAAGCAAATGTCAAACTAGGAGCTTTGCCTTATTATGACTTTAGTTGTTGTAATGAATGTTTATTCCTTGGACTTGTGCCCTGGACAAGAAATATAAATGAGATAAAATTACCTACAGGTGAAAGAGTCTGGTGCCAAGCCAGGCCCCAGAAGCCCACTCCTGGGCTTCCTCTGGGCAACTGCAGCACTGCAATCCATCATTAATCAGCCACCGGGGAGACCTGGGCTTGTGCAAATGTGGAACTCAGAAATATTCCTCAGAAATCAGGGACAAGAACCATTAAAAGTTAATAGAAGCAATTCCACTGCTGGGTCCATACCCAAAAGAAGTGAAAGCAGGGACTGAGATAGACTGTACACCACAGTCACAGCAGCACTGTGCACAGAGCCTTAGGAGGAGGCAACCCAAATGTTCATCCATGGATGAAGAGACAAACAAAATGTAGTCTGTCCACACAATGGAATATTATGCAGCCAAAAGGAAGGAGATTCTGACACCTGCTAAAACATAGACCAACCTGGAGGACATCATGCTGAGTGAAATAAACCAGTCACAAAAGAACAAATACTGTGTGACTCTACTTATATAAAGTCCCTAGAGTTGTCAAATTCATAGAGACAGAAAGTAGAAGGGTGGTTGTCAGGGGCTGGGCGAGGGGAGAATGGGCTGTTAGTGTTTAATGTGTACAGAGTTTCAGTTTTGCAAAACAAAAAGAATTCTGGGGATGAATGGTGATGATGGCTGTACAACAATGTGAATGTACCTAAATGTCACAGAACTGTAGACTTAAAGGTGGGTGAGAGAGAAAATTTTATGGTATGTATTTTTTAACCACAAGTTTTAAAAATCTGAAGAAAGAAAGAAAGGAAGGAAGAAAAGAAGGGAGAGGAAGGAAGGAAGGGAGGGAGGGAGGGAGGGAGGGAGGAAAGAAGTTAATGGAACTCTCAGAGTTGATGACTTTGAAAGGGAGGGTGACCAGGTGCCTCATGTTGTGCCCACGTCTTGAAAACAGATAAGTCCTGGATCAGTCCCGCAGGGGGTCCACATCTCCATTTGCTTTGCAGAAGAGCCCATCCTATGGGGAGGTCTGCGGGTCCAAACAGTAACTCACCTTAAAGACTCTAATCTCCACGCACCACCAAAGCAGCCTCAGCTTTAGAGCACGGCCTGTCTGAGGGCGCGTGGACCAGACAGATGGAATTTCCTGCAAATTGATACGTGTCCCGAAAGCAAGCACTGGCAAGTCACCCTGACAGAGGTCAAAGTACCAGAGTCTTGTCTTCACAGGGGCCAGGACTGCCATGAGGCTCGCCACCCCCACTAGCCCAGGGTGGGGTTCACGACTATATATTTCCCTGTGGCCAGTTATAGACAGGCTTGGCCTGATGGTCACAGCCCCACCAGTGACTTCCTGTGTGACCTTGGCGATGTCTCTAGCCTCCCTGCTCTTGGGCTGCCTTCAGCCATCTCTCACCCCCCGCAGCACAGCCCAGGGACTGGCCTTCTCTTCTCGCTCTCTTTCCATGAGCCTCACGTGCCTTCGCAGCCAGGCACAAGGCCCTCGAGGTGGCTAAGCCCCTGCCTCGCTGCTCTTCCTGCAGAGGGAGCCAGCTCAGAGCGGTT
>NW_006786303.1:388781-393266 GCF_000442215.2 Lipotes vexillifer | reverse complement strand
GAGCGGTTCTGTCACTGCCAGCCAGCTCTGTGCTCAGAGCAGGAGTCCTGGTCCAGGCCTGTCTGGGCCTAAACCCCACACTTGTAATCCCTGACCCCTTTCTCTCTCCAAAGTCCTCCTTGACCCTGATTCCACCTAGCGAGGCCTTTTCTCTTCTCCCTCAGCCAAGATCTTCTGCGATGCTGTTTCTACTTCTTCACTTCCTGGTCTCATTTCAGTTTGCCCCTACCCAGCTGCCACCCCCAACAATCCCGAAAGCTATCCCTTCAGGGACCCGGCTGCAGCATCTGGCATTGTTAACCACTCCCTTCCTGCACCTCTCACCTCTTTCCTTAGGGACAACCTCTGCCCAGTCTGTCTGCCCTTCTGCCAGCTCCCCATCCTCTGCCTGGCCCCCTGGGACTGGCACTCCACTGGGCCATCTGTGGGCAGCTTCTCTTCTCCCCGATGTGCTCCACCTGGACATGGCTGGCCACGCCAACAGCTGCAGCTCCCAGCTGTGCGCCGATCAGCCCCAGTCCCTACTTCCAGCCAGGCCCTCCATCCTGAGCTCCCGTGGGGAACTCGAAGCCAGCTTGTCCAGACTAGAACTCCTCGCTGTGTCCCCAAATGCTCTGTTCCTTCTTTTCCCATCCAGTGGCCCACCATCCACCCAGCCACCAGGTTATAGCCCAGGGGTCCCCTGGATTTCTCTCACCTCCTCCTCCTGCCTCTCCAAGCCAGGCACCAAGTCCTGTGGGTCTTTCCTCCCAGCACATCCTCCTCTCTGCATGAATGCCTCCTCCATCCCCACTCCTGCCCCTTAGTTCACACCCTCTCTCCTCACACACTCCATTCCCAGTGCTCCTTCTTGCCCTTCTCACTCCAATCCACCCAAGTGCAGCTGCTGGGGTTGCTCTTCCAAACCTCACTCCAGACACGTTTCTCCCCTCCCCGTCGGCGGCTCCACTCCTAGGGATGCCTTAACCCCCCACCAACATCCTGACCCTATGCACATCCCCACATTAAGGCTGCTCCACTCCCTGCTGCAGCCACATCACACCACCTGCACTCCCCAGATGCAGCTCCTGAAGCATCCCCTGCATGACCTGCCACCGCTCCCCCATCTGGCAAACACAGTTGAAGGGTCAGCTCTTTCATGAAGCCTCCATGCTGTGGGGTGATCACTCCCCAGCCCTCCACCCAGCCCCCAGTGCTCCCTGCAGAGATGTCTACTGAAACACAGACACTTCATCCATCTGTGACACCACTGCCTCCTGAGGGAAGGACCAGGTCTTTTGGCATTTGTCCCCCCAGCAACTAATACAATGCCAGAAGGTCTTCAAAAATGCTTGTTAGGAGAGTGGATAGATGGGTGGAGTTGGGATGCACACAAACATCCTTCTGTGCAAACAACCACCTGCATCTAAAATCTGAGGCATGAGGTCCCTCCCCAACCTACCCACCAAGTGAAGGTTTCCCTCACTCCTCATTCAACAAATCAGATGTAGACATAGGTTGCTTCCTTGGTTCCTTCAACTAGATAACCTCTCTTCCTTGCACACGACAAGCTCTGTTTTATATTAAAGTCGGATCTTGATTCCTCCTATGAGACTGTTGGCTCCTTAGATCAGGGACTGACTTAGCGTTCAATCCCCTTGGAAGGGCATTTACCCATAGAAAGGGTCTTGGGAGGCCTCTGGTGAGGAGTGCAGACAGACTCCCATCACTGAGCAGACTCAGGCGCTGACCCCACACCAGCCCAGGCTGGCGAGTCAGGCCTCTCCCTGGGGGCACCTCCCAGCCCCCTGCGCTCCGTGTTGCCCAGGGGTCACAAGGCTATGGATGTCCCCATCCCTCCCCACCAGGAGAAGATGGCCAGCACCCACATGCAGAGTGCTCGTCCAAGAGGAAGCAAAACCCCTGGTCAGGTGCTGGTCCCGGACTCACCATGTTCATGACAGTGAGGATGAACCTCTGGGCGGCCTCAGCCCCATGGTACTGCACCATGTCAGCATCAGCCACCACCAGCGTCTCCACTGTGTGCTCGGTGGTCAGCCGGATGGCATTCCTCCGCTCCCGCCAGTCTCGTGACGGCCAGCCCCTCCTCGGCTTCTTCTTTTCTAGAAAACAATAGAGACATCTGTGCAGCCCTTTAGTGTATTGGCTTCCTGTCCACACAGTGAACAGGCCTTCCATCAAGCCTCCCCAAGAGAATGGTCAGTCTTCCCCGGCCAGTGGCCCAGGACCAGCGTCCACTGCCCTCTGCTGCAGAGGCTGAGCCTGCATGCCTGGGGGCCAGATGTCATGAGGGTCACGCCCACCCACTGTGGCAGCGATGGGGCAGATGGGGCCAAAGATTACAGAATAGAAAACCTGTCCCTGCAGGGAATGGGGAGAACAGCACAGTCTGTGGAGGAAGAGGAAGCCTGGGCCCAGCGGGTAGGGTTAATGATACAGACCCCCAGGCTTTCTGAAAGTACCATGACCCACTGCTGGGCCAATGAGCAGGGGCCTGGAAGAGGGCAGTCCAGAGACCACGCCGAGAGTCACAAATAAGGAGCTACAAACTTTAGCAGGCACAAAAGCAGTATTTCAAAAAAAAAAAAAAAAAAAAGCATCATCAAAAAAAAAAAGGACACACACATCCAGGCCAAGATTGGAGTTTGTTCTTTCCTTACCACAGGGAAGGTATTAGTAAACAGTAAGTAATTCTCCACTGACTCCCCTCAGATCAACTGATTTCCTAGATCTTACTTGCTAAACAGCTATTGTCATTATTTTGAGCCCACGTCAGGATGTCTGGATGCTCAAAGCTGCCATGTGAGGACTGACATACAGATTTGCGGGTGCAAACGCCTTTGACTAACATCAAAGGTTGATATGAATAACGTACACTTTCAGAATCCGAATGTGAATAGAAAGGCAGTTCCTTAATTTGATAGCGATTTTTTCCATCTTTATACCAGCTCACATGGAAGCCAGCTCTGCTACAACTTCCATGCAGTAAACCCAACCCATATATGCACAAACTGCCCTCATACAGTGACCCAATCATTCCAGAACCAAAGATGCATACTATAAGAAAAAACTGAAATATGGGTCATAGTGTACAAACAAGAATAGTCTGTGCAGTGAGACAAACTGAAAATCTACAAATCCAACCACAGAGAAAGCCAACAATGGTAAAACAGCAGGCAGCCATGAAAAGTACAACTGTGAAGATTATTTAGTGATGTAGAGAGAAACAGATATAAATCTATATATATGTCTTGTCAACCTGCAGGGTGGTTCCCTCCTCCACAAAGCCAGGCCCACCTCCCATGGAGACTTCCAGGCCTCAGGAATCGAATTCGGGAAGGCAGGGTCTATTCTAAGATAAAAGATAAGGTGTCAGATGGTACTGCCTTTGTACATGGCCAAAATGAAAGAGACCCCTCTTTGAGGATCTCTCTCTGGACCTACACCCACATTCACCAACGGGTCATCTCGGAACACGAGGAAGGTGGACCATGGGTGACCTCCAAATCCTGGGCTCAGCATGCCTGCCGGGTGCTCACTGCCTGGATCAGGCCAACCTGTCCATCTTGGAATTTGTGATGAGCCACATCAGCCTCACTTTAAAGCAGCAGAACTAAAGGGCCGCCCAAGCAGGAGCTTTGCTATAACGAGCTCCCCCACATTCTCCCAGGCGACCACAAGCCAAACTGTGTCTCAGCTCCTCCCAAAGTTGGGATTTATTGCCCATCTCTCAGCAACCCAACTCATGAACTCCTCTGCAGCTCTTCCCCACACTGGCTGCTTGTTTTCACACCATGTCTGTATTTTCTGGTTCCTGTATGAAAAGAGCTGCATTTTTAGCAGGGTCTAAAGGATGCACTGCTGACATTTCTCTGGGAGATGGTGAGCTTAAACACATAAGAGGGGAGTACTAAGAAAGGTAGCCCAGCACTCCCCACCAGAGAAGCAGATCACCCCCTGGACATTTCACACATCAAAATGATGCATTGGGCATTACCCTTTCAAGTAGAAACAAACAAGACCTGCCCCTCCCTCCCTGATGGACCTTGGAGAGCTAATAAACAGGGTATCATAAAGGGTAAAATGCTGCACGTTAACATATGCCCAGAACACTCAGTCACAGGTAAAACACAACCGTCAGGTGCTCTGTGGTTTTTAAAGGGTTTGCACTACAACTACCTCATCTGTCCCTTTCACTGCCCCCAGCCCCAGGCCCAGCACATGTTGCGAAGTAAACACTCACTGAATGAATGCATGCTTGAGTGAGTGAGTGAATGAATGAATACATGGATGAATAAGAGAGTGAAATCCCTCTTTCCCACATAACAAAGCTGAAGTCAAGCACTGGGCAGGGGTAAATTGGGCCCTAGAACTCAGGCTTCACCCAGCAGCTCTGACTCTCCTGCTTGCATTGGCTTTGGGTGCAAACATGCTCCTCGCTGTTGTCTGAACATGGGGATGGGAAAGGCCACAGAAAACTCAGCA
>NW_006786303.1:379575-388676 GCF_000442215.2 Lipotes vexillifer | reverse complement strand
CAGCAGGAAAGGATGCTGTATACCGACTTGGCTGCTGCAGGGCCTGACCAGGAGAAGCAGCCTTCAGTGACGGCTCCTTCCGCTCAGATGGCCTCCATTCACACCAGGCCCTTGAGCAACAGCAGGCAACTACACAGCCAGCTCCCAGGCCATGTGTGCTCTTACCTGAGCCCCCCTCACCAAGGACTGCTAACTGGGGCTGTCACGCCACAACCACACTAGGCTGGCTGGTGACCCCCACATACCCCAGGGCTCTGTCCTGTCCCAAGCACAAGAGGAGAGGCCCCAAGCCTCGATTCAGACCCCTACTGCTAGGTGGGTTTCAGGAGATCAAAATTTTTCAGATTTCAAAAGGCAATGCGGGGCCCGGGCCACATACTGAATACCCACTCCAGTGAAGTCTAGGGCAACAAGCCCTCATCAAAGGCACCACTCTTTCTGCAGTGAAACAATAAAGATGCTCAACAGTTTGTCCAAAAGCCTGGATTGGGTAATAGCAGGTAAGAGACCGAGGACCTGCATTCCCTATCCCTGCAGGTGGGAACAGGGGTGGAGGGAGAGGGAAGCTCACCCTCCTCTTCTCTCCCTGCTCCCAGCAACACCTCCACCAGCAAAGCTCTACAGCCATCACTTCTGATGGTTCTTCCTTTTCTACAGGGAGAACAGAATCATAATCTATTTTTACCTTTAATTCCATGAACTGCATAAATATACCCTAATAAAGTTTCATCAATACAAATATTCACAGATTATGAGCATATTGAAAAGCAAGAAGAAAAACACCAATTTCAAAATAACATGGGTGCTGGATTTAGACCACACAGGAGAAGTCAAAGTTCAGGCCAGGCAGGCGTGCAGCCACCTGGGGGCCCTCCAAGCTCACTCGGTCATTAGCTGTCTCCCTCCACTGTGGGAACAAGGGAGGCGGCCCTCACCCCACTGATGAGGACAGACCACAACCTGCAAGGCCCCAGGCCCTCTCCTGTTGTCACAGACACTGGGGATCATTCCCAAGTCCAGCCCAGCAGTTTCTTTTGCCAGCACATTGCTGGGGCTTGGTGCTGACTTGGTAGATTTTCAATCTCTGGCTTCATATTTTTCTTCCATTTATTTTCCTTTTGCCTCAATTATCCATTAAAAAAGAAAATTGTGTGTGTTTATGCAAGTTACCCTGAATCTTGTTTGGAACAAGATGCAGGAGAGAAAAAGACAAGGAAGAAAACAAGGGCATTCTAAATGTTGTACTTTTAGCATATTCAAATTATATATTACTTATTCTGAGTTTGGAGACTGATGAAAATGCTGAGCAAATACATAATTTCCTGTAGTTGTTAGTTTTGCTGTTGGTAAAGTAAAAAATAAGCTCAGTTATGAACTATATAGTAGATACTTTAGTTTAACAACAATAGAGTATTTAGGTATTCACTAGGGAAAACCAATGCATAAATCACAAAATATTTGGTGTGAGAGGTCAAACGGTAGAAGCCAGCCCTGAAATTACTCTACGTCCCGCTGCACAAGGAGGATCCTTGCATGTCTGATTCTATAATGTCATCACCAGAGAAGACCTCAGGTTACTCTTTGTGCCAAAGGAGCACTGCCAGCTGCAGAAGCAAATTGAAGGGAAAGCAGACATGGTGGAGGAAGTGGAGACAGCTTCCCAAGGGCACTGGGCTCTTCAGGCTGAGAAGACAAAGATGAGTCTCCACCACTAGGAACTAGGTAGCAGGTGTCAAACATGCTTACAGAGTTAACAGGGAGATGCAGACTTAACCTGAACTTGTCATTCAAGCCAGAAAAATAAACATTTCCCACACACAGCACTCAAGGTCCAGATCAAGAACGTCCCCACCTGGGCACACTAGCACGGTGGACAACCAGAACCCGGGGAAGAGTCCAGAATCACGTATTCTTTTAGCTGCATTAACCATGGGTTCTCTCCAGCTCTCTAGTGGGCAGGACAAAGGCAAACCCATCAGAAGCCTCAAGTGATCCCTCAGTCCCTTCTATAACACTGAAGGATGGAAAATTAAAAACACTCATCAAAGGGAATTCCAAAGAAATTCCACTGCGTGTTCCAAGTCGGCAGCCTCAAGTGATCCCTCAGTCCGCAGGGGAGGGGGCAGTGAGAGCACCCAGAAGGACCAAGGGCCCAGCAGCCAACATAACAGGAGGGCAAGAGTGGAGCAGCAGAACCAAGAAAGGGGGATGACAGGTGGTCTGAGTTAGAAAGAAGAGGTGAGAGCACAGATGGTGACACTGGCTTCCAGAATAAGAGGGGTGCTGCTCGGCAGGCAGGGTCCCTTTGTTCACTCGGTGGCACAGCCCACCCAAGGCACAAGGGTCTACAGCTCCCCCACCTGAACTGGCTGGGCTGCCATGCAGGACACGTGGATGGCACTTTCTTTTTTCTATACCTACCACATCAAAAACTAATTCAAAACTAGAAAACATAAGTAGCCATGAGAACAGTAAAACCTCTCAGACCAGACTAAGCAGGAGACTGGAGCTCTGGGGTCCATGCAGCTTGCCCAAGTGACCTCCCCCCGCCATGGTCCACTGCAGGTGGAGGACCTGGACAGCCAACTCTGAGGTGCTTGGAGTGCCCCCTGAACCCCCTGCTCCCCAGCAATCCTGCAAACTCCAAACTCCCATCCATGTTATAGTCTAACGTGGGTCTATGCTCGCCTTCTGGGCTAGACTGTGAGCTTAAGGACCCAAACATCACCCTCTAGACCCACCAAAGCGCCGAGCACTGCCTGGTGCATAGTAGCAACATTCGAGAATTACACTTAATTGAGTGAATTTTTTTAACTCTTTGAAATTCCTAATTAATAACAAGATTAAGTTTCAAGGAACTTAACCTAAATGTCCTAAAATTGAATTCTCACACAGTACTCCCTCCACCTAAGGAGGAGGGGACAACTCTAATTCTGAGGAGCCCAGATGTGACATCCGACAGGGCTGGGTAGAGTCTGCTCGTGCTGGGGTGGCCAGGGGCAAGCTTCCTCATCTCTAAAACAAGGGGATAATTATTCTGCTCTCTTAGGGTGGATGTGGGGAAACTAACACAGGGTCAGATATATAATAAGCACACTCAAATGATGCTGCTAGTCTTATTTCTATACTTATTATTACATTACTATTATTGCTGTTAACTATTGGGGTCTAAATGCTAATTTTTAAACTTTGCATGCATGATCCAGAACCAATAGTGGATGCTTGTATGCACCCTACAGGGTCTGATCAGGACCTCTAGTCTAGACACTCACCAATCAACTTGTTGTCTTCGACATTTCTTACTGGGTAGGGGCATGAAAGAGTTTCTCTAAGGACATCCTCAATCATGCAACAATAAGTTATAATTATACAAAAATATCAGTTTCAAGAGGAGTGGCTTATAACTCCTGCTCAACATCCCAATGTAACCTCCCAACATTCCAGAGGGCAGAATATTTTAATCATCAGAAATATGATAGAACACAAAACATGACTGTACATGAAAATCAGCTATTTAAACCATGAAACATTAATGACATTTCACACAGGATAGAAGAATGGAAATCAAATGTTTCTCATTAAGATGGAAAACAGACAGTCACAATCCTTGGAGGAGAGACCGATTGTCGCCACAAGCGAGATTTCTGTGTACAGACACCCCCGCCATGGCCACACCAACCCATTTTCAAGGAACCAAAGCCACTGCTGCCACAGCATGAAAAATGGTAAGATGTGTGGTTTCAACTGCATGTCCAATAGCCCCACTATCTTTAGCCTTTAACTCTCCCAAAATAAGCAGCCATGAGATGTAATAAAAATACCTTCAGGGTGGGAGTTGGGAACTCTGAAAATTCACCTGGGTCTGATCTTGATGCCGTTGAAGGTGCCACTTAACAGAAACGTATCCATTTCCTGTGCACCAGTTATTTGCCCTTTTTCTCCCAACCCTCTCTTCTGTGCTCCACTCTGGGGTTGGGGGCCTGTAAACTATTTCCTGGACTCCCTTGCTAGCTGGCTTCCTGTTCAGCTCTGCCAACACGGTGCGCTGGAAGGAGACTGGAAGGCAGGAGATGGGGAGAATGGGCTCCTGTGTTTCAGCTCAGGGTGGCATTGTTCCAGCAGTATTGGGTAGCTGTGGCTCTAGCCTCCAGCTCCTGGGGAACTCCCAGCCAAGCCTCCTCATCTCCCTCAGAGGTACATCCACAGAGACACCTGCTTGGCTGTACCTCACTGGTGGTCTGATGTCCCTCACAGGTCTGAGCCCCAGCCCCACAGACCACTGCTGCAAGCTCTGTGGTCTTGAAAATGCCACCTTTTCTCTTTACTTTCCCCAGCCCTGGGGTGATAGCTATTACCTGGGTTACCTCAGCTCCACTTTTGCTCATTCAGACTTTGACACTGATGTAACCAATTCCCTGTGTTATATCTCATAATTAGAAATACCTAGCACAGTTTCTGTTTTCCTAACTAGACACAAACTGATAGAGCCTAAAATGAGAGGGTCAGTCCTAGAACTAATTCCTATATTTCATTCAAGCTTCAAGGACTCCTCCCAGTTCTAGAAATAAGGATTTATTTCTTCACCATGGAAATATTAAGATATTGGATATGCACTTCCACACTGCAGAACCCTGCCATAGACAGGAACACTGCCCTTCATTCTGAGTCATCTTTAACGAAAACCAATCAATGGGGTACCCTGTGAAGGAAATGCAAGCATCAGTGTGTGCCATAGATTTCCCAACAGCCTATCACTGCCACATCCAAAGACCCGAGGACAGCACCTTACAGATTCATAGTCAACATGGGGAAAGTACTGGAGGAGGAAGCATGAACAACAAGTCTCGTGTTTTGTTTTGTTTTGTTTTGTTTTGTTTGCGGTACGCGGGCCTCTCACTGTTGTGGCCTCTCCCGTTGTGGAGCACAGGCTCCGGACGCACAGGCTCAGCGGCCATGGCTCACGGGCCCAGCCGCTCCACGGCATGTGGGATCTTCCCGGACCGGGGCACAAACCTGTGTCCCCTGCATCAGCAGGCGGACTCTCAACCACTGCGCCACCAGGGAAGCCCGCAAGTCTCGTTTTTAAGTTTGCACACACACAGACAAACAACATGCTTTCCAAGAAAATTATCAGGTCCAAAAAAAATTATTTTCTGATCACTTTTATTTTCTTCAACCAAAGGGTCTGCTTATTTAAAAACAAACAAACAAACAAACAAAAAACTACCTTTTCAACTAGAAACGATGGTTCCACATGTGCAGAAGCACTCCCAGCCAGGTGAACTTTTGGCAGCTGCATAAATCCAATATCCTTGAAAAATAATGGCCTTCTCTCTCTTTTTTTTTTTTAAAGGAAAAAAATAAGTTTTGCTCTCCAAGTATGAATTCTTTAAATAACTTCCCCCAAGGCCAAGTCACTTTTATAAAAGGCATATTTTTTTCATGTAAATTCCTTACAAAGAAAGGTGGAAAATAGGGTTTTTTTGTGGTTAAGATGCTGAATGAAGAGCTGATCAACCTTGGAGTCCAAAATCAGTCCCTTCATTAGGCAGGAGGTGTCTCACACACACCCCCACCCTGGGAGGCAGCAGGACCAGGGGTAAGAAGGCTGAGCTGGCCCTGCCAAACCTTTCCACCCATGGTCAGAGCCACATGGGCACCAAGCAACCAGGCACTACTGTCTGTGGGTGAAGTGGGAAGATACTCATTTGGTCAACAAATATTGAATTGTGAAGATACTCATCTGGTCAACAAATATTGAATTGTGAAGATACTCATTTGGTCAACAAATATTGAATTGTGAACCTACTATGTGCTAGGCAATGTAGGTGACCACCTAGGAGGAATAAACATTAATCAAATAAACACATGAATATATAAAAATTACAAATATAACAAATGTTTGCAAGAAAGAACAGATAATACTATGACAGGATAAAAAGAAGGGGGTTCCAATTTAGATTGGGTTCCATCAGAAAGTGATTAGGAGGATAAGCAACAGTTAATCAGTGGGAGTGAGAAGAGAGGAGATGGGAGCAGTCCAGGCAGTGGGGACAGCAGGTACATAGGCCCTGGGGACAGAAGAAAGCATGGCATGTTCTAGAAACCACAGGGATCCAAGAGCCAGAGAGAGTGTGGCTGGCCAAGAGGCTTGAGCAATAAGGCAGGGGCACACTTGAAGGGTCAAATGCAATGTGCTCAGGGTTTTCTTCTTTAACCCCAGAGCAGTGGGAAGCCATCTAGGGCTTGTGTTTCCAATGTGTCACCCTGGCTGTTATGGGTAGAACAGATTCCAGGGGGACATGGAAGTGGGGACACTAGTTGGATGACCACTACAGGAGTTCAGGTACATAGGGACCACAGCTAGACAAAGGGGGCAACTGCCGGTGAAAGGAAGCAAATAGATTCAGGAGGTACTTAGAAGGTGAGACCAAGAATACTGGGGATATTTGGGTGGGTAAAGAAGGGTTATCAAGGATAACTCCTGGTTTGTATCGTTGTGCTAACCACTGAATTAGGGACCCCTGGAACAGGGCCAGGTGTGAAAAAAAAGCACTGCAAGTTTTGGCCTTGTTAGTTTCAGGTGCTTTTAAAGTACCCAAGTAGAGAGGTCAAGTTGGCTGTCGAGTGTGCAGACTTGGCGCTCAAAAGCAAAGGCGAGATCAAAGATAGGCATCTAGGAAGCAACGATCCCAGACCGATCCTTCCGGGACCTCCAAACTGCATGACTGGAGAGAAGAAATGGAACCAAGCGGGAGGCGGATGGCGAGGTGCAGGGAAAGCAGAGCACGGCGTCACAGGAGCAGGGAAAATAAAGTCTCAGGAGGAGGGGCTGCTCAGCAACTCCAGCACAGCAGAGGGCCAGGTCCAGACCCAGGTGGGTTTTACGGAGAGTGCTGCTGAGGACAGGGGAGCAGAAACCAGGCCAGGGAAGGGAAAATAGGGAGAGGTGAGGAAATGGTACAGACTTTGGTGAGGTCTGGGGAGGAGAGAAACAGGAACACTGCTGGAAAATACTAGAATTGAGGGAAGCTTGAGATGGAAAAAACTCACACATCCAATAAGAAAACCCAGGCCCACGGAAGACTGCCATCTTCACTCGGTTTCTACCACTCTCCCTGTCCAGTCACAGACTGCCAGCAAGGAAGAACAAGTCTTCTAATACGCCCACCTCACACCAACTGAGAAAAGACGATAATTGTTCAACAGGTGCCAGTCAAACCCTGGATCTGTGGCTGGCCGGGCGCTGGGTGCTCCCCTCAAGGGAGGGAGAGAAGCATGTAAAACCTTAACAGTCCTATAAATACCCCACAGATGAAAGAACCGTCAAGGAAACAGCCCAGACTCCTAGGGAAAGCAGGCTTCCAACTGGAAGGAGAGGAGGAAGAAAAGCACTATTCATTGTATCAGGAAAGGGCAGAGCTGTACAACCAGAAAAAAAGAAGCAGGAAAAATGGAAAATGCAAGGTAGCACCATCTAACAAAGACGCTGGGCCTATTCCAGTAAGAATGTTTCACACTGGCTGTCATAGGGTTCCCTGAAGGTAAGGCAGATGGCTGCGTTTTCTGGTTTATTTCACATCAATCTAAAACCTTGTCTCAACCTCTATTAAATATTAAATGTTTCCCGTAAAAGATACTACATTAGTCAGCTAGGGTTGCCATTACAAAGTAACAGACTGGATGGCTTAAACAACAGACATTTATTTCTTCACAGTTCTGGAGACTAGAAGCCAAGATTGAGGTGTCGGCAGGGTTGGTCTCTTCTGAGGCCTCTCTTCCTGATTTGCAGATGGCTGCCTTCTGTCTTCATCTTCACAGATCTTCCCTCTTTACCGATCTAAGTCCAAATTTCCTCTTCTTACAAGGACTCCCTAATGACCTCATTTAACTATAATCACTTCTTTAAAGGCCCTATTTCCAAACACATTCCTAGTCTGGGGTGCTGGGGGTTAGAACTTCAACACAGAGTTTAGTGGGGACACATTTTAGTCCATAACAGATGCCCATCTTCTTTCTTGCCTTAAGAAGTGTGGACTGGGCAGGTCACCTACACATGAGTTGAAGTGTGTATAGCCACATAGTCAGGACAATCAGGACAACATGTGATTCCCAGAAAGAACAGTCATCTCAGAGGTCCATCAAGATACATTTGGCGAATTCAAGAAAACAAATGCAAATGATTGGAATTATCATGTGCTTCTCACCACCACTTTTCAGTTAAGTCTATTGCTGAAAGATTACACTAGCCTACTGGAGCTTGATGATTTTATCTTCTAAATTGATGGAAGAGAAAAAAAGAACATCACCCAAATACACAGCTTGGAGAGAGAAATTAATTATGCCATGTTTCGGCCAGAGCAAGATGGAACAAACAAAAGCCTGAAAAGAAATCAACTTGCCTTCTGCACCTGGAATCCCCCACAGCGTTCCTGGATATTGTTTCTTTTGACAGATAGTCTTTCATCTTTGGCAAAGAAGTACAAGAAACTTCAGACAGCGCAGATATTCCTCCATCTTTTTTCAAGGAGGGCAGGCCATATCTTTGGACCAGGAACTCTTCATTGCTTTAACACAAAACTAAAATATAGGTGAAGGCTTCTTCCTTCCACCCCTCCCCCGATACCCGATAGTGCTCAGCATAGCCTCGGGTCGTGGGCTATACATCTCCCCAAGTATCTGGGTTTTGAGGGTGGGGACTGCCCTTCTCGCCTCTGTATCTCCCACACTGAGCAGGGTGCATTCAGTCATTATTTTTGAATGTGTAAGTGAATGAGAGAATGAAGTCCATAAACAAGGAACAAAAGGATCAAAAAATCCTTTGCCCTCTTTTTAGAAGCTTAGGGAAAACAAATTTATGGTTCTGTCTTGGATGTCAGGGGTTCTTCCAAATATATTGGATGCCCACATATTTCCAGAGCAGTTAACAATCAGACATCCTTCACTCCTCCAAACGCCCCTTGAGTTTCACAGAAGCCCAAGATGTCCCCTAACACATGGAGAGAGAGCTCAAATAACCCACCAGCAGACCTAGAGGTGGTAAAATAAGTCAAGTGCTCCTCTTTTGGCCTAGACTCAGTCACCAGAGTATGACTCTTTCC
>NW_006786303.1:371008-379545 GCF_000442215.2 Lipotes vexillifer | reverse complement strand
GCCGAGGACACTCCAGGGCCAAAGAACCTGCCCAGAAAGGCACATTCATCTGAGCATGGCTGCAGTTCTCCTGACACCCTTACTAGTGGGGCTCCCAAACTTCCAATGTCCCCACTGGGTCACCAAGAGGTGAGTGGTTCCTTTATGGCCACGTCAGCCATTCCTTGGACTTCCACATGTAAAGTAGCCTTGGGCTCCACCAGGATGAGCAAACCAGTCAAACAGCAGAGGGAATGGAAACCCTTGTTACACCAACTCACGAATTCACTAAGACCCCCCACTCCCAATTTCCTGTGGCCTCCCTCTGTTGTTCTGTGGCTTCCCCTAAAGTCCAAGTAGGGAGCAACCACATAATCACACTGGCCTTCATGAGTTCAAGCACTGAATCTCCTCCCCACACCCTGACCTCTGAACATGCAATAGCTCCATTTGGTAAATTCTTTTCCAAACAGCCACCTGACTGACTTGTCCTCACAACTCAAATGCCGTTTCCTCAATGAGGATGTCCTTGGACCCCTTTACCTAAGTCACCAGAGCACACTTCTCTTTTCCTTGGAGCACTTAACCACAATTTGAAATAATTTAACTGTTCTGTGTTTAATAGCAGTCTCTTCCACTCTACAGGAAGCTGTGAGAACAGGAATCATGCCAGTTTATTCATCGCTCCATACCTAGTGCCTAGCACATAGTAGATGTTCAGTAAATAGTTTTTTTGAGGGGGGAGTGGTCTTACCACAACCTCATTTTATTTTATTTACTTTCATTTATTTTTTTAACTTAATTGAAGTATAGTTAATTTACAATGTTGTGTTAGTTTCAGGTGCACAGAAAGGTGATTTAGTTATATATACACATGTATTCATTCTTTTTCAGGTTCTTTTCTCATACAGGTTATCACAGAATACTGAGTAGAGTTCCCTGTGCTATACAGTTAAGTCTTGATGGTTATCTTACATATAGTAATGCGTATACGTTAATTCCAAGCTCCTAATTTAACCCTCCCTGCCATGTTTCGCCTTTGGTAACCGTAAGTTTGTTTTTGATACCTGTAAGTCTCTTTCTGTTTTGTAAATAAGCTCATTTGTTTCTTTTCTTTAAATTAGATTAAAAATATGGAATGCTTCATGAATTTGTGTGTCATCCTTGCACAGGGGCCATGCTACTCTTCTCTGTATTGTTCCAATTTTAGTACATGTGCTGCTGACACAAGCACTAAAGAGTTTCAAAATAAGTGAAAGAAGAAATGAAAGAATATTAGACTTTTGTAGTACTGATAAGTATTTCCTCGATTTTATCACTTTTTTTTTTTTTTTTTTTTTTTTTTTTTAAGAAGCTATAATTTCTGTGGCCTCTAGGATTAAGACATTGAAAACAACATATTTCTATATAATTAGTCACCATACATCAAACTTTCTGTAGTTTTAATTCTGACTGGGATCTTCCCGGACTGGGGCACGAACCCATGTCCCCTGCATCGGCAGGCGGACTCTCAACCACTGTGCCACCAGGGAAGCCCCCTATCACCTTTTAATTGTATTTGATGTTTAAATCTTTACCCATGCTTTTACCATAACTTTTTGGTGTCATTTCTGAGTCTCTGTCATTGGATAGAGGGTTTTAATGCCTTTATATTTATTATAAAAATGATAATTTTTGATCTTCTGTCATGTTTTTAGTTCCTTTTCTCTATTTTCCTATGTGAGCTATATTTCACTGAGTTTATCATCTCCGGTACTTAGGAAGAAATTCTACAATAAGCTATCCTTACAATCTTAGGAAACATTCTTTCCATGGCAAGAACATAGTAAAACTTTGGCTTTCCCTTTCGGCAGAGAAGAATTTAACATCCCTTTTATCTCTCAGATTCCTTTCCTCTTTTCTTTTATTTATTTATTTATTTATTTATTTATTTATTTATTTATTTATTTATTTATGGCTGCGTTGGGTCTTCGTTGCTGTGTGTAGGCTTTCTTTAGTTGCTGTGAGTGGGGGATACTCTTTGTTGCGGTGTGCAGGCTTCTCATTGTGGTGGCTTGTCTTGTTGCAGAGCATGGGCTCTAGATGCGCAGGCTTCAGTAGTTGTGGCACACAAGCTCAGCAGTTGTGGCTCACGGGCTCTAGAGAGCAGGCTCAGTAGTTATGGTGCATGGGCTTAGTTATTCCATGGCATGTGGGATCTTCCCAAACTAGGGGTCAAATCCATGTCCCCTGCATTGGCAGATGGATTCTTAACCACTGTGCTACCAGGGGAGTCCCCCACTTTTCTGATTTGTAAATATTTCTTAAATTTGAGGTACAGAATATTATTAAAGTACTTTATATTTTACACCTTTCCTTACTTTTTACAACAGCTTTATTGAGATATGATTCATATACCATACAATTCATCCATTTTAAGGATACAATTCAATAGCTTTTGGTATATTCTCAGAGTTGCACAACCATGATGACATAAATAGACCATTTTTATCACTCAAAATGAAACATTATACCCATTAGCAACCACTTCTCATTTCGTCCTCTACCACCCCCACCCTAGGAAATCACTAATTACTTTCTGTCTCCAGAGGTTTGCCTATTCTGAACATTTCATATAAATAGAATCATTTAATATGTGGTCTTTTGTTTCTAGCTTCTTTCTCTTATGAAAATATTTTCAAGGTTCATCCATCCAGCATGTATCTGTACTTTATTCCTTTTTGTTGCCAAATAAGATTCCATTGCATGGAATACCACTTTGTTTTCCATTCATCAGTTGATGGACATTTGGGTTGTTTTCATATTTTGGCTATTGTGAATAATGCTCCTATGAATATTCATGTATAAGATTTTATGTGAATAAATGTTTTAATTTCTCTTGGGTGTATACCTTGGAGTAGAATTGCTAGGTCATGTTGTAACCCTTTGCTTAAACTTTTGAGGAACTGCCAACCTGTTCTTCAAGTGTCTGTACCACTTTATATTCCCAGCAGCACCATCTGAGGGTTCTAATTTCTCTACATTTCCACCAACACTTGTTATTGTCCATCTTTTTTATTGTAATTATCCAAGCGGGTATGAAATGGTATCTCACTGTGGTTTTGATTTGCATTCCTCTGGTGTCTAATAATGCTGAGCATTTTTTCATGTGATCATTGGCCAATTATATGTATATTCTTCAGAGAACTATCTTTTCAAGTCCTTTGTCTACTTTTCAATTGAGTTGTCTTTTTATAGTTGAATTACAGGATATATCCCAGATACAAGTCTCTCATCAGATATATGATTTGGAGAAATTTTCTTCTCTCATGTGAGTTATCCTTTAACTTTCTTGATGGTATCCTTTGAAGCACAAAATATTTTAACTTTGATTAAATCCAATTTATCTTTACTTTCTTTGGTTGCTTGTGTTTTTGATGTCATTCATATCTAAGAAACCATTGCCCAATTCAAGGTCATAAAGATTTATTCCTATATTTTCTTCTAGGACCATGATAGTTTTAGCCCTTACATTTAAGGGAAGGTCTTTGATCTTCCCTTAACTTTTTAATTATTGCTTTCCATTTGGAACTGTATTTGCATCAATTAGTTAGGCTTAACTCTGTTAAACCAGTTTCAATCATCCACATCAACTCTTTATATCATGCCCTCCCTATTTCTAATCTTTTAATTTTGCTTCAGCTCATAATCAACTGCAATTATGTTTTAAAGAAATCCTTCCTAGAAGGACAAGCAGGGTGTATGGTTTCTAACCTCTTACATATCTAAGAGCATCAGGTGCCCTCACAGGTGAACAACAAATTGTCTGAGTGTCATATTCTTGAAGCACAGTCACTTTTTTTTTTTTAAATAAATTTATTTATTTATTTTTGGCTGCACTGGGTGTTCGTTGCTGCACGTGGGTTTTCTCTAGTTGTGGCGAGCAGGGGCTACTCTTCGTTGCGGTACGTGGGCTTCTCATTGCGGCGTCTTCTCTTGTTGCAGAGCACAGGCTCTAGGCACGTGGGCTTCAGTAGTTGCAGCATACAGGTTCAGTAGTTGTGGCTCATGGGTTCTAGAGTGCAGGCTCAGTAATTGTGGTGCACAGGCTTAGTTGCTCCGCAGCATGTGGGATCTTCCCAGACCAGGGCTCGAACCTGTGTCCCAGGCATTGGCAGGTGGATTCTTAACCACTGTGCCACCAGGGAAGCCTGCACAGTCACTTCTTGTCCCAACACTGCAGTCCTGGCTCCACTGTCTTCTAAGACTTAGTATCATGGACAACTCAGGCCTGCCAGATTTTTGTTTCTTTTAAGTAACCTGTTTTGTCTGCTTGAATACTGGTATAACTTTTCCTATTATTCTTATAATTCACAAATTTTGCCAGAATAAATAACTGTGGGCCTATGTATATGAATTCTGATCAAAACACAGTAAGCCTTTTATCTGGTAAACTGAGATTTTTTTAAACCTTCCAGAAAGTCTTCATTCATTAAAAATCTTTGATGAATGCCCCTATCCTAACTTGCGCAGAGGGGTTCCTTCTACAGAGATTCTAAAATCGGACTTACATTTTCTGTACCCCATTTCTATCACTTCCTTTCTCACCACTCTATTCTTTCCTTCCTTTGCCCCCAAAGAAGCATGTCACATTTATTCTCTACATCACTAATTCAAATGTGCAATGTTGTTTCAATTCTGTAGTGCCTCCCTTGTAGATTTTAATTCTGCTACAGCAAACTAGTTTTATAAGCTTTCATTATCTCACCAGTTCCCTTTTATTTTAAGTTTACTGTTTTTACATCTCATTCAGCAGTTCTTATGGCTTTTGCTTCTTAAAGTCCTATCTTCTTTTTTTATGACTTCTGACATTTGTTTAGGTCCAAATGTTCTCTTTTTTATTGAAGTATAGTGGATTTACAATATTGTGTTAGTTACAGGTGTACAGCAAAGTGATTCAGTTATATATATGTATTTTCAGATTATTTTCCATTAGAGATTATTATAAGGTATTGAATATAGTTCCCTGTGCTATACAGTAAATCCTTGTTGCTTACCTATTTTGTATATAGTAGTGTGTATATGTTAACCCCATAATTTATCCCTCCCTGCCTTTCCCCTTTGGTAACCATAAGTTTGTTTTCTATGTCTGTGAGTCTGTTTCTGTTTTGTAAATAAAATCATTTGTATTATTTTTTAGATTCCACATATAAGTGATACCATACAATATTTGTCCTTCTGTCTGACTTACTTCATTTAGTATGATAATGTCTAGGTCCATCCATGTTGCTGCAAATGGCAATGTTTCATTTTTTATGGATGAGGAATACTCCATTGTATACATACACCACACCTTCTTTATCCATTCACCTGTTGATGGACACTTAAGTTGCTTCCATGTCTTGGCTATTAGAAATAGTGTTACTATTAACATTGGGGGGCATGTATCTTTTCAAATTAGTTTTCATCTTTTCTGGATATATGCCCAGGAGTGGGATCACTGGATCACATGGTAGTTCTGTTTTTATTTTTTTAAGGAAACTCCATACTGTTTTCCATAGTAAAGCCTTATCTTCTTACATCCCATTAGGATACCGGTTTTCTAAAATTTATTCTGGTCCTGAAATAAATCCTTTCCAAAGATATGTTTTCTCTGCATATCCTTTCCCTTATAGGCTATAGTATTTGAACTCAGACCCTCAAATGGGTTTTCTGTACATACTCAAATTGCAATGAGGAGAGGTCTACCTAAAGCCAGCACCAAGACTTGGGTGAACAGGTCTCCCTTGATCACAATAGTCAGCATCCCATCTCACACCTGCTACTAGAGGACAGGCAGACAAGCACGATGTTCAGTAGGCATCTGTGTAGTCGGCTCTACCAGGCTGTGGTGGGATCCTGTACCCCCGCAGGGAGCAGTACTATACATTCTGAACTGACGCAGGCCTCCTTCTGTCCACAGGGCAATGCTAGATACAAAGTACCAGCAACATACCCCTCCTGCCATACCTCCCTCCAGGGCTGCCCTGGAGTTAGCTGTAAAATGGCTATAAAACAATGGCTAATGCCAAACCAAGAGGGACAGCCAGCAAGTTTCCTAAGTATCATAAATCTTCTAAAATTCAAAGTCAAGGACAAACAAGAGATGGGAAAATATTTCTTCCGGCTCTCTTTCAGACAGGTAGGATTTGGCCACTCTGAAAAGCCCACTGACTACCCTTACCAATCCAGGCCCACTGTTCTTTACAGTTAGTGGAAAGTCCTTGCCAATTCTGACAACAGTTTGCCTATTTCCTTCATTTTTCTAAATATGTTTTTGCCTTTTTCTGTCTTCATACAGGTTGTAGTGGAAGGACTGCTTGATAGTTGCAGGGTGAAACCCAAGGCCATGCTGTAAGCATGCTTTGCAATACGCGCAGTGCCCTTGTCATCCAGAGATTAATAAGAGAGCCTTTCTATGGCCTCCTAATCTGAATGTGTCACCACATCCTGGGTGATTTATTTTAATCTGCTGCCACTGGTCTCCTATAACAAACTCATTTGGACTGTCCTAAGCTCTGTAACACAGTCTTTACAAGAAGCTCAATGAGCCATAAGTCCACCAACCTCAGCATTCAATTCCTGAGAGACAACGTTCCCACATGGCAAGTCCAGACACTGACGACATGTTGGGAGCTGAGATGTCCCAGTACCTCCTCAGGACATTCAGAGGAGTCACACGCTCTCTCTTTTTATGGTACTGCTCTGACCTGTCTTTTAGAAACAGAATAGCCCCTTCACCTCCACCCTTCCACACCTTCTTGTCCTTTTCACCCATATTTATTGCACGTCCTTTCTAAGCCAGGCTCACATCACTTCTGCTCTGATCCTGGCACACCTGAGCCAACCATCCACTGCACAAGACTGGGTCGTACTGAGTGGCCCTTGGGCCATCCTGTTGTGAGAGGATGCCTCCCTTCACGAGGTGCATGGTCAGTTTCTTTGTCTGATATGATTCCAGTTACTGCATCCCTGGAAACCAGACCCATCACACTGACTTTCTGCTCTAGAAGCCTGTAAGGGCAGACCAACATAAAGTCACCAGCCCAGCAAGCAATCTTCCAGGGCAAATTCTGCCACCATAGAATCCTGATCACTTGTAGCAGGATCCTGACCTATGGGGACCACACTGCATCATCAATCAGTACAGTGGTCTGAGATCAGCTCTGGATATGCCTTTGATTTGAAATCATACCTGCCTACACATGCCCAGCAGGAGCTTTGGACAGGGCACCAGCAGCTACATAAGCCCACCAGTTGTGGGCCTGATCCCATCACAGGTCAACTCACTCCCTGCCTGGATGCTGCATGAGAGAAGATTAAAGTCCAGCCAGGGGAATCCAGAGGTTAGCTGCTATTGCCATGACCAACTTGTTTCCCAGCTCTGGGAATAACACCAATTAGTTTTCTTTCTGGAATGTCCCTTTTCAGCACCACTTACCCTGGTCAGCATTAGAAAAAACCCAAACTCCCTGTCATGCCCAACAGTAGGCCTCTCTTGCTTTGAGAAGTCTTCAAGGAATCTTAGATCATAGACTGCACTTCCAGAAGATCCATTTCAATGCTGCCCAATTTGTCAATCACCTTCACAACTATGCTGCCACAGCAAGCTAACCTCAGATTTCTAGAGTTCCTGCCACAGCAATGAAAGAACCATTTTATGACAACTGTGGTTCCCAAACTGACCACTTTTCTCTTGCAGCCCATGAGTTCCACTTTCAGGACAAGAGTGAAAACTAACATTTGAGCCACTACTCTCTCATTCCTTCCCATCCTAGCTCAGACTGATGGAAGCTCCACTACAGATGAGCATGACAAAGAAGCAGAGCTCCTCCTCCCCTCAGCTGCCAATCAAAGGATATGGTGCTTTACCAGGAGGGGTAGGCACCATCATTTCTCATCTCCTCCAGTCCAAACTGAAGACTCTAATTTCCTGATGAGTGCATCTAAAAGGTTAAGATTCCATTCCTTCACCCAGCCCCCCTCATAAGAAGGAGGTTCTAACCCAGGAAAATACTGGGGGCACCAATCACCCTCATATCAGCTTGCTCACAGGGCAGATATTCTATGTCAGGAGAGGCAAGCTGAGAAGACCAGAGACTACCAACTCTGCCTACTGTCCAGAGTAGTGGCTTAGAGATTTTCCCCAAAGACAGAGGTAGTCCATAAAATCAAAGAGATTCTATGCTCTCCCCAAAAGTACTGGCATTATTTGAAATAAAGTGTGGGAAGTTCAAGCCTACAGGCACTCTTGAAAACAATAACAATTTTAGCAATAAGCAAATATGAGGCTGGCAGCTCCTCTTAATAAAGAGCAATAAATGACAGGTCAGGTAGCTCATCAGAGAAAACAGGAAAAGAGAGCCCTCTTGGGGTTAGAACAGACCTCAGAGACTTGCCACAAAAATGACCCCTTACTGAATTCAGTTGGACCAAATGGCAGAGCCATGTATGTCTCAGGCACTGTTGAAAACAATAGAGCTCAATCAGTCAGCAATTAATGAAGCACACCAGCTGGATGTGATACCAAAAAAGGCAGA
>NW_006786303.1:357139-370998 GCF_000442215.2 Lipotes vexillifer | reverse complement strand
GGGAAAGAGACAAAGAGAACCCCAATTAAATCACTGTCATGTAGGGTGACTGTACATATGCCCCAGGCTGCTCCCTCTGAGAGTGGCACTAAAGGAAAAAAGACATCACCAAAATAGTCTGAATCACTAAACAAATAAACAAGCAAACAACAACAAAAGAAGACCTGAAGAAGTGATAAGGAACCAGTATCCAGGTTCCTGCAATTATTATAAAATGTCCAATTTTCAACAAAAACTATGAGACACAAAAAAGAAACAGGAAAGTGTGACCCACATGTTGGGAAAAAAAGCAGGCACAGAAACTGACTGTGAGAGAACCCAGATGACAGATTTAACAGGCAAAGACTTAAAAACATCCACAATAAAAATGTTCAAAGAACTAAAAGAAACTATGCTTAAAGATGTAAAGAAAGCTATAATGACAATGTCTCATCAAATAGAGAATATCAATAAAGAGACAGAAATTACTTTTTTTAAAGAAGTAAACTGAAATTCTGGATTTGAAAAGTACAATAACAAAAATGAAAATTTCACTACAGGAGCTAAAACTATATTTAAACTAGTAGAAGAAAGACTCAGCAAATATAAGGATATATTGATAGAGATTATACAATCTGAAGAAAAGCAGAAAATGACCAGAGTCTCAGAGAAATGTGGGACACCATTAAGCACACCAACATAATTCAATGTGAAGGAGAGGAGAAAGAGAAAGGAATAGAAAAAAAATTGAAGAAATAATGCCTGAAAACTTGCTAAGTATGATGAAAAACATGATTCATCCAAGACACTCAACAAAATCCAAGTAGAATAAATACAAAGAGATCCACACCCAGACATATGGCAAAAATGATGAAAGTCAAAGAAAAAGAAAATCTTGAAAGCAGTAAGAGAAAAATGTCTCATCATGTACAAGGTGCCAATAAGATTAGCACCTGACTTCTCATCAGAAACAATAAGGCCAGAGACAGTTGGATGACATATTCAAGGTGCTGAAAGAATTGTCAACCAATAATCTTATATTCAGCAAAACTATCCTTCAAACACAAAGGTGAAATAAAGATATTCTATGATAAGCAGTAACAGAGAATTTGTTCCTAGCAGACATTCCATGCAAGAAATACTAAAGGAAGTTGGTCAGACTAAAAGAAAGTACCCCAGGGGCTTCCCTGGTGGCGCAGTGGTTGCAAGTCCGCCTGCCAATGCAGGGGACACGGGTTCGTGCCCCGGTCCAGGAAGATCCCACATGCAGCGGAGCAGCTGGGCCCGTGACCCATGACTGCTGAGCCTGCACGTCCGAAGCCTGTGCTCCGCAACGGGAGAGGCCACAACAGTGAAAGGCCCACGTACTGCAAAAAATAAAAATAAAATAAATAAATAAAAGAAAGTACCCCAAACGACAGTTCAAATCCACAAACACAAGAAAAATAATAGAGTTGAATATGTAATTAAAAGTAACAGTATAATTGCATATTTCTTCCCCTTTTTCTCTTAACTGATTTTAAAAGAAATTGTATAAAACATTATTTACATAGCTGTATTATCAGGCCTTTCACATAGAGAAAGATAATGCGTTTGACAAAAAAAGCACAAAAGAGATGGGTGTTAGCAAAGTTGTCTTGGGGTAGGAAAATGATAACAGATGATAACTCAAATCCACAGGAAGAAATGAAGAGAGCAAGAAATGATGAAAAGGAAGGTTGATATAACAAACTCTATAGACTTGCTCGATTTTTCCTTTCTCAGCTTCTTTAATACACATAAAATTATGTGAATTAAGAAAAATTATACTAGCAACAATTCATTGTTGGGTTTGTGATATGTGTATAATATATAAACATAAAATATATATTATGATATATATTTATAAAAAATAATAGTTCACAAAAGAGGAAAGAGAATAGAGCAATATAGGGGTAATGTTTCTATATCTCACTGGAATTAAGTTAGTAAATCTGATGTAGATTCTGAGAAGTTAAAATATAATATGGTGGAGTGAGACCTTCAAGATGGTGGAAGAGTAAGACATGGAGATCACCTTCCTCCCCACAAATACATCCGAAATACATCTACATGTGGAACAACTACAGAACACATACTGAACGCTGGCAGAAGACCTCAGAGTTCGCAAAAGGCAAAAGAAACTCCCCATGTACCTGGGTAGGGCAAAAGAAAAAAGAAAAAACAGAGACAAAAGTATAGGGACGGGACCTGCACCTCGGGGAGGGAGCTGTGAAGGAGGAAAAGTTTCCACAAACTAGGAAGCCCCTGCACTGGCAGACATGGGGGCGGACAGGGAAGAAGCATCAGAGCCATGGAGGAGAGCGCAAGCAACAGGGGTGCGGAGGGCAAAGCGGAGAGACTCCCGCACAGAGGATCGGTGCCGACCGGCACTCACCAGCCCGAGAGGCTTGTCTGCTCGCCCACCAGGACGGGTGGGGGCTGGGAGCTGAAGCTTGGGCTTCGGAGGTCAGATCCCAGGGAGAGGACTGGGGATGGCTGCATGAACACAGCCTGAAGGGGGCTAGTGTGCCACAGCTAGCCGGGAGGGAGTCCGGAAAAAGTGTGGAACTGCCTATGAGGCAGGAGACCATTGTTTCGCGGTGTGAGAGGAGAGGGGATTCAGAGAACTAGCTAAACAAGCTCCAGAGATGGGCGTGAGCTGCGGTTATCAGCATGGACACCAGAGACGGGCATGAAACACTAAGGCTGCTGCTGCAGCCACCAAGAAGCCTGTGTGAAAGCACAGGTCACTATCCATACCTTCCCACCCGAGAGCCTGTGCAGCCCACCACTGTCAGAGTCCCGTGATCGAGGGGCAACTTCCCTAGGAGAATACATGGTGCTCCTTACACTGTTGCAACGTCATGCTGGCCTCTGCCACCACAGGCTTGCCCTGCATTCTGTACCCCTCCCTCCCCCTGGCCTGAGTGAGCCAGAGACCCCTAATCTGCTACTAGCTTAACCCTGTCCTGTTTGAGCGAAAAACAGACACTCTCAGGGAACCTACATGCAGAGGCGGGGCCAAATCCAAAGCTGAACCCCAGGAGCTGTGCGAACAAAGAAGATAAAGGGGTATTTCTCCTAATAGGCTCAGGAGCAGCAGATTAAATCTCCACAACCAACCTGATGTACCCTGCATCTGTGGAATACCTGAACAGACAATGACTCATCCCAATATTGAAGCGGTGGACATTGGGAGCAACGATATATATATACTTTTTCCTTTTTCTCTTTTTGTGAGTGTGTATGTGTATGCTTCTTTGTGTGATTTTGGCTGTATAGCTTTGCTTTTACCATTTGTCCTAGGATTCTATCTGTTTTTTGTTTGTTTGTTTTAGTATAGTTTTCAGCATTTGTTATCATTGGTGGATTTGTTTTTTGGTTTCATTGCTCTCTTCCTTCTTTTTTTATTACTTTGAAAATCTTTTATTTTTAATGATTATTTTTATTTTAATAACTTTATTTTATTTTTTCTTTCTTTCTTTTTTTTTCCTCCCTTTTCTTCTGAGCCAGGTGGCTGAGAGGGTTTTGGTGCTCCAGCCGGGTGTCAGGCCTGTACCTCTGAGGTGGGAGAGCCAAATTCAGGACATTGGTCAACCAAAGACCTCCCAGCTCCACATAATATCAAACGGTGAAAGCTCTCCAAGAGATCTCCATCTCAACGCTAACACCCATCTCCACTCAATGACCAGCAAGCTACAGCGCTGAATACCCTATGCCAAACAACAATCAAGACAGGAACGCAACCCCACCCATTAGCAGAGAGGCTGCCTAAAATCATATTAAAGTAACAGACAACCCAAAACACACCACTGGACATGGTCCTGCCCACGAGAAAGACAATATCCAGCCTCATCCACCAGAACACAGGCACTACTCCCCTCCACCAGGAAGCCTACACAACCCACTGAAACAACCTTAGCCACTGGGGGCAGACACCAAAAACAACAGGAAAAAGGAACCTGCAGCCTGCAAAAAGCAGACCCCAAACACAGTAAGTTAAGCAAAATGAGAAGACAGAGAAACACAGAGCAGATGAAGCAGCAAGGTAAAAAACCACCAGACCAAACAAATGAAGAGGAAATAGGCCGTCTACCTGAAAAAGAATTCAGAGTAACGATAGTAAAGATGATCCAAAATCGTGGAAATAGAATGGAGAATACGAGAAATGTTTCACCAGGATATAGAAGAACTAAAGAGTAAACAAACAATGATAAACAACACAATAAATGAAATTAAAAATTCTCTACAAGGAATCAATAGCATAATAATGGAGGCAGAAGAATGGATAAGTGACCTGGAAGATAAACAGTGGAAAAAACTACTGCTGAGCAGAATAAAGAAAAAAGAATGAAAAGAATTGAGGGCAGTCTCAGAGACCTCTGGGACAACATTAAATGCACCAAAATTCGAATTATAGGGGTCCCAGAAGAAGAAGAAAAAAGAAAGGGATGGAGAAAATATTTGAAGGGATTATAGTTGAAAACTTCCCTAATATGGGAAAGGAAATAGTCAATCAAGTCCAGGAAGCCCAGAGAGTCCCATACAGGATAAATCTGAAGAGGAACACACCAAGACACATATAAATCAAACTATCCAAAATTATATACAAAGAAAAAATATTAAAAGCAGCAAGGGAAAAATAACAAACAAGGGAATCCCCATAAGGTTAACAGCTGATCTTTCAGCAGAAACTCTGCAAGCCAGAAGGGAATGGCAGGACATATTTAAAGTGATGAAGAAAAAAAACCTACAACCAAGATTACTCTACCCAGCAAGTCTCATTCAGATTCAATGGAGAAATTAAAACCTTTACAGACAAGCAAAAGCTAAGAGAATTCAGCACCACAAAACCAGCTTTACAACAAATACAAAAGGAACTTCTCTAGGCAGGAAATACAAGACAAGTAAAAGACCTACAATAACAAACCCAAAACAATTAAGAAAATGGTAATAGGAACATACATATCGATAATTACCTTAAATGTAATTGGATTAAATGCTCTACCAAAAGACACAGACTGGCTGAATGGATACAAAAACAAGACCCGTATATATGCTGCCTACAAACACCCACTTCAGACCTAGGGACACATACAGACTGAAAGTGAGGGGATGGAAAAAGATATTCCATGCAAATGGAAATCAAAAGAAAGCTGGAGTAGCAATTCTCATATCAGACAAAATAGACTTTAAAATAAAGACTATTACAAGAGACAAAGAAGGACACTACATAATGATCAAGGGATCGATCCAAGAAGAAGATATAACAATTGTAAATATTTATGCACCCAACATAGGAGCACCTCAATACATAAGGCAAATGTTTACAGCTATAAAAAGGGAAATTGACAGTAACACAATCATAGTAGGGGACTTTAACACCCCACTATCACCAATGGACAGAACATCCAAAATGAAAATAAATAAGGGAACACAAACTTTAAACGTTACATTAAAAAAGATGGACTTACTTGATATTTATAGGACATTCCATCCAAAAACAACAGAATACTCTTTCTTCTTAAGTGCTCATGGAACATTCTCCAGGATAGACCATATCTTGGGGCACAAATCAAGCCTTGGTAAATTTAAGAAAATTGAAATCATATCAAGCATCTTTTCTGACCACAATGCTATGAGACTAGATTATCAATTACAGGGAAAAGTCTGTAAAAAATACAAACACATGGAGGCTAAACAATACCCTACTAAATAACCAAGAGATCACTGAAGAAATCAAAGAGGAAAGAAAAAAATACCTAGAAACAAATAACAATGAAAACACGACGACCCAAAACCTAGGGAAGGCAGGAAATCAGATCTAAGAGGGAGGTTTACAGCAATACAATCCTAACTCAAGAAACAAGAAACATCTCAAATAAACAACCTAACCTCACACCTAAAGCCATTAGAGAAAGAAGAGAAAAAACACCCACAAAGTTAGCAGAAGGAAAGAAGTCATAAAGATCAGATCAGAAATAAATGAAAAAGAAATGAAGGAAACAATATCAAAGACCAATAAAACTAAAAGCTGATTCTTTGAACAGATAAATAAAATTGATAAACCATTAGCTAGACTCATCAAGAAAAAAAGGGAGAAGACTCAAATCAACAGATTAGAAATGAAAAAGGAGAAGTAACAACTGACACTGCAGAAATACAAAGCATCATAAGAGATTACTACAAGCAACTATATGGCAATAAAATGGACAACCTGGAAGGAATGAAAAAATTCTTAGAAAACCTCAACCTTCCGAGACTGAACCAGGAAGAAATAGAAAATATAAACAGACCAATCACAAGCACTGAAATTGAGACTGGGATTAAAAATCTTCCAACAAACAAAAGCCCAGGACCAGATTCGACTTCACAGACGAATTCTATCAAACATTTAGAGAAGAGCTAGCACCTATCCTTCTCAAACTCTTCCAACATATTGCAGAAGGACAGACACTTCCAAACTCATTCTACAAGGCCACCATCACCCTGATACCAAAACCAGACAAGGATGTCACAAAGAAAAAAAACTACAGGCCAATATCACTGATGAACATAGATGCAAAAATCCTCAGCAAAATACTAGCAAACAGAAACCAACGGCACATTAAAAGGGTCATACACCATGAACAAGTGGGGCTTATCCCAGGAATGCAAGGATTCTTCAGTATAGGCAAATCATTCAATGTGATACACCATATTAAAAAATTGAAGGAGAAAAACCATATGATCATCTCAACAGATGCAGAAAAAGCTTTCAACAAAATTCAACACCTATTTATGAAAAAAACCCTACAGAAAGTAGGCATAGAGGGAATTTACCTCAACATAATAAAGGCCATATATGACAAACCCACAGCCAACATCGTCCTCAATGGTGAAAAACTGAAACCATTCCCAATGGGATCAGGAACAAGACAATGTTGCCTACTCTCACCACTATTATTCAACATCGTTTTGGAAGTTTTAGCCACAGCAATCAGAGAAGAAAAAGAAATAAAAGGAATCCAAACTGGAAAAGAAGAAGTAAAACTGTCACTGTTTGCAGATGACATGATATTATACATAGAGAATCCCAAAGATGCTACTGGAAAACTACTAGAGCTAATCAATGAATTTGGTAAAGTAGCAGGATACAAAATTAATGCACAGAAATCTCTGCATTCCTATACACTAATGATGAAAAATCTGAAAAAGAAATTAAGGGAACACTCCCATTTACCATTGCAACAAAAAGAATAAAATACCTAGGAATAAACCTACCTAAGGAGGCAAAAGACCTGTACTCAGAAAACTATAAGACACTGATGAAAGAAATCAAACATGATACAGATGGAGAGTTATACCATGTTCTTGGATTGGAAGAATCAACACTGTGAAAATGACTATACTACCCAAAGCAATCTATAGATTCAATGCAATCCTTATCAAACTACCACTGGCATTTTTCACAGAACTAGAACAAAAAATTTCACAATTTCTATGGAAACACAAAAGACCCCGAATAGCCAAAGCAATCTTGAGAAAGAAAAACGAGGCGGAATCAGGCTGCCTGACTTCAGACTATACTACAAAGCTACAGTAATCAAGACAGTATGGTACTGGCACAAAAACAGAAATATAGATCAATGGAACAAGATAGAAAGCCCAGAGACAAACCCACGTACATATGGTCACCTTATCTTTGATAAAGGAGGCAAGAATATACGATGGAGAAAAGACAGCCTCTTCAATAAGTGGTGCTAGGAAAACTGGACAGCTACATGTAAAAGAATGAAATTAGAACACTCCCTAACACCGTACACAAAAATAAACTCAAAATGGATTAAAGACCTAAATGTAAGGACAGACACTATCAAACTCTTAGAGGAAAACATAGGCTGAACACTCTATGACATAAATCACAGCAAGATCCTTTTTGACCCACCTCCTAGAGAAATGGAAATAAAAACAAAAATAAACAAATGGGACCTAATGAAACTTTAAAACTTTTGCAACAGCAAAGGAAACCATAAACAAGACAAAACGATAGCCTTCAGAATAGGAGAAAATATTTGCACACGAAGCAACTGACAAAGGATTAATCTCCAAAACTGACAAGCAGCTCATGCAGCTCAATATGAAAAAGCAAACAACCGAATCCAAAAATGGGCAGAAGACCTAAATAGACATTTCTCCAAAGAAGATATACAGATTGCCAACAAACACATGAACGAATGCTCAACATCATTAATCATTAGAGAAATGCAAATCAAAACTACAATGAAGTATCACCTCACACCAGTCAGAATGGCCATCATCAAAAAATCTACAAACAATAAATGCTGGACAGGGTGTGGAGAAAAGGGAACCCTCTTGCTCTGTTGGTGGGAATGTAAACCGATACAGCCACTATGGAGAACCGTATGGACATTCCTTTAAAAAACTAAAAATAGAACTACCATATGACCTAGCAATCCCACTACTAGGCATATACCCTGAGAAAACCAGAATTCAAAAAGAGTCATGTACCACAATGTTCATTGTAGCTGTATTTATAATAGTGAGGACATGGAAGCAACCTAATTGTCCATCGACAGATGAATGGATAAAGATGTTCATTGCAGCTCTATTTATAATAGCCACAATGTTCATTGCAGCTCTATTTATAATAGCCAGGACATGGAAGCAACCTAAGTGTCCCTCGACAGATGAATGGATAAAGAAGATGTGGCACACACATACAGTGGAATATTACTCAGCCATAAAAAGAAACAAAATTGAGTTATTTGTAGTGAGGTAGATGGACCTAGACTCTGTCATACAGAGTGAAATAAGTCAGAAAGAGAAAAACAAATACCATATGCTGACACATATATATGGAATCTAAAAAAAAAAATGTTTATGAAGAACCTATGGCCAGGACAGGAATAAAGATGCAGACATAGAGAATGGGCTTGAGGACATGGGGAGGGGGAAACATAAGCTGGGACGAAGTGAGAGAGTGGCATAGACTTATATATACTACCAAATGTAAAATAGCTAGCTAGTGGGAAGCAGCCGCATAGCACAGGGAGATCTGCTCAGTGCTTTGTGACCACCTAGAGGGGTGGGCTAGGGAGGGTGGGAGGGAGACGCAAGAGGGACGAGATATCGGTATATGTATGTATATGTATAACTGATTCACTTTCTTATAAAGCAGAAACTAATACACCATTTTAAAGCAATTATACTCCAATAAAGATGTTAAAAAAAGATACAATATGGTAAGTCCTATAACAACCATTAGGAAAACATTTCAAAAACATATAGTAACATAATAATTAAAAGCATTAAAATGTTACCCCTAGAAAATATTCATTAAATTAAAAAATAAAGCAGAAATGGAGTTATAGAGGAATAAAAATGGTAACAGATGCATAGAAAACAAAAACTTAAATGGCAGACATAAATGCAGCTACGTCAATAATAACATTAGATGTGAGTGGATTAACCGAGATTGGCAGAATAGATTTTAAAACTCCAACCATATGCTGTAGACACCATACACACATTACATTCAATGATACAAATAGATTGAAAGTAAATGAATGGAAAAGACATATCATTCAAACAGCAACCATAAGAAAGCTGGAGTGGCTGTATTAATATCAGACAACTTAGATAACAAAACATAAAGTGTTACTGGCGATAAAGTGGATGTTATTAATGATAAAAGAGTCAATTCATCAGGGACATGAAACAATTATAAACTTACGTGCACCTCACAGGACCCCATAATATATGAAAAACAAACAAAAAAAATTTGAAGAAAGAAATAGATAATTCAACAAAATACTTAGAGACTTTAAATCAATAACTTAACCTTTTACCTCAAGACATTAGAAAAAAGAAGGGCAATCAAACTCCAAAGAAGAAGAGGAAGAAAATAAAAATTAGAGAAAAAAATTATTGAAATAATAGAAAAATAAGAGAAAATCAACTAAATCAAAAGTTGCTTCCTTAAAAAATCAACAAAATTAACAACATTTAGCTACAACAAAATTAACAACATTTAGCTACAATGACCAAGGGAGGAAAAAAAATAAAAGACTCACATGTGAAAGAGGAAATATTACCACTTATCTTACAGAAATACAAAAGATTATACAGGAATACTGTGAACAACGTATGTCAACAAATTAGATAACTTAGATGCAATGAACAAATTCCTAGAAAGACAGAAACTACAAAAACTTACTGAAGAAAAAAATACACTCTGAATGGACCTATTATAAGTAAAGAGTTTGAATCAGTAATTTTAAAACCACCCACAAAGAAAAGCCAGGCAAAGATGGCTTAGCAGTAAATTCTACCAAACATTTAAACAGGAATTAATACCAATTCTTCACAAATTCTATCAAAAAATTAGAAGAGAAGGGAATACGTCAAAACCCATCTTATGAGGTATTACTCTAATATCAAAACCAGACAAAGACATCACAAGAAGAAAAAAAAAAAACACTACAGACCATTATCTCTAACAAATATAAATGCAAATATCCTCAAAAAATACTAGCAAACTGAACCCAGCAAGATACAAAAAGGAATATATACTATGACAAATGGTACATATAATGGTAATGGGATTTTTCACACGAGTGCAAAATTGATTTGACATCCAAAATTCAAAAAATGTAATACCAATCTAATACCAGTAAAGGACAAAAACCACATGATCATCTCGACAGATACAGAAAAACTATTTGACAAAATTGAACACCATTTCATGATTTAAAAAGAAACAAAAAAAAGACAAATACTCAACAAACTAGGAATAAAGAAAATGTCCTCAACCTGAAAAAGAGTATCTACAAAAAAACACACAACTAACATCATCCTCAATGGTGAAAGACTGAATCCTTTCCTCCTAAGACCAGGAACAAGAGAAGGATATCGTTTCTTGCCATTTCTATTCAACATTGCATTGAAGGTTCTATCCAGGGCAATTAGGCAAGAAAAAGAAATAAAAGGCATCCAGATTGAAAAGGAAGAAGTAAATCATCTCCATTCACAGATGGCACAACCTAGTATACAGACACTGCTAAGGAATCCACTACAACTATTTGAATTAATTAATGAGTTCAGCAAGACTGAAGGATGCAAGATCAATAAACAAAACTCTATTGTATTTCTATAGTAGCAGTGAACAAACCAGAAATGTAATTAAGAAACAACTTTTTACATTAGCCTCAAAAAGAATAAAGTGCTTAGGAATAAATTTAACAAAAGAAGTGAAAATCTTATTCTTTGAAAGAAGTTAAAGAATACCTAAATGCACGTTTATGAATCAGCAGACTTAATACCATTAGGATGGCAATACTTCCCAAACTGATCTACAGATTTAATGCAATCCCTATCAAAATGCCACCTGGCTTCTCTACAGAAATTGAAAAGCTGATCGTAAAATTCATATGGAAATTCAAGGGACCCAGAATAACAACAGCAGCAAAAAAAAAAAAAAATTGAATGACTCACACTTCCCAATTTCAAGTCTTACTACACACCTAAAGTGATCAAGACCATGTGGTACTGGCATAAGGATAGTCATATAGATCAGTGGAAGAGAACTGTGAGTCCAGGAATAAACCTATACATTTTGGGGCAATTAATTTTGACAAGAGTGCCATACCACTCAATGGGGAAAGAATAGTCTTTTCAAGAAGTGGTGCTGGAACACCTGGATATCAACATGCAAAAGAATGAAGTTGGACTCCTTCCTCACACCATATATAAAAAATAACTGAGAAAACCTAACTGTGAAAGTTAAACTACCAAACATAAATGTAAATCTTTGTGACCTTGGATTAGGTAATGGTTTCTTAGATATGATATCAAAAGCATTAGACTTCATCAAAATTAAATTTGGGAGCTTCAAAGGATATCATCAAGAATGTAAAAAGCAAGTACAGAATAGAAAATTTTTATAAATCACAGTCACTTTTCATTATTTACGTATTCCATGTTTGCAAATTCACCTATTTGCTTAAATGTATAAGAAAACCCAAAATCAATACTCATAAAACTTTCACAGTCATTCACTGACATCTGCAGAGTGGCAAAAAAATCTGAGTCACCCAACATGCACATTCCCAGCTGAGGTCAAACAGCAATGCTCTGCCTTCTGATTTTGCTATTTCAAATGGCTCCTAAGGGTAGAGCCGAAGAGCTATCTAAGTGCAAGAAGGCTTAGCACATCTATGATGTGCTTTACAGATAAACTTCATTCAGACATGAGCTATAGTGCTGTTGCCCATTAGTTCGATGTTAACGAATGAACAATGTATATTAAACAAGGTATCTTTAAACAGAAACATACCTAAGACAAAGTTATGTATGGATTGGTTGATGAAAATGTGACCAGAAGCTCTCAGGAACCTAACCCTGTATTTCCCCCAGGAGCAATGGTTCAGTATCTGGTAATTCAATGTTCACAGAAACTTTACAGAACTTAACTACCACAAATAATGATAATTAACAGTATCTAATAAGAGGCTTGTATCTAGAATACATAAAGAACTCCTACAACTCAACAGTAAGACAACCCAATTTTAGAATGTTGCAAAGGATCTGAATAGACATTTCTTCAAAGAACATATGCAAATAGCCAATAAGCACATAAAAAGATGTTCAACATTGTTACACAGCAGGAAAATGCAATTCAAAACCACATTGAGATACCAGTTCATACCCACTAGACTGGCTCTAATCAAAAAGATGGACAATAACAAGTGTCAGCAAGTTAAAAAATTAGAACCCTCATACATTCCAGGGGGAATGTAAAATGGTGAAGCCATTTTGGAAAACAGTCTGGCAATTCCTTAAAAATTTAAATGCAGAGTTACCATATGACCTAGCAATTCCACTCCTATGCATATACCCAAGATAAATAAAAATATATGCCCACACAAAAACTTGTACATGAATGTTCATAGCATCATTATTCATAATAGCCTTAAAGTTTAAGCAACTCAAATGTCCATCAATTGATGAATGGATAAACAAAATGTAGTATATCCATACAATGGAATATTATTCGGCAATAAAAATAAAGTACTGATACATATTACAACATGGATAAACCTTGAAAACATCATAAGTGAAAGAAGCCTGTCTCAAAGGACCACATATTGTATGATTCCATTTATATGAAATATCCAGAACAGGCAAATCCATAAAGACAGAAAGTAGATTGATTTCCTAGGGCTGAGGGGTTTGGGGATAATGGGGAGTGATAGTTAATGGACACAGAGTTTCTTTTTGGAATGATGAAAATGTTCTAAAATTAGTTATGGTTATGGCTGCACAACTCTGTGATATATGGAATTGTACACTTTAAGTAGGTAAACTATATGGTACATAAGCTATATTTTTAAAGCCCTTATTAAAAAAATCTACCAAAATAAAAGGAAAAAGGGGCTTCCCTGGTGGCGCAGTGGTTGAGAGTCCGCCTGCCGATACAGGGGACACGGGTTCGTGCTCCGGTCCGGGAGGATCCCACATACTGCGGAGCAGCTGGGCCTGTGAGCCGTGGCCGCTGAGCCTGTGTGTCCGGAGCCTGTGCTCCGCAACGGGAGAGGCCACAATAGTGAGAGGCCCGCATACCGCAAAAGCAAAAAACAAAAAAACTGTATGAGTTCAAAAAAAATATTTGCCAGGGCTTCCCTGGTGGCGCAGTGGTTGAGAGTCCGCCTGCCGATGCAGGGGATACGGGTTCGTGCCCCGGTCTGGGAGGATCCCACGTGCTGTGGAGCGGCTGGGCCCGTGAGCCATGGCCGTTGAGCCTGCTCGTCCGGAGCCTGTGCTCCACAATAGGAGAGGCCACAACAGTGAGAGGCCCA
>NW_006786303.1:316526-356500 GCF_000442215.2 Lipotes vexillifer | reverse complement strand
AAAAAAAAAAAAAAAAAAAAAAAAAAAAAAAAAAATATTTGCCAAACATTTATCTGATAAACGACTTGTAGGCAGAGTATCCAAAGAACTCCCAAATCTCAACAATGAGAAAAAAATGGGCAAAATATTTATGCAGACACATTGCCAAAGAAGAAATATGTTACAATCACATGAGATACTGCTACAAACCTATCAGAATGGCTGAACCTAAAAAGACTATCCCAAGTGTTGAAAAGATACGGAGAACTGGAATTCTCATAAAGCACTGATGCGAATATAACATGGTATGACTACTCTGGAACTCGGTTTGGTAGTTTCTTAAAATGGTGAACATACACCTACTTTATGATCCAGCCATTCCTCAACTACATATTTATCCAGGAATTATTTTAAGTCTGTAAAAAGACTCAAATATTCATAGTAGCTTTACTTGTTATAGACAATAACTGGAAGCAACCCAAATGTTAATCAACAGGTGAGCAGATAAACAAACTGGATCATCCATGTGATGGAATACTACTCAGCAACAAGAAGGAATAAACTGTTAATACAAACAAGAACTAGCAGTTGGTAGTTCTACCTTCAAGTCATTCACCCCCAGTGCCAGACATGTGAGTGAAGGAGTTTCCAGATCACTCCAGTCCCCAGACCTCAGGTCTTCCCAGGTGAGGCTGAGACACTGGAGCAGAGACAAGTTAGTTCCTCCATGCTCTGTCTGAATTCCTGACCCACAGAGCATATTAAAATGGCAGTTTCAAGCCACTAAGCTTTGGGGGTAATTCGTTACATAGCAATAGTAACTGATCCTGGGGTAAATGTAGTAATTTGCTGGTTTTCTCCCATGCTGAGCTAGGTAGAAACTCATATGTCCTACCACATTTCCAAAGTCCAAAGCACCTACCTACACTACCTGAGCCAACCTGGGTTTATGCACCTGAGCCTCCTACAAGAGCACAGGCTCTTTTAAAGCATCACTCTTAGAAGAGCCTCTCACCTAAGCATAGCCCCCAGCTTGAACATGACTTCTTTCCTCCACTGCCCTCGGGAGAATGGAGAAGGCAGCTAAGAGAGGACAGAGTCAGGGACTGAGCAGCACTTCAGAGACACCCCTGGGTAAAGGCCACCTTGGGAGTCTGCTCAGGAGAAAAAGGCAGAGATTGACACATTGATCTATGCCATCTTAGGGGGCATCTGTAGCTCTGCCCCATCATGACAATAGAATGCCTCCTTGCCACTTGGGACCACACAAAATCGATGGGGCTTCTATCAGCAGCCCCACCCAACTACCACATGCTGACCACATTATGTGGACAGAAGAGAGAATGCCACTCTTCAGACAGTGACTGGGTCCAGGGATGGGCATGTGACCCAAGCAGGACCCTGCAAGTCATTTTATGAAGTCTGATGTGACTGAGTTCCTAGACACTAAGAACTGCATAAGTTGCAGGGGACAGGAGCCACTTTTCGTATTGTCAGAGACCTGCCTGAGAATGAAACCAAGATAGAGGGAAACAGAGGCAAGTGATGGCAGGAGAAAGCAACAAAGTTCCAGCTACATTACTAAAAAAATCCTGGGTCCAGTCATGACTGAAGCTCATATTACCTGATACACTTTTCACATGAGACAGTAATTTTTTTTTCTACCAGTTAAACCTGGCATCCAGCCATGCACACCTGCTGTGGTCACACCTGAGTAATAATCTTGACCATACATAAGAATGCCCTAACAGGGCCCAATAACCATAGATCTGACCTAGATAAACAATTATGCTCTTTTATGAAAAATACAGAAGCAACCAACAAGCACATTATGAGAAACCGGTCCACATACTGCCAAAAACTTCTCCCCTTTACAGAAAGATTCACTCCAGATTTCCTTAAAATGATAAGTTCATGTACTTAATTTAAAATTTGGTTCACTTTGCAAAAATCTCACTTTTTAAACAACTTTTCAGTGACATGTATTACCAAAAACATTACACCCTGGAAGAAAACAATCTCTTACTTTTTTCTCCACATACACAGACAATTCACACACACACACACACACACACACACACACACACACATGTACACACACCCCACAAAATGTTTTATAGTAGAGCTTTGTCAAAAAGTTATTTTAAAACATTTTATTTTATCTGGCAGCCAGAAATGATGTTCAGTTGTCTGGAACATAGGCTGTAACAGGCTGCTTGTCACAGACAACTGGAAGGGAAAAAAGCAGAAGATGACAGTTGTAAATCTCAGACTCCCCAGAGACAAAGCTAGTGGCCAAATGCCATCATTCAATGCTGCTCAAAGTCTCAGCCTCCTAAAGAAAGTGCCCGCATCATTCACAATGGCGGTAAGTAAATGAGCGTTATATTCTTCCTGCAACTTGAACAGTTTCCTTCTTTTCTTGCTATTGCTAAATGCTTTCCCTTTTTAGGTAGTTACTGGTGTATCAGAACTCCAAGTAACTACTCTTTAATATGGTTGAAACTGGGGAGATTGGGATTGACATATATATATACTAATAAGTATAAAATGGATAACTAATAAGAATCTGCTATATAAAAAAATAAAATAAAATTCAAAAATTCAAAAAAAAATATGGTTGAAACTGGAATATCTTTAAGAAGTCTATATTGTCAGCAATGGAATCATGAAGAAAAAAGAAGTCCTGGGAAAGGAAAACAGAACCCTGGCTTAGCTACCCAGCTCTGCACTGCTTCCCCTCCCAGCTGACTTCCTCCACTGGATGATCCAGAACGGAGTCCCCACTGCAGCCGAACAGGGCAGCAGGAAACACCACCCTTGGGATGCAGGGACAAGTCTCACCCACCTGGGCACACACCCCTTAGATGCTCAGCATCCTGGTCAGACGAGGTGAAGAAGCCACACTAGACTCAGGGCCATGAGTCCCTGCTCTTGTTTCATCCCAAGTCACTGTGTCCCCAAATCTAGCAATTGCCTGGCCTTTACTACAAGCAGGGCATTTTGCTGGGGAACACTGTGATTTTTCACAACACAGATGTCCCCAAACAAGGGACGTTATCACCACACGATCTCCATTTTCCACCAGGGCTAGAAGCTATATACCAACAGAACTTCCCCCTGCTGCTGCTGCCCCCCAGCTGTCTGCCAGTGACCATACTGTGGCCAGCCTCAAGATGGGGTCTCTGTGACAATCTCAGAGGGGGCCCAAATCTGAAGGAGAGGTACCTGCTCAAGATCACATGATATGTGTGCATTTTAAACCAGGCCTCGAGGGCAGGCCTGCCTGACTCCAGTCTCTGCACTCACTACCCTGGCCACCATGGAGCCCTCTCCATGGCTACAAGATCTCTGAGCCCTAGATCTTGAGAAGGTGGCAGGCATGCAACAGTGTATGAAGGGACAGACAGCATGAGCTGCCCCCCTTCTCTGGAACAATCTGCCCTGTAAACCCACTGAAGTCCAGCCACATTCACAGCTCACCCCATTCCCCGGTGAGTTCCCAACCCTCACCCCATCCTCTCAGAGCCCTGGGCCCCCTCTTAGCCCACCCTGGGCCAGGGAGCCCAGAGTCTGTGGGACTCAAACATTTCCTGAAGCTCTTTCTCCACACTGCCCCACTATCCACCGGAGTGTCCAGGATCACGTGAACACAGAGGGAGAAGAAATGCACTTGGAACATCTTCGGATGGGCTCTCAAATGGACTCCCTAAGTGCCTCATGAGGGAGTGTGCCATTAAAACTGGAGAAAAGAGTAGCTGTACTGTTCCTCCGAGTCTTCAGGTGATCAGTGAAAGATCTCTGTCTTCATATGGTACATGCAGGGACCCAAAGATCCATCCAGGAGCAGCCTCAGGGAGGGTTATTAGGAAGAGGAAATGGGGGAGATTGGGGGCAGACGGCCTGCTGGCAAGGGACACATTTCCCTCTAGGGTTTGGAACGTGGATGCTCAGATCACTGGAACAGCAAGACATTCGTCACCACCAGGAAATGCATATTTATACTGAAAAGGCAGTTTTTAAATTCAGGACCAGCCAACAAGGCCCCAAACAGACATTAATTGAGGGCCTCTACCTCCATGTTGCTCTGAAGACTCCATACCAACAAAATGATTAACCGCTGCTCAGAAAGGGAACCAACAGTCCAAATGTGACTCAGTGACACCCTCCAGGACAGAACAGGCATGAAACCCAAGTGCTCAGCGAGCACTCCCACCATCAACGGTCAGCCCCAGACAGGGAAGAAGCACCTCCGTGTCAAGGTCAGGAGGTAAAGAGACGGTCGATGAAATCAAAATTCCCCTAAAAGCAGAGTCAGAAAAGCAGCAGCTGCCCTTGGCAGTGATGGATAACAGTTTATTTTCTGGGAGAAAGTTGTACTTCTTTAAATGTTGACACAGAGAATGCTCATCCTTTTTTCAAGGGCCCAGAAGGCCAAGTACAGATTCCCTAAGGGATCCATGGGACCCTGGACCATAAGCTCTGTCTCTAAATAATGGCTGTCTCCTTGGAGAGAAGAAAAGCCCCTTGTCCCCTCTCCAAGCGTCCCCGAGCATGGGGTGTGAGATCCACACCCACGCCAGATGTGGGCAAGGCCTCTCCTGGGGCCTTTGGCCCCTCACAGCCGGTCCCAGGTTGCATCCACACCACCATCACTGACCACCAATGACGCCTGATATTTTCTGCTCAACTGGGCGGGAACATTCCCAGCTTTCTTGGGCTTTTCCCCTCCGGTTCACTGTCCAGCTCTGTCCAAACCCAGTGACAAGGAGTTTGATCTATGACTTGCTAATGGATTGAGAAAGGTACGCGCTCCTTCAGCCCGAAGGCAGTTTATGCAACCCCACACCGGCTCCAGCAAGCACATTCCCTGTCTGGTCGTGCACAAGAAATTGCCCGTTACTTTAAAAGAAGGCTGTGCAAAATGAACCCACTGCATTCATGGCTGGAAAACGCCCGAGAAAACTGGGCAGCAGATGTCCTGAGGAGACTTTTTTTGCTGGGCTTTTCCATGAGAAATTAGTGCACTGCAAAAAGGCTAGACCTTTCTGTGGAGGGGGAAAAAAATGCAAGGCTAAAGTCATTTCTTAAAAAAAAAGCGAACAGTCACTCCAGAGTGTCTGTTCCCCTTCCCTTTCCCAGTGTCGGACTTCCTGGCCCACGTCCTCCTGCTGGGAGGGAAGCCGGCGCGCTCCTCCACTCAGTCACACGTTCTCTCCTGCTCTCTCCCTCGGAGGGAACAGGAAGGCTGCTGATTCAAAAATCAGACACTTCTGCGGGAGCTGGCAGGGGCCGCGCTCTCCACCCCCACCGGCCCTGGAACACCAAGTCAGCACCTCCACCGCTGTGAGCACTCAGCTGCCTGGCCTGCACCTTCTGGGGGCCACCATCCCTCCTCCAGCCTCAGGCTTGGACCAGCTGCCAGGAGCTTCCTTGAGCCACCTGGACAGCCCCAGCCAGCATGGACTTTAAATAATAAACTATGCATTCTTGATCGTCTGTAGCTGGAGGCAGATTTTCCTATTTAAGCTGGAGGCCTCCTCTGCTTTGAGTTACTAAAGTAGGGCGGGTGTGTGTTGCATAAGAGCACAGGAGAGAACTGGGAAAACACAGCACCGCTTCTCTTGCAATTCCCCTGCCTGATGGGACTGCATGTGGGAAAAGGATTCAGCCACATGCACAAAAAAATATCAGGGTGTCCTTTCCTTTTTGGTCTCAATGTTTAGTTTTAGACTTTCTTTCTCAATCAAGTAATGGGAATATTCAAGAAGAGGTCTGATATGTTTGCCCTAAACTGAATTTTCTGTTCTCATGGAGAACATGTCCAAAAGATAACTGAAAGAGGAAAAATAAAGCATTATTAAATAGTGACTGTGATTGCAATGCTTAGACTTATGGGAGAAACATATTTATGAAATATGTTTATAGGAAACATAGGAAATATAATAATGAATGTGATAAGTTGAATAATGGTCCCCCAAAGATGTCCATGTCCTAGTCCCCTGAACATATGAATGCATTAACTTACGTGGTAAAAGGGGCTTGGCATATGTGATTAAGTCTTGACATGGGGAAATATCCTGGATGACCCTGGTGGGCCTGATGCAATCACACATGTTCTTATCCAAGGGAGGCAGAGAGAGATCTGACTACAGAAGAGAACTGTCAGCGTGAGAAAGTCTCTACTGCCCACAGCTGGCTTTAAAGATGGAGGAAGGGGCTGAGAGCCAAGGAGTACAGGTGGCTTTGAGAAGCTGGAAAAGGCAAGGAAATAGATTCTCCCCTAGAGCCTCCAGAAGGAGTGAAGGCCTGTTGACATCTTGACTCTAGCCCAGTAAAACCAATTTCAGACTTCTGACCTCCAGAACTGTAAGATAATACATTTGTGTTGTTTTGAGCCACTAAGTTTTTGTGGTAATTTGTTACAGCGGTGACAGGAAAGTCTTGCCTTCCACCTGGAGTGCCTTGGAGGACACAATGATAACAAACAGCAGATAGAAATAAATGTGATATTCAGAATGCAATTATAGCACCTTGAGATTCCAGAAACTAAGTGAGGCAATTAGGGTGGACTTCCTGGAATAGGTGACATCTAAGTTGGGCTTCCAAAAACAAAATGGATGTTCAAAAGCAGTAAAAAATAGGCAACAAAAAAGTTCATTCCGTACAGTTCCATAAGCCAAAATATACCTTTAATATACCCAAGGCCTGCGACCTAGAAACCTGGAATCTAGTTTAATCCACATTAAATATCTACTTAATACATCAAGTAAGAGGGGACTTAAATTTGAAAACCTAGATGAAATTTGTTAGAAAAATACAGCTTACCAAAATTGATCCCATTAGTAATACAAAACTTAAACAGGCCAATTTTTATAGAAGAAACAGAGTTATGAAGGAACCACAGCCACAAAAAAACATCAGGCTGGGATGATTCCCCAGGGAATTCTACCAAACCTTCACAGACCAGACAACCTCAATGATTCATAAATTGTTCCAGAGCACTGAAAACAAAGGAAAACTTCCATACTTTTTTAAAAGCTAGTATAACTTTGATAACTGAGCACATACACAAAAAAGAAAATTATAGAGCAATGTCATGCATGAATATGGATGCAAAAGCCTAAATAAAACATTAGCAAATAGAATGCAACATCACTTTAAGGAAATAATGCACCACAACCAAGTGAGATTAATACCAGGAATTCAAGGTTGGTATAATATTAGGAAATCCATTTACATAATATGATATTAAACTATCTAAAAAGAACAATTCCATGCATGTCTCCACAGTGCGGCAAAAGTCTTTAGAAAATCTAATACCTGTACCTAATTTTAAAAATTTCTCTCTCAGGGGCTTCCCTGGTGGCGCAGTGGTTGAGACTCCACCTGCCGATGCAGGGGACTCGGGTTCGTGCCCCAGTCCGGGAGGATCCCACATGCCATGGAGCAGCTGGGCCCGTGAGCCATGGCCACTGAGCCTGCGCATCTGGAGCCTGTGCTCCACAACAGGAGAGGCCACAACAGTGAGAGGCCCACGCCCCAAAAAAAAAAAAAAAAAAAAAAAAAAAAAAAATTTCTCTCTCAAAGGCCAAATCTGAGACCACTTGAGCATCAAAAGAAATAAATAAATTAGTATACATGGAGTAAAATAAGAATCTCCAAGTCCACACAGATATAAATAAATAAATGGGGAAAAAGATAAAGCTCTCCTTGCTGGAGAGCACCAATTAAAAATGTGAAGGAAGTAATGGAGTTAGAAATGCACCATTTTGAAGCCATCACAATGAAAACTGAGTCTGCCGAGAATAAAGAGATGTTAAAATTAGTGAGTGAAAGTTTAATGAAAAACAGGATATTTATATATACTCAAAACATCCCACAAATAACTCACTAATTACATATGGGGAAATAATGACTTTGCAGCAGATTAAACAGCGATTACAACCTGAACCAAGTAATGAAAATTGACATCCCCAATAGACAAACTGGCAGCACGTGCCTGCTGATAAGATGCACTGAGAACACCACAACATCCCTTTTGTGGTATTCCTGACAAAAATGCATTACCTAAGTCCACTTATGAAGAAACAGCAGACAAAACCAAAAGTAGAGGCTTCCTACAAAATAAATAGACTGTACTTGTATTTTTGAAGAAATTTGATGATCATAAAGGATAATTCTAAGTAACTGACCCAGCTTGGGGGATATCAAAGAGACATGACAACTAAATGCAACGTGTGATTCTAGAATGGATTCTGGGCCAAGAAAAGAAAGCTATAGAAGACATTACTGGGACTACTGACAAAATTTAAATACGGATGGTACATTAGACAACAGTATTGTGTCAATGTTTCATATCCTAGGTTTGATAAACATATGATGGTTAGTAAGAGTTCTTAGGAAATATAAATGACTATTTATAGATAAAGGACTATGATATCTACAAATTACTTTCAAGTGCTTCAGAAAAAAAGTGTGTGTGGATGGGGAGAGGGTTGGGGAGGTTGGAAGGAAGGTGGGGAGGGAGAGAGGGAGAAGACGAAGAGGAAGGCTGGGGAGAGAGAGTGAGAAAGCAAACTACAGAGCAAGTGGGGGAAACTGTTAACAAGAGGTGAATTTGGGAACTAACAAAGGTCCTTGCAATGATAGCAAAATAAGAAGGCAACAATAAGATCAGGGAATTCAAGTTAAGGGTGCAAGGATAAGAGAGCAAACAGGTAATTTTGAGTCGGGGTAACTGAAAAAACTTGGGTCAGAACATCTGTATTGGGCTGGTGGAGGCAGGCATCATCAGACAAGGATTTGGTTCAGAAACCCCAAGTTATGGGGAGCAGGCAGCCACCCCTGCTGGCCACTGGAGATGTGCAGATGGAACACAGAAAGATGAGGGTCTCAAGACAAACTGGGAAGACAGTGAGGGGGGATTACTGCTCCAGGATAGAACCAGATAAGGATCCGAAGAGAGAAAAAATTGCAGCAGCGACCACAAATTCAACTTGGAAAGCGTTAGCATCTGGAGGCAGGGGAGGAAGGGAAGCTGGACTGTGCCAAGAATGAAGAGTCCCTGCTGGCAATGCTTCCATGACGCCAGAAGATACGGCCGAGAACAAGCTCCAAAGGCTGGAACCATGGTTGGCTTCTGAGGGGGACACCCCAGTCCCACTGAGCCCATCAGGTTCCAGAGGCAAAGAGAAAGCAGAGAACTATAAGAGGATGCTGGAGGCCATACCAGAGGCCAGCAGGTGGCAGGCAATATGGGAAGTGAGACTTCCACCCTTGCACCTGGTTCCAAATGCAGGAGCAAGGTACCACTCAGAACACCATCCTGTGTTTGAACATCCCTGCTTCACGCTGCAGAGTCACAGCTGTCAGTCTGGTGGCTTGGTTCTCACTCTCTTTATCTCTCCACCCAGCCCAGCAAACCCCACTGGGAATCAGAAAGTCCTTCCAATCTGGGCTCCCCATAGGTTGGCACAGGAGGAAAGGATGATTAGGGGACTGGGGACCCACTTCCCTAGGTCCCATCTAGAATGAGACTGGTAATCAGCTTTCAATCCTTGTGTCAGCAATCACCCATTGGAGTGTCAGCTCCATGAGAACAGGGAATTTTATCTCTCATTCACTGCAGGATACCCCATGCCTAGGACTGGCCCTGACACACAGTCAGCATCAAATAAACACTGGCTGAGTGAATAAAGCACTGCCTTGAAAAACAAAGAATATTATAAGTTTTAATACAGAGACCTGAAAGTCTCACTTCCCATATTGCCTGAAAATAAAATATACTCAAGCCAATTTAGAGAAAACACACAGTCATTGAGCGCATAGAATAAAATTAATATTTACATAAAGATTCATTCAAACACTGCCCCCAGGCCTGGTTTATCCATTTTTCCTGATTCTCCAGCAATCGGCCCAGAAAGTAGAGCCTCCAGAGGGAACCACAAGAGCACAGGTGGGTCCCCCCAGGCTAAAGTTCCCTTCCAGACAGCCCTCACCAAGCCTCCAGGAGGCCTGTGTCTGCAATGCTCTATCTACTCCTTTAGAGATCTCAGAGCTACTTTTGCTGAATGAATAAATGTTTTAAAGGATGGAAGAGGGAAGGGAGGGATTATCATAGATCAATTTATTGTTCACACAGGAAGAATTTTTTAACTGAATATACAGGAATTTTTAGAAGGTAACAAACTAAACTGTTAACATTTTTAAATGGCTAGGGATCCCTAACACTGGGCACTGTCTCCCAGCCAGGATGCCTGCAGGATCCTCTTTTGGTGCCCTCCCTGTAGTGCCTCCTGCTCTATTCCACTGGATTTTCTCTTCCCTCTCTCTCTCCTGCTTCCTGGGACCCACTCCCTGCCCTAAACTAACCACCTGCATCCAAGTCCTCATGTCAGGTCTGGCTTTAGGGAACCCACCCTATGGGCCTTTGCTATAGAGATGACACCTTATTTTTTGTTTGTTTAACTTTTTAAAAATATTTGGTTGCACTGGGTCTTAGTTGCAGCAGGCGGGCTTCTTAGTTGTGGCGGGCAGGCTCCTTAGTTGCAGCTTGTGGGCTCCTTAGTTGCAGCTTGCCAGCTCCTTAGTTGCGGTACACGGGCTCCTTAGTTGTGGCATGAGAACTCTTAGTTGTGGTATGCATGTGGGATCCAGTTCCCTGACCAGGGATCGAACCCGGGCCCTTTGTATTGGGAGCATGGAGTCTTATCCACTGCGTCACCAGGGAAGTCCCAACAGATGACACCTTATATTTTAATAATACTTTCTACTTAATGAAAACCCATTTGTATTAGCCCACTTAACTCCCGGCAACCCGGTGAAGTAAAACATTGAGAAAAGTATTAGTCCTCTTTTACAAATGAGGAAACAAAGGAATAAGAAAATTAGCTGACTTTAAGAACTTGTGCATCCTGGGAAGCAGTGTCAGACCCTGCCCATTGCCGGCAAGGCCCGGTCCAGGGTGTGTTCACCCCCAGGACACTCAGGCGGCAGTGTCCATCTTACACGGTCCAAATCCAGGAGTCATACAGCCTCAGGGAATAATAATGATAATAATAATAATAATTTTATTCTTCCCAAACAGTGATTAATGCACAACCCCCACCCATCCAATCACCTCAAAAGAAAATCCAAAAGATTTCCTCAGTCCCTTGTCTTAAAAGGAAATAAAAATGAGATCAAAGGGACTTGGATGAACACATGGTTCATATAAAGCAAATGGCAGGATCAGAGATTCCCCTCAAAGCTTTTGAGAATTAAGCCTGAAAGACAACAGCAAATGCAGAAATGATTATTACTGAACGCTCAGACTACAAAAGGTGCCCCATGGGATATTCCAGGAGACTCTGATCCGAGAAACACTTACCTGGTGATCTCAGAAGTGTTCCCCCTCCCCTGAGCACCAGCAGCCACAGAAGTGGGTGTGGGTTCCTGGCCTCAAAGGGGGCAGGTGAGCCTGACCATCTGGTTTTCCAGGGAAATCCTTGCTCAGCCAACTGCTAACATCTGTGCCAGAATCCTCCACATAAGGTGGTAGACACACATCAGACATGCCACAGGGCACCCAAGAAACACTGCCAGGAGCATGACAGCTGCCTCCTATGGTCCAAGGGAAGAAACTCAAGATCCATCCTATGGAATTTGAGATTAAATCATTGAGTACTTTCTTCAGACAACAAGGAGACACTGCTTGTACTTGAGGTCAGTGAAAGAAACAGTGAGTGACCTCGGTGTGTTGATTTACTGAGGCATTAATGTGGTTTGTTCTTATGCAATTGTCATAGGTGGCCTTTGCATTCCTTTGCTGAGGGCATTTTATAGTATATAAAGTATAACAGGGAAGAGCTAAATCTGACTACATGTTGGATCTGTTTCTTTTACTCTAACCTTTGCTTTCTGCTGCTTTTGTTTACTAAAAGGATACAGTCTATACATAATAACCTGCCTCGGGGAACCCTGCCCCTTTCAGGGAAGCATCCTGACAGCTGTCCACCTATGGATGGTTGCAAGAAAGAAGAAATTAGCACATCCCCTCCCCGAGGCCGGCCATTCCAGGGAACATCTGCAAAACTTAGGGCTTTTTTACTTTACTTCCTCATTTTATTCCCCTCTCTGTGCTATAAAAGAAACTGGCATTCAGACCCCAATAATATGGTTTTTCCAAGACACTGGTCTGCCATCTTCTCAATCTGCCGGTTTTCCAAAAAAAGTTGTATTCCTTGCCTCAACATGTCTCCGATTTATTGGCCTGTCCTGCAGTGAGCAGAGCGAGCTTGGACTTGGTAACAGGTGGAAGATGACTGGGCACAGCTGCCATGCCAGCCACAGTATCTGAAACCTAGGCTCCCTAAAAGAATAGCATTTGGGGAAGGGGTGCCCTTGAGACGAGGGGCAGGAGCTGAAGTAGCAAGAGCAGAGGGAGTGACTTCTCCATCCTGGGGGGCAGGGGGTTTGGTTGGGCTCTCTGAGCCACAGGGAGGCACCTCATGCTTGCAGTTCCCAGGGTGGGGGCAGGCAGCACCACTGAGCTGGGCCTCAGGAGCCACGGCCTCTCTGGAAGGTCCCCGTCATCAAGGACGGTCATTACATTGAGAAGTGTCATACTTGGAATAGTAAACAAGTGCTCTGAGAGGCCCACAGACATTAGGCCCAAATACTAGCCTAAAAGGTGAGAGGCCAGCTTTACCTGCCACAGCAAGATAAAGAGATCTGGCCAAGATCCCAGCATGACTCGGCACATGGAAGTACAGGGAAGACTGTCTCTGTTCAGAGCTCTGAATGCCAGGGGAATGTGGGTGAGTCTCCAGTGCAAACCCCCCAGCCTGTGCCACACGCACAAATACACATCACTCTTACAGTATAGATTTCCTAAGGAAAAACACTAAAGTAGAAATCATGTTTGGACTTGTGAAAAGGTCCTGGGGCATCAGACAGAAAGGTATGTGAAATTACTCGGTGAAGATTCTTCCACAGCCCAGAACATAGAGCACTCTCATAGAAGATGGGGTAGTGGGGGCTATGAGAGGAGGGGACACATCAGCCTAAACTGAGCTCACAGCATAAAATTACAATCCACATAGGAAAATGGTCCAGTTTAAAAGAGAGTGAGCAAATACAACAAACAGGAAGATCAGGACCCCAAGAAATTCAGAAAGTAGAATAATTCAAAAAAGACTTAAAATAATTATGTTAAAAATAACCAGTGATAAAGGAAAGGAAAAATAAAATCATAATGAAAGAACAAGACACTATAAAAAGGACAGAGAGAATTGGAAAAGAATGAAATATAACTTCTAGATGTATAGATTATAATCACTAAAATTAAAAACTTAGTAAGTGGAGATTAGACAGACAATTAACAGATTAGACAGACAATTTAACAGAAATGTGGTGAACTGGGAGACCAATGAGAAGAATTACCCAGAATACAGAATATAGAGATAAAGAGACCGAACACATAAAAAGAAATTACAAAACATGGAGGAAAGACTAGGAAGGTCCACATCAGCTAGTGGTCCCAGGAGAAGAATAAGCAGATAACAGGGAAGAGGCATTCTTCAGTGAGATGAAGGCTGGGCATTTTCCAGAACTGACAGAGCCATGAATCCTCACATCCAAAAATCACAATGAGTCCCAAATGGGATAAGTATGGGAAACCCACCATAGATATACTATAGAACACAAAGATAATAACAGTTTTTAAACCTGCACAGAGAAAAGACAATCTATTTACACAGACTCTAAAGTTGAAATACCTTTTGTAGCAAAAATAGAAGACACTGGAATAAGTATTAAGAAAAGATAAGACTCAACCTAGAATTCTATATTCAGCTAAATCATCAGTAAGAGTACCAGTGAAATAAAGAGAGCTTTGGAAAAACAAAGATAATAATGTAACCACTCAGAAACCCTGATTAAAATGTTCTTTAAGAAGGACATTAAATACAGAGACATGGGTTGCAATAAATAATACTGAGCAAATAAGTTGGTAAATATATGAATAAATGTAAATAATTTTAACTGTAAGAATATATAATGATGATGATTAAATGGGAGGGGACAAAAATATATAATTAAATTAACAGATAAAAATAATAAAGAAAATGAAAGCATTTGAAGGCTCTTGTATTATGAATGAAAGACACCTGATACTTTTAGACTTCCTTAGGACAAATTTTTTTTTTAATTTTAGGGTAACAACAACAAAAGAAATGAATAGATTATAAAATTTTCACACCAGTGGAAGAAAAAAGGGGGAATAAAGAAAAGCTGATGGAACCAACAGAAAAAAATGAAAACAACAACAAAAAGAAACAGAAGCAAAGAAAAACCATGGTATTGTAAATGGAAAACAAAAGATGGTAGAAATACATGTAATTATATCAGTAACACCATAAATATAAAAATGCTAACCTTGCCAATGAAAAGACAGTTGTTCTTAAATTGGACATTTTTTAAAAGTCAGATACATATTACTTTTAAGAAACTATATAAAACATCATTATAGAGAAGGATTGAAATTAAAACTGAGGAAAAATAAAAATCAGGCAAACAATGAGGAAAATAAAAACTACTGGTAATATTAATATTAGATGAAAATAGCCAGAAGGCCAAAAGCTTTACCAGGGATAAAGATGGTTTATTACACGATAATAAAAGAAATAATTCACCAGGAATACAGCTCCTAGACCTGTATGCAACAAACAATACTGGCTCATAACCTATACAGCAAAAATTAATAGAATTAAAGGGAGAAATATGCCAAAACTACAATAAGTTATGAGATTTTTAATATACCTCTAATTAAAACAAGTAAGTCAAGCAAGACAAAAATAATGAGGATATGAATGATTTTGAGATCACAACAATTTGAACTAATGAAAATATATAAAATGCTGTTCACAACAATTAAAGAATACACATTCTTTTAATTACATATAAAACATTTATTAAAACAAAAATATCTATGTTCTAAACCACAATTCAAATCTCAACCATTACCAAAGAATCAATATCATATAGAATGCAGTATGGCCAACAAGCTTCTAACAGACCTAAACCTCCTATAGAGAACAACTGTAAACTTGAACAAAATACAAAAATCCACTGACTGGATTACTGGAAAGTAAGCCAATGCAGGAAGATGTTGGTGGGGAGTCAAAGCTTGGAAGAACAGAACAGCACAGGGGACTGAAGGCAGGCCTGGTCAGTGCTATAGGGTGGCTTATACTCCAATAGAATGCCCACAATCCTCAGGCCTAAAGAACCAAAGGACAGAGTTCAGAGCACGAAAGTGACTAGAAACTAAGTGGGGGCATATTAGAAAGGAGAGCTCCAAGGAGGGGAAGCCCAAAATTCTGTATATCAACTATATCAAACTCTCTAAACGATCCCTATGTGGAACAGACTCTAGCTAAGGATAAAAGAACAGAACTGAGATTTGAGATGTTGCCTGAGAGACAAATTTTGCAGTTTGAGTCCAAGAAAATTAATTGTCAGCTAAAATACTCCAGAGGAATAGAATCCACTTCAAAATATTACATTTACATCCAGAACACATTCCATATGTTATTCATATTGACATTTGAATAACTAGGACAATGTGACCCATTTGCAAGAAAAAAGACAATAAATGGAGAAAAAAATCCCATGACAACCCAGCTGTTAGAAGAGCAGACAAGAATTTTAAAGCAATTATTATCACCATGCCTAAGGACGTAAAGGAAAATATGCTCTTGATGAATGAAAAGATAGGAAATCTCAGCAGAGATCCTGAAACTATAAAAAAAGAATATAATGGAAAACTTGGTATGGGCCACATTTTTTAACTGCTAAACAGAGAACTATAAATCATTTTTGAATGATGGCAAAAACACATGATAAAAATTTATAAATGTAAAGCTGCAATGATAATAGATAATAATACAGAATACTTTGTGCTAAACGTTGTAAGTGCATTATATATTAACTTATCTGATCATCTTAATAATTCTATAAAGTACATGCAATTATTATCACCATTTTTACAAATAAAGCAATTTAGGCACAAAAAGATTAAATAAATTACTCAAGGTCATTCAAGCCAGTAAGTAGTGGAGGCAGGAATTCAAACCCAGTAGGCCAGGGACTTCCCTGGTGGCGCAGTGCCTAAGAATCCACCTGCCAATGCAGGGGACACGGGTTCGAGCCTTGATCCAGGAAGATTCCACATGCCATGGAGCAACTAAACCCGTGCACCAAAACTACTGAGCCTGCGCTCTAGAGCTGGCAAGCCACAACTACTGAACCCGCGTGCCACAACTACTGAAGACTGCGTGCCTAGAGCCTGTGCTCCGTAACAAGAGAAGCCACTGCAACTAGAAGCCCGTGCACTGCATCGAAGAGTACTCCCTGCTCGCTGCAACTAAAGGAAGCCCACATCCAGCAACGAAGACCCAACACAGCCAAAAATATAAATAAATAAATAAATTTATACAAACCCAGTAGGCATATCTGTAAATTTTATAAAAAAAAGGAACATGGATAAACCTAAAAAACATTATTGTAAGTGATAAAAGCAAACTGCACAGTATGAAGCCACTTATGTAAATGTTAAAACATACAAAACAACACAACATGCAGTTTATGACTATATATCACAAATGCCATAATAGTTTAAAAAAACATGGATTGGAGGGATTCACACCAACCTCAGGATGGTGGTTTCTTCTGGACAGTAAGCTAGAGGGATGATAAGGGGTGAGGTAGAAGGATACTCACTCATTTCCATAAATGTTAATTTCTCTCAAGAAAAAAATGTTCCAAAGCTGATGTGACCAGATCCTAACATGGGTTAAGTCTGAATGCTGGGTATGTGGGCCTTCAGTTTTTGTTTTATGCTCTTTTTCCCCGTTTTAAATATTTTACAAAAATAATTTATACCTGCTACCTTTGTTTACTTCTATCCCCCCATGAGCTTCCTGGAGGCAGGGACCATGCTGTGTCATGCTCACCACAGTATGCTGTCTAGAGGGTCAATGAATACTTGATGACAGAATAAACAAAAACGAGAGCATATGTCCTTTAAAGGGTAACTTCCAGTCTGGAAACACTAAGATTCCCTGATTGCATTACAGATTTTCTCAAGAGGCAAGAATGACAGATTCAAGAATAATAATGAGAACCTTTAGCTTTCACTCAGTGCTCTCATAGAGTTTCTCTTTCTTTCCCACTTAATACAGAACAAGGGCACTGAACTGGTCCTCTGATATTAAAGAATGGGGATACAAATCATAATTATAACCACAGCAGCTGCAACTAATATTTGTTAGTTGCTAAGTGACAAGTATGCATTATCTCATTTAAAACCCACAAAACTCCCAAGAGGTAGATTAGTCAGGTGCAGATGATGAAACTGAAGCTCAGTGGCCCAGTCCTTTCTAAAGTTGCCTGAGTCTACACAGCTCCTTTTCTATTTATTTATCAAGAAAAAACTGTGAATAGATGATGACCAGCCAACTATGATATCTATTCTTATAGAAAGGGTCCCTTTATACAGCCCATTTCTAATTTCCTCTAAGTTTGTTTTTTGCCTCTTAGGCATTTATAAGTGTTCTTATGAACATTCCCCCCACCAATGTGGCTGGAAGCGGTACCATCACCCTCTCACCTCTCTGTTCTTCAGCAATAACCCTGAGAAGCAGACAAGACCTGCATCATATCAATGTTACAGATGAGAAAACAGAGGCTGTTGTGGGCTGAACTGTGTACTCTAACCCTCAGTACCTTCGAATGTGTTTGCAGATAGGGGATTTAAAGAGGTAATTCAGTGAAATTGGGATCATTAGGGTGGGCTCTAATCCAATATAACTGACATTCTTAAAAGAAGAGATTAGGACACAGACATGCACAGACCATGAGACCATAAGAGGACACAGGAAGAAGACTGCCATCTACAAGCTAAGGAGAGAGGTCTCAGAAGAAACCAACCCACACAGTGATCTCAGACTTCTAGACTCCAAAACTGTGAGGAAGTAAATGCCTGTTGTTCAAGCTGCCAGGTCTGTGGTAGTTTGTTCCAGCAGCCCCAGCAAACTAATACAGAGGCACAGAGATGCCAAGGGACACTTCTGGGGTCACACGCAAGGTAGACAGAGTTGGGTCTCTACCATCATACTTCTTTCTCTTTCTCCAGGAATAATAATTCTTAAAATATTGGTGTCTCTTTTTGAATTTAATATTTATATGTGAATACGTACTTAAAATATTAACATGAAAAAACTCAAAGTACAAATTTAATTCCATTTCCTTTGGGTTCTTCTTCCACTTAAGATGCAGAAAAACATGGAAGACTATCACCACCACTGAAACAACAAAAAACACTGGATAAACAACGAAATCATATTTTGCTTTACCCACTGGAGACCTAAGGTCTCAAAGAAGTTTAGAGGAACTAAATTTCAGAGGGATTGAGCCCTTCCTAATGAGCAAAAACCAGTAGCCATGTTTATCCCGGGCACAGGTGGGATGACGAGTTAATTAGCATCTGATGAGGTCCCTGTGAAGGAACCAGCCAAAGTCTTATCAACCACATGGGCTGGAATGATGGACTCTATCTGGATTAGAAGTGTCCTGAATCTATCCTACCAGACTTTTTAGCTGACTTTCAGGAAGTCAGGACAAGGATGGAAGGCAGAGTGACATCTCCATAGTCATGTGGGGACTGAGCTAAGCTCTTCTACTCTTGCCTCAAGATGCTTGAAACCAGTGGTGAACTGAAAGGAACTCAAGTCATGATCCAAGTCAACCCTGATTAAACAGAAGAGTTTATCTCCTCAGCCCAGCTGCCTCTTTATCACCAGAAGAGAAGCCAGCTGAGGACAAAGCTGTCAGATACAGAACTGCTGTGGCCAAGGCTGACCTGAGGTCCAACCTCCTGCTCTGCTCCTCAGCTCCAGGAGCCCATGGCTGTGATGTCATCAGTACTGAAACCAGTTTGATTTCTGTCATTTCCAACCAAATGAATCTGAAGTGACACAAAACACAAGTCCCAACCATTTATTTATTACAGAGTATATACAGATATTATTACACATGCAAATTCTTGCATAAATTGGCAATACAGAATTTCTGAATCATTATGGTATCCTCTACTCACTAAAATTAACTTCAGAATGCTATGAATTAATGAAACAATACTATAAAATTACTGCACTGTTTTTTAAAACAATCGTAACAAAACAAACTATAAAGTAGACATCAGTGACTTCACAGGCACCACTGCTGAATGGCATTGGTGTATTTGTGTTCTAAAGAGCCCACCACCATGCAAAACGTTGCAGGATTCCTACTTTGACAGTGCCTCATTGGAAACTAGTTTCATTATTTTACAATCTACTTCAACCATCCACATGTTACATCTACCATAGTAGATGAGAAGAGATTCAAATTGTTACTAAAAACCACAAAAGTGCTAGTGAGAAGAATCTATAATGAATCTGAATGGAGAAATTAAAATAAGCATAGCAGGCAGACAAAAAGTTTTGAAGTCAAAATAACCACTCAAAAAAAATCAAGACTTCCCTGGCAGTCCAGTGGGTAAGACTCTGCGCTCCCAATCCAGGGGTCCCGGGTTTGATCCCTGGTGGGGAACTAGATCCCACATGCATGCCGCAACTAAGAAGTCCGCATGCCGCAACCAAGAGTCGGCATGCCGCAGCGAAGACCCAGCACAGCCAAAATAAATAAATATTTTTTTAAAATCAAGAAACATTTCAAAATATCCAAAGTACCATTTTAGTGTTTGAGAACAGACAAAAATATCTTCAAAAACTCATGCTCACCAAAATAAATAAATAATTTTTTAAAAAGAAAAAAGGCTCACAGCCTCCGTATTTCCATGCGAAGTTCCAAGCTGGAGTGATATTTTTTAAATTAATTTATAAGGTCCTAGAGTAAGAAGCTGTAAAGGAAATAGGATCCATCTGTCCCCTCTCTGGAAGCCCCGAAGACTGCTAGAAATGCAACCTCTATAGTACCAAAGAGAAGGCAATGATTCCTCCCAGGTGGCCTTTCCTGTGTCAGTCCCTCTATCCCCCTAGACAACATGGCAGCTTACCCAGACTCAACTCGCAGGTAAATTGAGTGCTTCATGGAGGAGAAAGAGTTATCAGACTGCTCCTCACCTGCGTGAGCCAGCTGGCTACCCCAAGACCATGTCCAAAGATGGAATAACACAGATCAATGACAAGGCACAATTACACCTATGGCTGCCATGCTCATCCATAAAGAACATGTTCCCATGGGAAATCGTGGATTAATCTGATTAATCTTTCCAGGAAACTTCAAGAATGTATTTTGCTGGAGTCCCAGTAAATTAATTTTCCCAGTTTCTAAACCCCCAATGTTTGAAAGTTAATCCAAACTAGATAGGGCCTAATTGACTGCTTATTAGCTAAGCCTCTTAGAAGGGCTGCTGTCTTTCCCAACACAGCAACAAAGTTTACTGACTATTTCACACAAACAAAGAAGGACCAGAAGCAAAGTCTATACCTTTCTCCTATGTCTGTGTTCCTACCCAGAACAGAGCCTGAGTTGGCACCACCTTAAATATACATGTTGCTCCTGCATGGCAGAGCATGTTGATGTGAGATTTGGGGGCTGGGAATAAACCCCCTGGTTTTGTTCATTTTATTTCCTTCACTAAAGGCAAAAGAGTCTCTCAGAAGAGTGCCTCCAAACTAGCCTTAGGGACAAAAATGCAAACACAAACAATTTATCATTTTGTCAGCAATCCTTGGTATCACACCCCTAAAGAGGATGGCAGCTGGTAATCAGACAAATATTCCATGATATCATCCACAGGCACCCGGGGTTTCTGGTCACTGACTAGCAGCTGACAAGCACTGGCTGGAGCAAAGGGAAAGTAAGAATAAAATATATTTGTCCTTGGGTTTCACTGTGTGGCCCTGCTTGGTGATTCTCACCTGAGAAAACCCACTTCCAATGGCCCAAAGGTGCTATTAATCATGTCTGAAACTTAGCGCAGCAGTTCCCAGCACCAGCTGAACGTTAGAACAACCTGGAGAGGTTTCAAATCACTAGATGCCCAGGCTGCACCCCAGACCAATAAAAGCAGCTCTCTGGGGGCAGGAGCTGGGTGTGACTAGTTGTTAAAGTTCCCCAGGTGATGCCAATGGACAGCCAGGGCTGAGAACCTCTGCCTTAGAGTTATCCCCCTGCCTCTGAAACAATATGGTCAGATCAGCTGCAGAAAATGCACAAAGATTTAAAATGACCACTAGTCATTTACTCTGAGAGGAGAGAGAGAAAAAAATCCACCGATTGACCCAGATAGAGGCAGCTGGCTAACGTTTAAAATAACACACCAACATCAAGCCCAAACACACAACCAACCATCGGACTTACCAAAACCCCTGCTTCCTATTAAGGGGTAAATTTTAGTTACAATACCGGGGCTTCCCTGGTGGCGCAGTGGTTGAGAGTCCATCTGCCGATGCAGGGGATGCGGGTTTGTGCCCTGGTCCGGGAGGATCCCACATGCTGCAGAGCGGCTGGGCCCGTGAGCCATGGCCGCTGAGCCTGCGCGTCCGGAGCCTGTGCTCCGCAGCGGGAGAGGCCACAACAGTGAGAGGCCTGCGTACCTCCAAAAAAAATTTTAGTTACAAGTAATTTTTTGCTGAGACCTCTTTCCTGTTTTTGTAAGGGTGCAGGAAGGAACACAGCAAAACCCTAATGTATGGTGGCATTCTTTCTCCTGGAGTTGTAGAGATGACCCCTGATCCAGCAAAATCACCTCTAATACCTCCCTGCTGAATGTAGACTAGGCTAAGGAGGGGGGCTATGTGGATAAGGTCAGGACTGCATGCACCAGCGGAGCTAAGCTGCAGGGCTCGCTTATACATAACAAAGCTGTTCTAAAATACAGTCATATAATCGATTTACTTCCAAGGTCATTGGAATACTAAACTGAGACACTGTATTTTTATTCAAAGTCTTTAAACTACAAAAGAACAACTCCCAAAGGTCAGCCATGGGGTCCCATGCTCTCCAGGGAGGAAGTGACACCTGTGAGCAGTAGGATATCATCTTCATCAAGGGACACTCACAGGCAGACTGCTAGTGACCCAGCATGGTGAAATGTCCTTAAACACTTAACAGATAAACCAGAGGTTGCCCACACAGAGGCACAGAATACAAGAACCCTGGGTTCTCAGCCCAAGCTGCTTATTAGAACCACCTTCAAAAACACACCCAAGTCACACCATGGACCAATTAGATCAGGATTTGGAGGGACTGGCTAGTGCATGGCATTTTTTAAAGCAGTGGCTCTCACACTTAAGCATGATCAGATTTACCTGGACCCACCCCCATGGTTTCTGATTCAGGAGGTGGGGGGTGGGAGAGAACATGCAGTTCTAACAGAGTCCCAGGTGATGCTGATGCTGCTGGGGTCACACTCTTAAGAACCACTGCTTCATAGGTCCCCCAGGTGACTCTAATTAGTGCAGACAAGACCGAGGACCACTGTATAAGGAAAGCAAGCTCTGGCCAGGGTGCCAAGGGAAAGAATTCTCATCCTAGCTCTGCCACCAACCTCAGGCTTGATAATAATAAGCCATTGAGGTTTTTCAGGCCTCAACTTGCTCCAGATCTATAAAATTGAGACACTACACAAAAGAGATCCTGGGTTCTTTCTAGAAACACCTTTTTCAAAGGGCTGCTACACATGAAACGCTGATATTAATACACACACAAATGAAAAGAAAGTGGCCTTATGGGCAATAAAAAAAAGCTTTCAAAATACAGGGAAAGGTAAGTTCTTGCTCACAAGATTTCAGCACACTTGGAGACACAGCAATGGGGATGGTCTAGGGATGTGCAATGGCACCAAAAGCCAAAAGGGCCTGTGTTGTGAGTCATTCACAATATTTCCCAGACTCACCTGTTAGGACCTTGCAGAGCTGCCCAGATATCTGGGTCTCGGCAGAGGGGCTGGGTGTCAAGGACCATCTGCGCCTGATCAGATGCTCTTGTCCCTGGGAATTGTTGAGGGGCTGGATTAGCACCTGCTCCTGCCCAAGCTGGATGAGGCCAACCTGCCCAGAAAGAGGAAAGCAGTTGTCAGTTATCCTCATTCACACTTGCCCACGACCCCAGAGCCAGAGGGTGGAAAGGCCACCTAGCTCTGGCCTGCTTCCCCTGCCTGGGCTTTTTCTTTGCAGGTTGCACCAATTTACGGAGTCCAAGAATGAGCTCTTGCATGACTTGAAACATCTCACCCAGCAGTTGTGTTGGGGGTCAGGTGACAGAAGGCAGGGGGTGGGGGCGGATGTGGCAACAGCACCCATTTTCTGGGTTCACTTTCAAAGATATCTTACTTTAGTGTTAATTTTTTTTTAATATTATTTTTCAGGCAAGGCTTTATTGGGGCCTCTGCTGCAGCAGCGGGGAGGGAGAACAGATTCCCTTGTTTGCCTGCTCCTATACACTTACTTCTAATTAAAGCCATTTAAAAAACTATTTTTTATATCATCCCCTAAAAGTCCACCTAAGGAGGTACCTCCAAAAGTGTTGGGAATGAATGACAATTATATCCTTAATGGGAAAAATATATATCTTATTCCTGGGCAATATTTAGAATTAAATAGAGAGGATGGAGTCAGACCTGTAGTGTTAATAGTTTTGTGATAGTGGATTTGTAGATTTTTTTCAGTGTTTAAGAAAACCTGGCAGAGTATCTAACGGATTCAATTTGTGATTCTAATTTAAAGCACAGCAATGATTTAGACCTGTAATTTAAAAATCGTATTAAGCTTATAAACAGTATCAGAATGTATAAGAGAACTTAAGACTTCGCATGTTTATAAAACTAGTTAATTATTTATAAGAATCATTTAAGTACTTGCAAAGCGTTTATTTTTTAATCAGACAACAAAAGAACTTGAAAATGAAATTGAATATGGTAAATTTCTACACACAGTTTTAAAGGTTTAAACGTTGTTAAATCACCAATTTGTAAATAGGATTAAATGTTATCCAAAGGCCCCTTAAAAGGTATTGCAAAAACTTGCTAGATTGTAAATAGAACATGACTTGTAAATTGAACGAAAAACTTAAGGACTGGGATTTTTAATTTGTCGCTTTAATAGAGTGAATATTAATTCTTAAAAATATATACACAATGCAGAGAACTTTTCCTTTCATTTGGAACCAATGCTAACAGCATTTAAACAATTTGCCCTCCTTCCCCAGGATACCTGCTGCTAGCTTCTCTTCTGAGACATCAACAAAACAAGGTAAACCGCTCACAAGTATCCTGACTCGGCCAGGGCTGAGAATTATCTATGTTTGCACACTGGGCCCTGCAGTCCACAGCCCCTGCTCTGCGTTCATGGTCGGGACCACCTTTACTAGCACAGATTCAGGAGACTGGGCCAATCTGTCTTAGGCTGTCACGAACATCCTTTGTTCTCTCTCTCCCCAATACTGTTTTCTAAAAGCCATGACACTGTTTTCGTTTCTTAAAAAAAAAAAAAAAATTTATTTAGTTGTCTGTGCCGGGTCTTAGTTGTGGCATGTGAACTCTTAGTCACAGCATGTGGGATCTAGTTCCCTGACCAGGGATCGAACCTGGGTGCCCTGCATTGGGAACGAGGAGTCTTAGCCACTGGACCACCAGGGAAGTCCTGACACTACTTTCTAAAAGTGGTAGTTCTCAAACTCCAGTGTGCATCAAAATCACCTGGAGGTCATCGATGCTCACCAAGAACGTTCATTTCTAACAAGTCCCCAGGTGATACTGATGATGCGTGCCCGAGGACCAGGCTTTGAGAAGCACTGCTCTCCACCACAGCTCAGCAATTCCTCAGGTCTCAGGTACAGAGCTCACTCAAACCAAATGATATATACTCCTCTACCTTCTGAAAGGATGCATCAATACCAGTCCTCTGAAAATAAATCAGATCCACTAATAAGACCGCCTACAACATTTAGTCCCCAAAACAGGGGTTGAGACGGTACTTACTGCTGTAAGAAGATTTCAAAGTTTCCATTTCATTACAACTGCTGCCAAGAACAACCCAGAGATTTTACTGCCCAAATAAAACTGTCTTAAAGTGGCACTGCATGACCTGCCGGGAAGCATGGCTTTCTCTCCTCTCCTTTGAAGTTAAAACTTGAGTTTGTTCACTATGATACTTTGGGGAGATTGAAGAAGCGGAGGCAGAGAGTGGCTGTGGGAGGCTGTGCAGATCCACCAGAGCTGTGTGTATAGAAAGCCTCAGTGGAACCCTCCTGCACTGTTGGTGGGAATGTAAGTTGATACAGCCACTATGGAGAACAGTATGGAGGGTCCTTAAAAAACTAAAAATAGAGATACCATATGACCCAGCAATCCCATTACTAGGCATATACCCTGAGAAAACCATAATTCAAAAAGAGTCATGTACCACAATGTTCACTGCAGCTCTATTTACAATAGCCAGGACATGGAAGCAACCTAAGTGTCCAACGACAGATGAATGGATAAAGAAAATGTGGCACATATATACAATGGAATATTACTCAGCCATAAAAACAAACGAAATTGAGTGATTTGTATTGAGGTGGATGGACTTAGAGTCTGTCATACAGAGTGAAGTAAGTCAGAAAGAGAAAAACAAATACCATATGCTAACACATATATATGCAACCTTAAAAAAAAATGGTTCTGGGGCTTCCCTGGTGGCACAGTGGTTGAGAGTCTGCCTGCCAATGCACGGGACATGGGCTCGTGCCCCGGTCTGGGAAGATCCCACATACCGCGGAGCAGCTAGGCCCGTAAGCCATGGCCGCTGAGCCTGCGCATCCGGAGTCTATGCTCCGCAACCGGAGAGGCCACAACAGTGAGAGGCCCGCATACCGCAAAAAAAAAAAAAAATGGGGCAGGACAGGAATAAAGACACAGACCTAGGGGCTTCCCTGGTGGTGCAGTGGTTAAGAATCTGCCTGCCAATGCAGGGGACATGGGTTCAAGCCCTGGTCCGGGAAGATCCCACATGCTGCGGAGCAACTAAGCCCATGCACCACAACTACTGAGCCTGTGCTCTAGAGCCCATGAGCCACAACTACTGAAGCCCATGCACCTAGAACCCATGCTCCACAACGAGAAGCCCCCACAATAAGCCAGTGCATCACAACAAAGAGTAGCCCCCGCTTGCCACAACTAGAGAAAGCCCACGCACAGCAACGAAAACCCAACACAGCCAAAAATAAATAAATACATAAATAAATTAATTAATTAAAAAAAGACAGACGTAGAGAATGGACTTGCGGACATGGGGAGGGGTAAGGGTAAGCTGGGACGAAGTGACAGAGTAACACTGACATATATACACTACCAAATGTAAAATAGATAGCAGTGGGAAGCAGCTGCATAGCACAGGGAGATCAGCTTGGTGCTTTGTGTCCACCTGGAGGGGTGGGATAGGGAGGGTGGGAGGGAGACACAAGGGAGGGGATATGGGGATATATGTATATGTATAGCTGATTCACTTTGTTATAAAGCAGAAACTAACAAACCATTGTAAAGCAATTATACCCCAATAAAGATGTTAAAATAAATAAATAAATAAAATCTAATTAGTAAACTCAAAAAAAAAATCCTCAGTGCAGAAGTCCTTGATGACCGTTTCAGTGGAAATGTCTGTGGTTGAAATAAAGCTGGCAGATACAGCACAGTGCATGGGATGGGCCCCACGCTGTAGGAGCGCTGTGCTCCCTGGGGGACACACTCAACCCTGACAGGGGCTGGTGTCTTCCTGAAATGCTCCGGCTCTGGGAGGTTAAAGGCCCCCTTGAGTCTAGAACTTTCAAAGCCAGTTATCATTCACTCAGCCTAGCATGCAAGCCACAGGGTAAAGGCCAGTTAGCCAGTAGTTCTAATGTGACACAATATAGGGAGAATCTCACCTTGGTGAGAAAGCCTACAGGTACATAAATGCACACACACAAGCATGATCCAGCCCCTTGGGGGAGGTTTTGCTTTAGAAGGTCTTTTTTGGAGGAACCCACATGCTGGTTTCCATCCATTCAGGAAAGAGAATGGCAATGCTGGTGAGAGACAGACACATGGACTAATGGCCTATACTCTACCTGGCAGCCACTTGTCCTCTTGGGAACTGACTTTCAAGCTGGCCTGTGGCCAAGTCTAGCACCTGGGGGGAGGGGGCAGGGCACAGGCCTCCCCCTCAGGAGCCACCACAAGGAAGGAACTTGCCCCTGCCCCCTCCGAGTGCTGTCACTAGGCACCCTGAAGCCTCGCTAATATTCACCGGGTCATCACAGTGATAAAACGTTCTGTTGAAAAGTGCCGCTTGTCACCACCTCCCCCCCCCCCCCCCCCCCCCCCCCCCCCCCCCCCCCCCCGTGCCACACACACACACACACAATCTCAGCCCCGGATAAAAACTTGTCAGCCCTCTTGATCTTTCCCTGACCTTCCTTCTCCCTCCCCTCTCCCCGGTAAAAAAAAAAAAATCCCCCTTCCCTGGCATTCTATGTCCCAGCCCACTACCTCCTATGTTACGGGGCATCTGTCACAACCTAAAAACTAGTTTGTTCCTTTGAGGCAGGATCGGAATTATGCCTTCTTATTTTTCTAATGTCTGCCACATAACAGTTACTAAAGAAAATGTGAGTGAACTGGACTGTAATGGAATGGATTCGAATGGAATGAACTGGACTGGACCGGCTTGGAATAGAAGGCAATAGCATGGCCTTCCCGCGGTCCCCCTTGCTCAGAGGTCCTCATCCCTGGCTGCACACTGCAGTCACTTGGCAAGCTTTGAAAACTCAGGCCCAGGCCCCACTCCAGGCCATGTAAATTAGAATCCCTTGGGGTGAAACTCAGGCACTGATATTTTTTTAAAGCTCACCAGGAGATTTCCATGTGCAGCCAGGGTGGAGAACCACTTCCCTAGCTTTTAACTGGGTGCCAGAGATGCTTGATTACAGCACATGGAAGTACCCTGGATGCAGACTACCTGCACCAACCTGGGCGTTCCTCTGACTGTGGGGCTCTGCCCTGGCTTCTAGCACATTGCTGCCCTGTGGTCCCAAGAGCTAAGCAGGGTTGCTAGGGTTTGCATTATTCCTCTGGTCACCATCTATGCTGAGAAGTGAGACACATGGAAATGCTCTTCCAAGGCCTCCCTGTTCCACAGATGGCAGCAAGCAAAAGCCTCAGGTTGCATTAGATGCAAGAGAGCTGCAAACACCATCTGAAGAGAACTGTGGGGAACTAGGTGCCTACGGCAGACAGGACTGGAAGCCCTGAGGCCACTTGGTTTCAAAGGAGACAACAATCCTCAATGAAATGGTGCTCTTAGGAGAGAAATCTTACATATTCTAAAATTTGGTATCCTACTAAAGAAGTTTGGGTCAAATAAAGTGTATCAGGTATAACCTGATATTATGACAGTTCTAAGTGGTTCCCTTTCAATTCTCTTTATTCTGGAACCTGGCTTTGAAGGGTTTCTGTGCTGCTTTAAGAGAGCGTTATAAACTGGGTATTGTTAATCCCACCCCACCCCTTGAAGCAGGACTAGCTCTCCTGCAGCTGGAAAAATATGTGAAGGTCAGAAAGATTTGTACCACTTTCTAACATGAGCACAACTTCTCGGCATAATGCCGCAAATGCTCTTAAGATAAAGAAACCCTGTTGTATCCATGCTCTGGAACCATCTGATGCTCTGTCCTCCATTTGAGGGGACCTGCCTCGTGACTGCTGACCTCACCATCCTACAAAGGCCACACTGGGATTTCAGTGCCCAGGGAGCCCTCCAAGCCTCTCCTCTTCAGGAGACTGCGGCTCCCGGGTTCACTGGACCAGGTCTTAGGTAGCCTTCTCCCCGTGGACAGGTGACCGTAGGTGGTTGGAGAGGCAGAGCAGGTCTGCCCTCAAGAAGGAAAAACAATCCTGTGATTGCAGGCCCTCCTGTACCTGCCTCTGACTTTCTGGGGGGCCTCAGCAGTTTGGGGGGCTTGAACGTGTCCCGGGGAAGGAGCATCCTCAACCCGGCACAGGCGTGAGGGGCTTCCCAACCTCCATAGGGAGTCCCCCTGCCCCTCCCAGAGTGCCATCCAGAGCCCCCTTTTCAAAATCCTGCTGCTGCCTCTGCAAATGTCAAAGGCCTGAACACAGATACTTGGTCTTCGTTCCAAAGCCAGACTCCCCCTTTCCCATCACTAGATAGAGTTAGTCACAGACTGTCAGCTCCTCCTTCAGACCCCCTCTCATGTAGTTTTCCTTCCTTTCCATTTCCACCATCCAAGGCTTGAGGCCCATCACCTCACCCCTCCAAATGCTCTCCTGCTTCAGTCCTCCCCACACTTCTCCGACCAGGGGCTCCTCCCCGGTCAGTAGCCAGAAATGCGCCCCCACTGCCTCTAGGCCAGTGATCCTCAAAATGGTCCCAGACCAACAGCAGCAGCAGCACCTGGGAACCTGTCAGAAACTCAAGTGCTCAGGCCCACCCCCAGACGGACTGGATCAGAAACCCAGGAGGTGGGGCCCAGCAATCAGTGTAGCAAATCCCGCAGGGGACACTAATGCCAGCTCAAGGTTGAGAACTACTGGTCTAGGATAAATTCTAAATGGCTTATGTTGGCACCCAGGGCCCCACCTCATCTAATCCAGACACCTGTCCATTCAGTTCATCACCCATCTCCATCCCACAGTCGGCTCGTGGGCCCCTTACCTCGGGAAGGACCTGGCCAGGAGGCTTTGCCATCACTCCTCCCACCTAGAACCTGAGGCCCACTCCCTTCAGCTCTACCCGAAGGACCTGCCCCACCCCATCAGACCCCAGAGCCACTCCCTGCTCTCCCCACCAGCCACCCTGCAGGCTCCAGCACACCTTCCTTCCCCTGCGAACCCGGACTGCCTTCCGAGACAGGGCCCACATCGTATTTCTCTTTGAGGCTCGTTGGGAGCCTAACAGCGGGTCCTACACATGGCAGCTGTGTGATAATGATCTGTTCATTTAGTCAACTATGTTGACTGATTGCTTGATTTATAACTGGAAAAGCCTGGGAATGGCCTGTGGGGCAAGAGAAGAAATGTGTTTTCAATGCCTTAATGTGCCAGGCTCTCACTAAATGATTTCGGACTTTATCTTACTTCATTCTCTCAACAGCCACACAAAGCCAATGTTATTTACCCTTGTATGGCTGCAGACAGGGAGGTTCAAAGGAGGTAAGCAACTTGCTCAAAATCACAGCCCGGAACGGCTGTTCAGTCTCACTTGCTAAAGAACAGGAGTGTGACGGTGCAACTGTGTGCCCATGCGCAGAAGTGTGCACGGGGAAAGGTTAACCGCTGACTCCGAGTGGTTCCCTCAAACATACTGGCTGCAAAAACATCTCCTGTTGCACACATCCAAGTCAGGCAGCTGCAGCGTCTCAGAGTTCAGGAAATAAGCTCCAAGAATGCAATCAGTCTAAGAAGACGTCTTCAGTTCATCATCCCATCTTGTATTTCTTTTTCTTTTTTAAAATGTTACCAACTAAATAAAAGTTCAGGTGGGAAAATCTAGTCACGTACCCTAGGTAAATAATGAGGTAGGGTTAGGTATACTAGGTGACAGTCATGGGCAACCTGATGCCCATGAGCGATGGGTATAGAAAGTCACCGTGAGGCAGAGTGAACGTCCTTCCAGAGGAGGCCGTAGAAGGCCTTAGAATTCTCTGCTCCAAGTTCTCCCCTTTAATTCTTCCACACCCTAAATTTCACAACTGTTGTTTCCCTTCCTACTTTCCTTAACATCCACTCAATTGTTTCTTTTTACAAAGTTTTAAAAAATAATACTTTGCATTTAACAAATATATTTATGCTGTGCATGATAAATTCTTCAGTAATATTAATTGATGAATGACTAAGGACTATGTGCCTTCCCCACACCTGTATCAGTATAATGATGCAGGATAACATGGCTTGGTCTATTTGCTCCCTTTCAAATGGTCTCCCCATCATATACTTTTTGCCAAAAGCAATTCCTACTCAGCTGTCAGTGATCAAATGATGTTGCATTAAAAAGCTGGGCAATTTTGGGTCAAGGAAAAGTGAGTTGGGTAGCTCTAAAGGGAAAGGCAGCAACCTCCCAAACCAGCTCCTTCATCGTTGAAGTCAGGCTGCCCTCTTGAGAACGCGGTCCCCCAACTCTTCTAAGCCACCTGCTCACTGCCTGGCTGGACTCAGCCCCACTGTTCTTACCTAGACTACACTTCTTCCCCTATGGTAAAGGTGAGCATTCTTACAGACTGGGAGGAAGAGCTATGGGAACTAAGACTGTGGGGAGCAGCACAGGTGAAGGACGACCACAAGGGCCTCCGTGCTGCGGTCAGGCACCAGACAGAGCCAGGGCAGCCAGGCCATCAGGACCCCAGTGAGCGGCCTGGGTGAGAGAGACCACAAGCCAACCCCCTGTGGAGCATGGCTGTGACTCCAGAGAAGGCACGCTGGGACTATCCTTGACCTTCTGTCCCTCCAGGGTGGCCTGGAAAATGGGCCACAGCCCAGAGCTCCTGGGTATCCTCTCTGGTCCCGACATCTCACCCATAGTGCACCCCTGCAGGCCACGGCCTCAGCCAAGAAGGGGTGGACAGACTCTGGGCGGTGGACTCCCCTGAGCTCAGTATTCATGAAGGAAGAGTGGCCACTGCTCAGCAGACCAGATCCCTCCTCTCTGTCCACCTCTCCTCACGTATGGGGATAAAAACAGCCCCTCCAACCACTCATTTCAGACAAGCGGCATAGAGAGTCTTTTTAGAGACTGACACTCACTCTATCTCCGAAGTTCCACCTCCACTGCCTGCTCTGGTGAACTTTAACCTGAAGTTTCTTCGAATTCTGCTGGCCTTCCATGATCTGGTCCCATTCACACGAGGCAGCTGATCCAAACTCACATAAATCCTCTGGGAGGAAAAATACCTTCCTCATATGCCCAAAGTTCATCGCTTTGAAGTTATACGGTTACAGAAACTCTTCCAAAAACCTATGTTATTTCTGAGGACTCTCTGAAATGTAAATAAAATGAAGATGCATAAACATAAAACAGTTAATACCTGAGCCCACGGTCTCTGAAGATCCAAAAAGTGCAGCTTGCACAGCTTTTCAAGATAACATATAGGGTAAATACCACAGACCCACCCCTCTGCCCCCTGTCAAAAGCGGGGCGTGGGGAGGGAGCAAAATGGAGCATGAGATTTACTTCCCCTGACCCATAAACAATTAAGTAATGATCTAATCATGCATCTCCTTTAAACAGGTACCAAATGTCTCTGGAGACAGACAGCACAGGGAACAGAGCCTGCATGCCCTGCCCCGCAGGCAACACTCCTCACTAAGCCATTCTGGAGATGTGAGATGCAGCAGGATTTAATTCATACTCAACATCAGAATAAAGTTTTATTGAACACAGCCATGTCCATCTGTTTCTTTACCTTCTATGGCTGCTTTTGCACTAAAAGGGCGGTGTTGATTAGTTGTGACAGAGACCATATGGCCTACAAAGTCTAAAATGTTTACTACTTGGTCCCTTACAGAAAATGTTTGCCAACCCCTGCTCTACATGATTCTTTAGACACAAGCAGGCTTTGGAATGCTCCCAACTGTGGGCACCAAAACTCATCTACTGGGCATCACTCCTCCCCTACACCTCGTGGTTGAGCCAGTCCTCAAAAACACACAACAGGCGTGCCACATCTCTATGGTGCTTCCACCGTGGTGCAGAAGGACTAACACTGCATTACCGCCCAGCTGAACCGTCTCAAGCACGTTGGGGAACCAAAATCAAAGTAAGGTGGAGTGCGATGCAAACCTGGTTAGCCTATGTTCCGTTGCTTTCTTTTCTAGAAAGGCAGGACCACCTTGCCACCAAGAGGTCCACTCCAAATCACCTGCTATCTCTGGCCTCCTGGCCTTCTGCCCTTCCTCTATAGGGTGTACTTAGGAAGAAATGTCCAATGTCCAGCTTACACAAATGGGATGATCAAGGCAGACTAAACAACAGAAGTGTCTGCTCAAGCAGAAATTTAAAATCTAAAGTCTTAGAGGTCGCTCCACAGTTGGCACACACTGAACTCAGCCTCTTGGCCTCGTTCCTTTATCTAAAGCACAGCGCCCTCACATGGTACCAAAGGGAAGGACAGTCTTCCTGAAAACCTGGAGGACGGAAGGGAACTCTCACCGCTCATATGCCATCTGTGAGAGGGCCCAGTACTCACTCTGAGGATTTTAAATCAATGTTATCCAGATTTCCACCCTCGGCTCCTTCACAGATAGCGCCTTGCTGGAAACTTTACACCAAGAAGTATAAACTCTGACCTCTACAGAAACTCACTAAACCGCAGCAAATGGGATTCAGATGTTTCCATGTTCAGTACAGTGATGTGACCTAGACTTTAAACACTTTGGCAAAAACAGGAAAAATGATGTGGGCCTTCCAGTCCCTCCCAGAACATGATACAGGCTTGACCCAAGTCCTTTGGTGACCGGAGCCTTTTTCACCCCTACTTAAGCCTCTCACCCATAGCCCACATTCCCCGCCCCTGTTCCACATTAGCTCCTACTAGGCCCCCTCCACGGTCCATTTTCCTTGTTTAACCAAAGAAGCCAATTTCTCCCAGCCCAGCAAAAGGAGATCACATTCTGATGAGGATTCAAAAAATCCTAAAAGGGGAACTGGTGAAGGCCAAGTCTTGGGAATTACTCCCCAAGTTCCCCTACACTGCTGGAAAGAGAGCAGAAGTCTCATATAAAGACTTGGACCCTCAGGGTTTCTGGCTTTGTTGCAGATTCGTGCCAACTTGTTGCACACTATGTGGATAAGAGCTAGAGAATTCTAGACGGTGGAGCAAGATAAGGTGGAGGTGGGGGAAGCAGTTTCTTGTGCCAGGGAAGGACAGACACAAAAGAATATCAGAAACCACTTCCCCAGAAGATAGAGGAACATTCTCTGAGCCCATCCCAGGCTCTGACAGGTGGGGGCAGCCCATCTGCCAGCCATCTGCGCTCTATGGGGGCACGATGGAGAAGCTGGGAAGTGTTTGTCTGGGCACCAGTGTAGCCAAGTGAGCCAGTGTGAGCACAGGCAGGGTAGAGGCACACAAGAACTTCCTCCACCCCTCGGAGCACTGCCTCGGGTGCCGCAAATACAGCAGGGTGGGGTGGCGGAGGAATCATTGCCACATTGAGGGAGCTTCTGGGGATGACATTGTTCATCACCAATGTAAGCATTCCTCAGGCCTGGCTGAGGGTGAGTGCCAGACAAATGTCTGCTTGCAGTGTAAGGTAAAAATATTAGAGACACCCTCCCTCTCCTGGTTCTCACGTTTCAACTAAGAAGAGTAGGTTAGTGGCCCGTCGGGGGACCCCTCCAAATATCCTTTTCCAGGTACATAAAGACTCAAAAGGACAGAAAGGAGGTCAATGCTCCATCCCCACATCCAAGAATAGGTGAGCTATACACATATAGATAGGTGTTCCTCATGACACGCACACATACACACCTGTGCAGATGCAAATAGCGTTCTCTCTACACCTGGGTCAAGTGCACCTCTCAGTCTAGGGGCTTGACGGATTTCATCTCTGCTGAACATGTGCTCCCTGTGCGGGCTGCGGCGTATCTCGCTATGCAACTCCATATCGGCGCTGACCTGACGCACCTCTGAGGCTTAGGACGGCCAGTGTGGAAGGTACTTGATAACAGGTCGCTTCCCCTTTCTAGCCCTCTGCTCATCGACCCTCTGGAAGGTTGGGGGTGCTCTCTCCCGCCAGCGGCAGAGCACGCCGGAGGCCCCACCCCAATCCCAGCCCTCCCCGGAAACCACCCCTCACCCCCACCCTCGGCGCCGCGACAGATCGCCAGGCAGACCCGGAGGGGGAGCGGGCAGTACCAGGCCGCCGGCGGCGCCGCAGGCGCTAAGCGAGACGAGGGAGCCGGGGTAGCCGAGCACGCTGCCAGAGTAGAAGCACAGTTCTGTGGGGCGTCCGCGGCGCCCGGCTGCGCCGGTCTCCTCCACCTCGAAGCCGCCGGACAGGAAGCGCAGGTCACGGCGCAGCTGCAAGTACAGGTCGCGCCCAAAGGCCGGCAGGTGCAGCAGCAGGGCGCGCTCGCCGGGCCGGGCGCGCGGGACGGCTGGGAGCGCGCGGGGGCGCCGGCGCCTCCGGGGCCCTGGAGCGCCGGGCAGCGGCGGCAGGTGCACGTCTTCGGGGAGCACCCGCCGCGGGAGCACCACCTCCACGTCGGCCGCCGCGTCGCCGACAGCTGCGGGGAGAAAGGAGACGCGTCAGCGCGGCGGGGCCCGCCCTCCAGCCCGCCGGGCGCAGGGTCCAGCGCTGGGCATCCAGCGCCAGCTCGGAGACAGCGCGGCCCCGAGCCGGCTCGCTCTTCCATTCCTTCGCCCCAGCACCTCCATGCCAGCCAGAGCCTCCGCCCGTGCCCCGCGCCACCGCCGGAACGGTCTCCGGCGCGGCAGCCCGACCACCTCCGGGGACGCGGCCGCGGCATCGGCGTCCGGAGAACCGGCGGCGGCGCGGCCTCCCGGCAACCGCCCGAAGCCCAGTCCTCCGGCCGCGGCCCGCGCCCCCTCGACCCCGGAGCTGTCAGCGGTTCGCCGCCGGAGCCGGGCCGCGCGGGCAGGCGGAGGCCGCCAGGATGCCTCCGGAGAGCAGGGGGAAGGTGGCCGCGAGAGGCACAGGCAAAGAAGAGGCAGTGGGAGAGGGAGCGCTACCTGTGCCCGGGTCCAGTCCCCAAACCAGCAGCAGCAGCAAGGGCAGGACGAGAGGAGGCAGCAGGGCGCCGTCACACATGGTACTTGGGAGGAGCAGCCCCCCCACCCCCGGACGGTCGCGGCGGAGTAGGAGCGCGCGAGGCGGCGGCGCCAGCCGGAGTGAGCCCTCCAGTCTTTGGAAAAAGTAATTAGCGCTGCGGACAAACCCAACGTGGTAAATCCCAAGCCCCGCCTTCTCCTCGGAAAGCGGGAGGTGATTGGACTCTCGCTTTCCCCTGCCCCGCCTCCCCTTTCTCTATTGGCTAGTGTGGGTCTAAACCAGGGTGCGTAGTTAGGTTGCAAGCACTTTCTTACACGTGGTTTCTGGGCAGTGGCGGGGATGGGACACCAGGTGGCGCAAGGGAGCCGAGCCGTCTGGAGCAGCGCGATCCCAGAGGACCCGGGAAGACACCTGGCTGGTCTTCAGAGTTTGTCCCCATTTTCGAAACCCTCTCTGATCCTGCTGCTCAGCTTCCCAAGAAGACAGGCCAGAAATCGTCCTAGCCAACCGAGTTCACACGTAAAAGCACCTTCTCTCAGCATCCAAAGTAAAACCAGTTTTGGTTGTTTGTGGGTGGGCACTTTCGTGCACAATGTGCTCAACTTTGCACCGGATGCTACCTCCGAAGCACAGTGTTTATGCAAACCCTTCACAACCCTGTCGTCTTTATTCTCATGGCAGCCTGTGGAACAGGCGAGATCACACCCTCTTACACACTGAGAAACTGAGGGAGAGAGAGCTTAAGGAGCTTACTAAGTTACCCAGTGAGTTTCTGTCAAAACAAGAGCTAGAATTTGTGGTCCAGACTTCCGACCTAGTGCTGCTCACTACAAACAAGAGCCCTCCAAGGCAGGCAAGAATGAACATTAGCCCGGTGTTACAGGTTAGGAAACGGGCACAAAGTGGCAAAGGCCGGACTCAAACCCAAGTCTTCTGGCAACAGAGTGAGTTCATTCTTTTCCCACCAGGGTATAACTGAGGTCTGCAAGAAAGGTGATTCCCTTAGCTTCCTGAGGAACATCTTGTAGAAAACAAAACAAAACAGAATGAACTGAAGTGTAACCATTCTCAGGTCTCTCCCCTTCCTTCCCTGTCCTGCCCGTTTCTGTTTTCTCAACGCAGAGGGGCTACAGCACTCCTATTGGACTCTGCTGAGGGCCTCTCAGAATCTAAAATTCATCACAAGGATTACATGTCATCAGAAGGAATCCAGAGGTGAACACTGTCCAGCTTTCATGAACCCTAGGAGTGGACTGTGTCACTGATTCTCAATAAAGCCTAGCACTCTCACTGCTGCAAACTTGCTGCTCTGTGTTTCCCTGGGGTGTGGCTGGTGGAATCATTTCCTGCTCTGTCGACCCCACCCTCCACTGCTCCAGGGGCTGCCACTCACTGCTGGGCATCTAAAGTTCCTGGAAGCCTCCACACACGTCCTGCTCATAGCCAGGTTTGGGTCTTTTTTCCTCTCCTTTGACAGCAGCCTCAGCCAACTGAAATTTCAGCAGCATCTTCTGGTGGCACAAGATATCATGGTGAGCTTTTTGGTGCAGGTTTGTTGGCCAAAGAGCCACCTCAAAGGCCTGCCACTGAAAGCCAGGGAGTAGCAGCCCCACTGCCTTGCAAGAACGATTCTGCTATTGGAGTCCGCCTGAAGTAATAGTCATCAACCTATCAGACAGATGATGCTCAAATGCATTAGTCCGTAGGGACATGCAAACTGAAACAACAGCAAGATGCCATTTCATCTTCAAGCCTGTCCAAAACTAAAGAGCTTGGAAATATCAAGGATTGGAGAGGACACTCTCCTGCCCATGGGTGGGGGTGTAAATTGGCACGGCCACTTTGAAGAACAAGTGGGCAAACTGCAGTCAAGTTTAAAATGTACACACCCTAGAACTCTGCTATTCCACTCTTGTTAACTAACACAGTTAGTGGTAGTTAACAAGAGTGGAATAGCAGAGTTAACTGGCATGTGTAGAAGACTGCTCACCACAGCACGTTATTAAGAGCAAAAAACTGCAAAAACCTGAATGTTAATCATTAGATAAATGGCTAATAGAGTCCAGAAATAAACCCATGCATAGACAATCAACTAATATTTGACAAGGTAGCCAAAACTACTCAAGGAAAAAGGGTAGTCTCTTTAATAAATGGTGGTGGGAAAACTAGATACCCATATGCAAAAAAAAAAAAAAAAAGAACTTGGACCCCATCTTACACCACTCACACACACACAAAAAAAAAAAACACAAAAACTTGAAATAGATTAAAGATAAATGTAAAACTTGAAACTGTAAAATGTGTAGAAGAAAACAAAGGGAAAAATCTCCTTGACATTGGTCTTTGTAACAATTTCTTAGATGACAACAAAAGCGCAAGAAACAAAGCAAAAATCAACAAATGAGACTATATCAAATCTAAAAGTTTCTGCATAGCAAAGGAAACCATCAACAAAATGAAAAGTCTACCTACAGTATGGGAAAAAATATTTACAGACCATATATCTGATAAGGAGTTAGTATGCAAAATATATAGGAAATTCATACAACTCATTAGAAAAAATAATAATAATCCAGTTTAAAAAAGGGAAAAGAACCTGAATAGACATTTTTCTAAAGAAAATGTCATACAAATGGCCAACAAGTACATGAAAAGGTGTTCAAGATCACTAATCATCACGGAAATGTGAATAAAAACCACAATGAGATATCACCTCATACCTTTTAGGATGTCTATTACCAAAAAAACAAGAGACAACAAGTGTTGGCAAGGATGTAGAGAAGAGGGAACTCTTGTGCACTTTTGGAGAGAATCTAAATTGGTGCAGCCACTATGCAAAGCAGTATAGAAAAAAAAATTCCATGGTACTACCACATGATCCAGCAATTCCACTTCTGGGTGTATATCTGAAGGAAGACATTAAAATAAGTGAAATAAGTCAGTCACAAAAAGACAAATACTGTATGATTCCACTTATATGAAGTACCTAGAGTAGTCACATTCATAGAGACAGAAGAGAGAATGGTGGGTACTAGGGGCTGGCGGGAGCAGCAGCAAGGAGTTAGTGTTTAATGGGTACAAAGTTTCAGTTCAGGAAGATGAAAAAGCTCTGAAGACGGATGGTGGTGATGGCTGCACAACAATGAGAATGTACTTGAAGCCACTGAACTGTACACTTCAAATGGTTTAAATGGTAAATTTTATGTTATGTACATTTTCCCACAATAAAAAAAAATTGCTTAAAAAAGGAAATCATTACTATTTGCTATGATCTCATTTCATAGTAACACACAAATTTCCTGGTCTTAATTTTGTGGAAGGGCAGGGCTTAATCTCATTTCACAGATGGAGGAGGGCTGGGGAGGTGGTGGGGAGGGTATATAAAGCAAGCAAACAAGCAGGCAGAAGCCCTACAGGTGACAATGGCAGTCTGAATGTGATGTAAGGGAAGCCCTCTTTTTTGTCTGGGAATCAAAACAGTTTGTTGCGCTCACGGATGAGAAGGATCCTGAACTTTTCAGCTTGTCCACTGCTTTTTCTGAACTGCCCCTTTCTGGTGGGCAATGACCTTTTCTGATCATGTTGTCTGGAACTGACCCCCAGCAAGTCGGTTATATTGACTCTCCTGGCCTCTCGGATACTCCCTGTTTGGACGCTGGTCTCCATCATCATGACCACTGCTATTGTTAATGAAAGCAAGACAGTTCCAAAAGCAGCACAGATTCTGCCAAGAGACACCATGTTCAACTGCCAAAGTTAGAAATAGAGGGCCAAGGACACAGACTGGGCAGAGCACAAAGAGGACTGCAGGCACTTAGGCAGAACGTGACCCTCCTTAATCCCCCCACTCAGAGCTTTCTTGAGCTGGTAATTGATGTCCAGGTGTCAAGACTCACGTGTAAACTAGATCTCCGTGTAGGTGGAAGGAGATCCTGTGCTCTAGATATCACTAGGCATTGGTGGGGTGGTGAGGAGAGAGGGGGATTCCACATGACAGCCTCCTCTTACTAAATTCACTTCCTTTTGAGGCAAACAACCTTCCTTCCTGGGAGCCAGTGAGATGCCACATCCTCTCCAGCAGGGGGCGTCCAGCATCAGTCCTGTCTTCCCACAGTAGGCCCCAGCTCCCTGCTTGCTCCAAAGACCTGGTTTTTCTGATTTATATTTTACTCTTTCC